>NW_024423564.1:30654353-31217821 GCF_017311325.1 Ursus maritimus
ATATATATGAGCCAGAGAAAACTAAATTTCCAACAATTGGTTCCTTAAAGTAGGTGGAATTTTATTTATTTTTTGAGAGAGAGAGAGAGAGCATGTGCACACAAGCAGGGGAGGATCAGAGGGAGAGGGAGGAAGAGAATCTTAAGCAGGCTCCATGCCCAGTGCAGAGTCTGACATGGGGGCTCGATTCCACAACCCTGAGATCATGACCTGAGCCAAAAACCAAGAGTCAGACACTTAACCAACTGAGCCACCCAGACCTCCAGTAAGCGGAATTTTAATAGGAATAAATATAATCTCATTTACCATGCCTCAGTTGTTCACCACTTAATCTATTTTTATTTTTATTGATACAACATCGTGTAAATTTTAGGGTGTAAAACATGTTGCTTTGATACATTTATATATTGCAATATGATTACCACCTTAGCCTTAGCTAACATCTCTATCATGTCACTTAATTATCATATTTGTGTATATATGTGTGTATGTGCTGGCCAACAGTTAAGATCTAGTCTCTTAGCAACTTTGAAGTTTATAATCTGGTATTGTTGTCTATAATCATTATGAAGTACACCCCCAGGCCTTATTTATTTACTAGTTGCAAGCTTATACCCTTATAAACCACCAACCTTCAAATTCCCTAAAACCACCCTTCTACTGTTTTTATGAGTTCACTCTTTTTTGTTTTGTTTTAAAGATTTTATTTATTTGACAGAGAGAGACACAGCGAGAGAGGGAACACAAGCAGGGGGAGTGGGAGAGGAAAAAGCAGGCTTCCCACTGAGCAGGGAACCTGATGCGGGGCTTGATCCCAGAACCCTGGGATCATGACCTGAGCCGAAGGCAGACGCTTAACAACTGAGCCACCCAGACATCCCCATTTTTTTTTTTTAGATTCCACATATAAGTAATCTCATATAGTATTTGACTTACCTCACTTAGCATAATGCCCTCAAGGTCCATACATGTTGTCACAAATAGAAGCATTTCCTTATTTCTCATGCCTGAACAACATTCCATTGTATATATGTATACGACTTCTTTATCCATTCATCTATTGATGGACACTCAGGCTGTTTCCATATCTTGACTGTTGTCAGCTTTGTGGCAATAACACAAGAGTGCAGATATCTCCTTGAGATCCTGATTTCAATTATTTTGGATAAATATCCCCAAGTGGGATTGTTGGATTACATGGTAGTTCTATTTTTAATTTTATGCAAACTCCATACTGTTTTACAATGTATATTCCTACCATCCGTGTACAAGGGTTCTCTTATCTCCACATCCTTGCTAATAATTATCTCTTGTCTTCTTAATAACAGCCATTCTAACAGGTGTGAGGTGATCTCTCATTGTGGTTTTAAGATATCCCTGATTTCCCAGATTAGTGATGTTAAATATCTTTTCATATACTGGCCATTTGGATGTCTTCTTTGGAAAAATGTCTGTTTAGTTCCTCTACTGATTTTGTAATCAACTGTTTGTTGTTGTTGTTGTTATTGCATTTTATGATTATCAACTGTTTTCTTAATATGCTTCATTGAGAAAGATATCAAAGATATCCAAAAGATACCAGAGCATGTTAACTAAAGGAAGATACTTAAAATTTTTACCTGCAGTGATGGAAGAAAAACACTAATTAGTAGGAGGAGATGAGATTGATGAAAAGTTTCAAACTGCTTAGGGTCATTAAAAAACTGTTTTAGAATTGTAGTCTGATTTTGGATCTCATTGATCCCCTAAATTTCTTGCCTCATTCAGGGCTGGGGATTCTAACAGTGACCTTTACGATGTCTTCCACAGTGGAGCAGTTCCTTGTCTGGACAACGCGGGGATACCCCTGTCCTGGTGTGAGATTCCCACAGAAATGGTCCTGGTACTCCCAAACCTACACTGTGGGGCAGCCTCCACAATGCAGTGCCCCCAAGATCACGAGCTACAGAAGCAGTACCTGGTACTTGGTTTTAATAGTTGATTTTTCATGTTACCCCCTCTACCTAGAGGCTACCTGATTGGCCACAGATTAGCTAGCATTTATGGTGGAAGGATTCTGATTCTTCTGAGTAAGAGAGTTATAAAGGACACTATTACTCTATTTTATCCCCTTCTCCAAACTCAGACACTTTGTCCGAAGCAAAGTCAGTATAGACACTCAGATGGCCTCCTTGACTGAATATTGGCAGTTTCCCTATGTGCTTGGAACATGCTTATGTTATTTTGAGCTTGCTGCTTTTTCTGTGCACTCTCTCCCATTCACAGAAACCCAAGTTTCTCTGAGAAGATTCTGCTACCAGATTAATTTTTATTTTTATTTTGCTTTTAGTTTTATTACTGTTAATTATGCCTTATAGGTACAATCACAGGACGTTACAGTTGCAAGGAGCCATCGAGTTTATATAAGGCAGACTCAACACATCACAAGGAAGGCTCAGGGAGTTCAGGAACGGACCAATAGTCTTAATGGAGTATTTCTTTCTGAGATGATAGTTATTCAAGTTTCTTTTAACACTAATTCACTGGGTGTTATACGCAACTAATAAATCATTGAACACTACATCAAAAACTAATGATGTACTATATGTTGGCTAATTGAATTTTTTAAAAAACCAGTAATTCACATACCATAAATTTCATGCATTTAAAATGTACAATTGACAAAAATGTACAAATTTAATGTACAATGGTTTCTTTCACATGGGGAAGATGGTCTAGGAAATCTTCCTGGAAGAGGAGTGTGACATAAATTTTGAAAGATTTATACATACCATCCAGGGTGGGAGGTTACTGGAGAAGCCACAAGCAGAAAAAAAGAGCAGTATTTTGAATACTGAAACTGCCAGTATTCAGTCAAGGAGGCCACCTGAGTGTCCGTACTGACTTTGCTTCAGATAAAGTATCTGAGTTTGGAGGAGAAGGAAAACCCAAGGTTGTGTTTATAAAACTTCACATTCTTCCGGAGGCTGGAGGGGGTAGGGAGATAACTAGGATCTTGGAACATTCTATTTGTGGGGAGAGGGGGGTACTGGGGGGGGGCAACTAAGGAATGTGAATCAGTTTTTTTCTCCAAATATTTCGATGGAAATTCGGGTTTGACCTGCCTGATATGTCTTTGCCCTTGTGGTCCCCAGGACTTGCTGCAGATGAAGGAGGAATTAGAGGAAAGCTGTAAGAAGAAAGACCAGCTTCTCCGTGATGCACAAAGAGCCTTAGCAGGTATGGGGAGGGCTCAGTGCACGATGGGGTGGGAGGTTCCTTCCCCGACAGGAATATCTTCCTGAAGCAAGGCGTTTCCTCTCCTTCTGGGGAAAGCACACTCTGCTAAATCTGAAAACACCAAGGCAGGGTGTGGTGGCTCATCAGCCAGGCGGTCAGGGCCTTTCCCACCATGTTCTCAACCCGCCCTCGAGGTGTGGTCACCAGTTGAATTCAGACATTTCCCTCTGCTCTTTCAAGGTGGTTTGGTGTCTGAGAGAGTGGGGGCTGTGGGACAGGGGGCTGTAGCTTTCAGGCTTAACCTCTGTGATCTCTCCTCTCTGAATGAAAATCTTCCTGGAGCAGAGGAGCAGGACAAAAGAGAGACAGCAGAGAGGGAAAAGCAGCTTCTTGAGGAAAAATGTACACAGTTGCGGCAACAGTTAAATGTTCTAGAAATATATTGCAAGGAATCCATGACCCAGATGAAAGAGGAGCTGAGACGGAGAGAAAAACATGAGAAAGAGCAGGATGAGAGGATTCGGAGGCTTGAGGTAAGCCTAGCCTGGGACCGAGCAGGGTCTGCAGAACAAAGCCCTGAAACCCCAGAAAGGGAGGGTTGAAAGTTGGGCGAGGTCAGAGAGAGAAGCACCACGGCCACTGATTGCATTTGATTCACTACACCCCCTGAATTTGTCATGGCTTGTGTCGAGGCACTTGAGTTGTGTTCACATTGAGTTTCCGGGGAGTCCAGTAAGAACTTGGTAGCTCCAAGCATTTACAGATGATAAATCACCTTCCCAGAGCATGTGCTGCTACTCTGAGGGATTCCTGGATGATCTCATGGAGCAATATTAAATGGGGTCCCCAGCTTTATCATGTAGATATTCTAACTGGGTGTATGTAAGAGAAGCAGCAATTGGTTCACTTTCCCAAGATTATTGCCAATTTTCAGGCACCCTACTCACCCAGTGACCCTAAGACAGATCCCTGCTGACCTAAAACTATCAGCTCTGCACAGACTCAGAAATGAGGGGGACTGACAGCTCCTGACCTGGTGCTGTCTCCAGGTGAGGACGGCCTGCCTGAGTCAGCACACAGGGGACTCTCTCTTCTCCCATCTGGAAGTGTTTGTATCAGATTTCTAAACCAGCTTACAAGTTCCCACTATTTCTAAGATGTGGGTGAGCATTTGTGCCATTCAGATCAAAGGCTATCTCCTAAAAAGCATGATTTTTAGCTAGACTATCTCACAACAATTGTCCTTATGCCTGTTTCGCACCTTGCAAAACCCTAGTGATGGATGAATATAATTAAGGTTGTACTATGCCTCTTCTCATTTCCCAACCCTAAACCAGGAGATAGGGAGAATATGTTAAAAAGGAAAATGCAGATAATTTTATAAATTGTTAATATAAAACCTTATTCCTGAATGTTTGGAGTTTTTAAATGTTTTCCTTTTATGAATATATCACACGCTTTTAGGCCAAAATGAAAGATTTGACTGAAAAAAAGCAAAACACTGAAAATTACTGCACTTCAAAGACAACGGCAAACGATAAGAAAGAAAATAATCTGGAGCCTTCATGGTGGTCTAAAATTTGTGAGCTGATAGAAGAGTTGTATTTACTAATTGCCAAGTTTTTCTCTTGTGGATAATTTCAGGTAATTTTTACAACTTTTCAAAACAGCTTTTTGATGTGGCTTATTTTTACATGCATGTACCTTTTCTGTTTTTGGCAAAATTTTAATAGAAAAATATAAAATACCTACTACAGGGCATCAATGACTGGTAAATAAAAGATATAGTCAATGTGGCTGGACAGTTAATTCAAATGGACATGGAAGTAACAGATTTGAAGACAAAGAGGTCAAATCTGTAATATCCTGGAAAAGAAACATATTGGAATATATTTATCAAAAAACACAAAATGCTTTTGAAAGTCGCACATGAATCGTTACACAAATGGCTATCCATACTGTGTTCTTGAGTAGGACAGTTTCATATGCAAATCAATTCTTAGTTCACTTATAAATTTCATGTGTTCTGAATTACAATTTCAGAAAGGTTAATTGTAAAATTTAAATGGAGCCGATCAAAAAAAAAAATCAAAAAGCCAAGACGATTCAGAAGAAGTACAATGAAATTTATAGAACTGCAGTAATTAGAAGAGTGTGTCAACTGAGCATAAAGACACAACAACAGAACACACTGTGTGGTCTAAAGGTAGAACCCCACCACATACAGGAATTAAGTGCATGTGAAAAGTATTACTTCAAATTAGTGGGAAAGTATGAACTGCACAATACCTGTTGTCAAACAACTGGACAGCCGTGCAGAATGAAACAGTGATTAGATCTATTGTAAATTCTGCACAAAGTAAATTCCAGCTTGACCTCAAACATTAAAAAACTGCATAAAATCAGTAAATGTCAGATAATTTATAAATTGTCTTGGAACATCAAATTTATTTTTAAATGCCGTCAAACCTGAAGACATAAAGGTACTGACAGAACTACATAAAAAATAAAGATACAATTTGTTGTGGTGAGAAAGAACCTAAAGAAATCCAGAAGGCAAAAATGTTCTGAAGACAGCCTTGATTTATGTCTGAGGAAAGAGCTGATTTTATAAGTTATATATCATAAAGAGCCACGAGTCAATAAAAATGGGCAAACTCTAGCTTATAGAAAAGATGTTCAAGTAACTCAAAATAAGAGAAATAAACTTAAAACTATGAGATGTAGTGTTTCACCTCATATGCTATCAAACTGTGTTCCCAAAGTTTCTGAAAACATGTCCTTTCATGGGAGCCCAAATGGTATAATATCTATTGCAGATTGTGTCCAGTATTTCTTAAGTTTTAATAGATGTCCATTTTGGCCCCACAGCTTCAGTTTTAAGGCATACATGCACTCCCTCTCATACACACAGAAAAATTATGTATTTATAAGATGTCCACTGCAGCACTGACTATAACTTTAAAGACTGGACCTATTTATATGTCCATCTATATGGGAGTGGTAATATAAGTTTTAGCACACTTATACAGTGGAATATTATATTGCCAGAAAATTGAGTAACAGAGCACTATTTGTAATGATATAGAACAATTTACTAGATATACTGTAATGTGGGGAAAGCGGGGTGCAAACCAATAGGAATAGTGCACTGCTTTTGCCAAAAACTGGCATTCATATCTACTTGTATGGATACACTTAGGTGATCTCTGGAGTAACATGAGGAACTAACAATGTTGGTTCCTTCTAGGGGAAGCTAGGTTTCTGAGATCAGGAATAAGAGGAATACTTATCTTATTTTGTATAAACCTTTGTATCTTTGGAAATTTTATAAGGAGTATGCAATTCTTGCTCAGGAGGATAAGAAAGAAAAAACAAGGATGACGGTTATGGTGATGATGGTGGTGGTGGTGGTGGTGGTGGTAACAGGGAATTTTGCATTCTTAGGAAAGCATCAGCCAGTTCAAAAGATAGGTCTGATAGCGAGGTCTGACACTGGAAAAAACAAAACGTGAACCCTAATCTTGTATTATGGAGTTGATTTCTACCTCCTCAAATTCTTTGAAAAATAATACATAAAGTATGTGATTCTGAAATCCCGGCTGGTGTCTTTCACTTTCCAGCTGCAATTTACGGTTTTAGGTGTTAGTTGGATACTGGGTCTGCAGGGTGTCATTAGTGTTTTTGGACTTCCCTTTCAGCTGACTTAATATCTGCATGCTATGCTTTTGTTATAATGAATTACTTCCAGTTGCACAAGCTTGACAGGTTACCCCTTTATTCTAGATAGCTGTGCACAGTATTCGGACTTCTTCAAACAACCTCTCTTACTGATCCTCACCTTTATTTTGCAGACTAGTTTCTCCTTGAAGCCTTGGATTTCCTGAATCCCCGAAAATGGGTAGGGTAGCCCTCCTTTACACTCGCTTTGCAACTGCAGCATGATTTTGAAAATTTAAATTACCCATTTACTCTGTCTCACTGGTGATGCCTCGCTACCAAGGACTAGTTTATCTTTATCATTGTAATCTTAGCTCCTATTTCCATCTCCAGCACTTGATCAATAACTGGAAAATGTTGAATAAAGTTTCCCACTTTCTATATCCTCATTATGACAGATGCCTCAAAGGACTCTTAAAACAAAGAGTGTCGTTTTTGATATGAAGAACAAAGGCAAAAGGAAATGTACATAAAATTAAATTTCCTTATAACTTGCAGCCCACTGACAAATACTTGAGACAGGCAGAGTATGACATTGCTCCAGGAACTCCCAACTGTCTTAATGTAATGCTTTGCTAGTGGCAAAACACAGCCTTAGCTTACACAACAGTCAGGCCTCCACGATCCTGTCATGTTAGGAGTTAGTCGGACAGTTAGGTGATCAGGGCCTGGGTCCCCAACAAGAAAATATGGAGTCAGGACAGCTAAAATAAAACAGCACTAATACACTGTTTTTGCAGCTTAGACAGGACTGTACTAGCATTCTGTTTTATAGTCTTTGCAGAAATGTCTTCTGCAAAGCGTCCTAAAGTAAAACCTTACAGCATTTGTCGCCATAATGAGCAAGGAGCCCCCAGAAGTCAGCCAGAAAAAAAGACCATCAGCACAGAGACATTAACCTATAGGCAGAAAGAAACTTCGAAGCCACATGACCAAGAACTGCAGGCATTAAGGGCATACAAAATCCTGTATCAATAGGAAACTCGAACTGAATACATGGTGAATCAGCCCTTTCCTCCGGAAGAACACTGTGGCAAGTCTCAACTAGCACGCATGTCCTCACAGCCTTATTTTCTAGGAATTACAGTCCTAATTCATTCTACCCACTGTGTATTAGGATATTAAAACTAATGTGATTTGATGTGGGGTTCAGGAGCAAACTGTCAAGACACAATTCTCAAGATGTTTCTGGTGCAAAAAAAGGTGGTTTTATTAAAGTATGGGGACAGGATCCATGGGCAGAAATGACTGGAGTATATGTGAGGAGTAACTGATTATATATTTTTAAGTTGGGAGGGGTAGAGACAAAGGAAATTTCCAAAAGGATTTCCGTATGTTAAAGAAGACTTACTGTTGCAGGACTTCTCTGCCTTTAGTGCCCACAGTTCTTGGTCACACCACTTCAAAGAATGAGGAGGTAGACCAGACAAAGAATGGTGGGCAGCAAAGCAAAGTTTATTGAGTGATAGTACAGAGCTCCCAGGGAGGGAGGGTGTACCCAAGAGGGTTGCCCCTGGAATTTCTAAGTTTAGGGGTTTTTCTGAGCTCTTTTGTGGAACTTTCTTAAGCAATCAATGTGTGCTGAGTTGGGCCAGTCAGGGCTTTGGTCATGTATCTGTCTACCTATTAGGTTAATACCCACATGCTGATGGTCCTTTTTTGCTGACATCTTGGGGTTTAGGTCTTAACTTCCCCTTGCCCATGATATTGACAAATGCTTTTGTGGCTATTGTCTTATTTTAGGATGTTATGCAGAAGTCATTTCTGTAAAGGCTGCGAAGCAGAATGTCAGTGTGGTCCTGTCTAAGCTGCAAAACAGGATGTCAGTGCTGTTTTATTTTAGATGACCTGATTATATTCTCTTGTTCAGGACCCTGGCCCTGACTACCTAACTGTCCAACTAACTCCTAACATTATGACAACTACTCACAAATGATATCACTCACTTTTGACTCACACGTCAACTGTGAGGTTTAAATTTTAAAAGAACATATGAAAAGATGCTCAATATCACTCATCATCAGGGAAATGCAAATTAAAACTACAATAAGATATCACCTCACACTGGTCAAAATAGCCACAAGTAACAACACAGGAAACAAACAGGTGTTGGCGACGATGTGGAGAAAAAGCAACCCTCATGCACGGTTGGTGGGATTGCAAACTGGTACAGCCACTGGAAAACAGTAAGGAGGTTCCTCAAAAATTAAAAATAGAACCACCATCTAGGGGCGCCTGGGTGGCACAGCGGTTAAGCGTCTGCCTTCGGCTCAGGGCGTGATCCCGGCGTTGTGGGATCGAGCCCCACATCAGGCTCCTCTGCTATGAGCCTGCTTCTTCCTCTCCCACTCCCCCTGCTTGTGTTCCCTCTCTCGCTGGCTGTCTCTATCTCTGTCAAATAAATAAATAAAATCTTTAAAAAAAAAAAAAAATAGAACCACCATCTGATCCAGGAATCACAGTACTGGGTATTTATCCCCAAAATATAAAAACCCAAATTCAAAGGGATACAAGCACCTCTTTGTTTACTGCAGCATTATCTGCAACAGCCAAACTATGGAAGCAGCCCAAGTATCCATCAATAGATGAATGGATAAAGATGTGAGGTATGTGTGTGTGTGTGTGTGTGTGTGTGTGTGTGTGTGTATAACTCATCCATAAAAAAGAGTAAAATCTTGCCATTTGCAATGACAGAGATGGAGCTAGAGAGTATTATGCTAAGCAAAATAAGTCAGAGAAAGACAAATACCATATGATATCACTCATATGTGGAATTTAAGAAATAAAACAAGCAAAGGAAAAAAGAGAGAGAGAGAGAGAGAGAGACAGACAAACCAAGAATCAAACTCTTAACTATAGAGAACAAACTGATGGTTACCAGAGGGGGTGTGGGTGCAGAGATGAGTGAAATAGGTGATAGGGATTAAAGAGTATACTTATTACGATGAAAGGGAAGGAAGGAAGGAAGGAAGGAAGGAAGGAAGGAAGGAAGGAAGGAAGGAAGGAAGAGGGGAAGGAAGGAAGGAAGGACAGTAAATACAATTTTACAAAAATATGAGTTCCTCAGAAAAAAATATATTTTAAAAGAAAATCTCTTAATTATGGAAATCTCTCATGTCCATCCTGTTCCTTCAGTCGAATGAGGTTCAATTTCTTACTGAACTAACCTCCAGGGAATCACTGAGTATTGTGACAGCCTTCGTCTACTCCCCACTGAGAGGGCGGAGAGGTCTCAGTCCTGCTCTTGGAGAAGACCGTGAGGTCAGGATTCAACCACAAACCTGACGTTCCCAAACAAAAGCCATGGAGATAAAAAATTCATGCAGCCACGTCTCCCCCACGGGTAACACCCAGAGGTTTGCGCCCCCACTTGGTGTTCCTAGTAACACCCCAGCTGTGTCATCCTGTAGAAGGGGCTGGGGTCAGGGCCAACCTCCCCTTTCCCATGAACCCACAGCGACCTGCACCATCCTCACCCTCAGGGCCAGTCCTTGACAGGCCTGGGCCTCTATGGAACTCCAGCTGTTTTTATCAGAAAACACTGCAAGTATAAGGAAACCTGCCACCCACACTTATTTAAAGCTCTTTGAGGGAAACAGGAGATTATTCTGCCTAAGAAAAAGATTTACAGTGAAAAATGGAAGCGGTCATAAGTTGTTTAATTAATCACAGAAAAGACGGTAAGGCCATTCTATAAAAGTTCATCCCTTGAAGAGGTTGCTGAAGTTCATGCCAGCCTTTGTGGTTCAAGCTCATCCTTTCTCCTGTGCTAGGCTTCTAGCACCTCAGATACACACCCAAAGTATAGGAGGACTTTATAAGTAATTGTTAAATATATGAAAAAATAAAAAGTTTTCTTCAGTCTTTTTCCCTCACACATTTGAAGATGTGGGACTTATACAACCACTCTTGCACATGATTTTTAGAACTATGAAAATTCCGGTTCTTTGGCCATTTCTTACGTAAAGCATACTCTTCCCTCTGCCAGTCTGCCTACAGTCTGCCTCTTGGCTGCTACCTTTTCACCTGAAAGAGTAAACTGTAGAATTTCTCACTGAATTTACTTACAATAGAATAACCTCAGCTCTGGGGGGGTCATAAACTCTTCCCAGAGTCTAAGACCCATGCGAATACCCAGAGCAGGAATTAAGTTGAGATGTGTGAAGGGAGCAGGGAGAATTGACAGGTCCCCAGGTAAGTGGGATTCCTTGGCCCTTTCAGGGTCCGATGGAGAAAAAGCAGACAGGCCAAAGAGAAAGCCCAAGTAAGATAATGATTTAAATCAAATATATCAGTGAATACACTGAATGTAAATGAACAATATGCTTCACTTAAGAGATAAAGATCCTATTTAATAACAAACCATATGCTAGTTAGAAAAGAATAATAGAAATATGAAAATAGGGACACCTGGGTGGCTCAGTCAGTTAAGTGTCTGCCTTCGACTCAGGTCATGACCCCAGGGTCCTGGCATCACGTCTGGCATCAGAATCCTTGCTCAGCAGGGAGTCTGCTTCTCCCTCTGCCTGCTGCTCCCCCTGCTTGTGCGCTCTCTCTCTCTCTGACAAATAATCTCTCTGACAAATAAATAAATAAAATCTTAAAAAAAAAAGAAAATATGAAAATACAGAAACATAAGAAGTCAAAGAATGTAAATGATGAATTATTGATGAGGGAGCAAAAGGAAAGCTGAGGGCAAAGCACAAGCTAACACCCCACAAACCCCCGCCCCCTGCCCCAGGTTGGATATATGTGACATTCCTCAGGCACTCCTGGCTGCCCTAGAACAAAGGAAAGGGAAAAATAAATGGTTAACTGATAGAGATCACAGTCATGCAGGACAGGAGTCTCCACCAGTTTGCAACTGCCTTAATGATTTACAAGAAAAAAGTAATCTCCAGAAACCTACAGACCCAATTTCCTGGAGCCCTAACATCACCCTCTCCTCCCCTCCTCCATAGGATAGAAAATCTTATATCATCAGTCACTCCTCACAATCCCAGTGCAACTCCTTCTGCCCATGGGTCCTGTCCTCGTGCTATAATAAAACTATCTTTTTGCACCAAAAACATCTCAAGAATTCTTTGTTGGCCATTGGCTCATGGACCCTATTCCAAGCCA
Organism: Ursus maritimus; assembly: GCF_017311325.1. Lineage (NCBI taxonomy): Eukaryota > Metazoa > Chordata > Mammalia > Carnivora > Ursidae > Ursus > Ursus maritimus. The sequence goes on from NW_024423564.1 coordinate 30,666,414, forward strand.
CATCATTATGATACACCAGACAAAGAAAAGCACCCATAACCAACTTTATATTGAACAAGTAGGCTTTACACCAAAGGAAAAATAAAAGACCAAACTGAAAAGCGTCATTTCATAATACCAGCTAAGTTTATCAGAATAATGTACGAAGTTGAAAACAACAGCTTCTAATAACATCGCCTAAAATGTATAAGAAAACAGAACTTATATAGAACTTTATGGAGAATAGACATTCATAATCAACACGAGGTTTTTAACACATCCTTCAGTAACTCAGAAAAAATGCTGACCAAATACATCAATAAAGTTAGAAAATACTTGAAAAAAAGATTAACACATGTGGCTTATTGCATTAATATACAGACCTAAATGCAAAGAAGTAGAATAACCATTACCTCAAAGCACACTTGGAACTTTCACATAAAACTTACCTGTACACAATCAAATAGCAGGGTTCAAGAAATTTGAAAAGACTAACACCATGCAAATCAATGCACATGAACTGGGAATTATTAACTTTAGAAGAGCAACGAGAAGAACCTCACATTTGAAAATTGAAAAGTATATTTCTAAACACTTCAAAGATGAAAGAGGTAGAAATGTTTGAAAGTAGAAACTATTTTGTTTGAACACATGAAAATATCACATATAAAACGCAGGATGCTGCTAAAGCAGTCCTTTTAGAGAAATTTATAGCCTACAAATCTACATGTTAGGAAAAAGAAAAGTTAAAATACAGTTAAGCAGGCCATCTACTTAGAAAATTAAGTAAATTTAATTAAAAATTAAAACAAAATAATCAAATCTTCTGGAAAAAGCTTAACAATTGCCACAAGAGCAGAAACGAATGAAACAACAAAAAAGTACCACAGAGAGAATAAACCACGCCCAAACTTTGTTACTGAGAAAAACTAGGAAAACTAACAAAATTCTATCAAGTTTGATAAAGGAACAAAGAAAAGGGACAAATGTTCAATATCTAATATAAACGAAGAGAAATCAATTAAGCTGTTGTTGACATCTTTTTATGCTTATTTACAAACCGTTGTACTTGAATTACTCACCAGTATTTCCTAATACAAATATTCCTTTTTATCTGATAAAACTATGTGTACTTTTGATGTTTTGAAACTGAGTTGTCTTCTTAATTCCCACATAGACACATTCTTTCTGATTTTGGCAGCTTTCCATATTTGCTCTCTCATGACAACATGAGCAGGCTGCAAGGATGTGTAACATTTTTTTCTGTATGACTTTAGGTAGTATTTTGATGAGGGCTTCAAGGAGCTCCAATTAACTGCAGATACTCTGAACCTCAATTAGGGATTTTAATCAACTTGTCCATTAAAAAATCAAGTATATTCATATTCTAGTGTTTTTCAACTGTGCTGTTATTCTTAGGGATAATTTAATGTAACAAGAAGCAGACTTGACTTTAATTAAAACAAGAATGATAAATTACTGAATGATTAGGACTACATATAAATTCCAGAAATTCAGCATTTAGGACACTGTGAGACACAGCTGATCAATAAATTTTATGAAGGTACCAGTGAAATTCCAGATTAGAATTGTTTCATTACTTTGGTTTTTATGTCAATTTGTGGTGAAGAAAAGAAACAAAATCCAGCAGTTGTCAGGTTATAAGGTATTTATTTCAGTGCCTTTTTTTTAGTTATCATTGCTAGTCATGCCTACATCATTTAAAGGAGATGTACCACGAGTGTTTCATCTCTGAAACAGACAGGAAGGACTAGTTGGAATGTTTTAAAAGGATATGGAACAGTAAGTGTGAAGTGGCCTTATGCCTTCTCATCTTTAACTAGGTATTTTTATGGAGAAGAAGGGACTCACATGTAATAATACAAATTTCTCTTAGCCAGTAATACTTAACTGCACAGATATTTGCAGATTCAGGGTCTTGGAAAACAAAACGAAAGCAAACCATTGTATTCACCTTGGGAACTGTGATGGGATATAGTAAGAAATAACACAGGAGATCATTGTCCCAGGTTCCTGGCACAGAGCTTCTAAATCTTGGAATTTCCTGATTGGAATGAGAGGAGCGCTTTTTGTTATTCATAGTAAGCCTATGCTAATGAGTGACTCTAGGAGGAAGGGGGCTGGTTACCAGGGGAACTAACCATGTGATTAGAGAGAATTTTCGGCACCTCTCCCCAAGGTATGGCAAGAGGTGAGGGGTTGCAGACTGACTTAATTACCAATCATACCTGTGCAATGAAGTTCCCATAAAAACCCTAAACAATGGTGTTTGGGGAGCTTCTGGGTTGGTAAACACATGGGAGATCCTGGGATAGTGGTGTGACCTGAGAGGGCATGGAAGATCTGTGCTCCTTTATACCTTGTCCTCCGTGGCTCTTCCTCCGCAGCTTTTCATTTATACCTTTTATGATAAACCAGTAAACATAAATGAGTTCTGTGAACCGTTCCACCAAATTATCAAACCCACGGAAGGGGTCATGGGAACCCTCAAATCATAGACAAGCTGGTCATAAGTACCACAGGACTAGACTCATCATTGATATATGAAATAGGACTTGATGTGGGAAACAAAGGCAAAAGAAAAATTAAATTTCCGTACTACTTCCAGCCCATTGACAAGTCCTTGAAACAGGCAGTGACATTCCTCTAGGAACTCAGCTGCCTCGATGTTGATAACTTTGCAAAGGGAAAAAGGCAATCTTAGCTTAATATTATCCCCATCCCCCAGGATCCTGTAAGTCTACTTTAACATATAAAGACTCCTTTGGAAACTTTCTTTTGAAGAGGGAAAATTGACCAGAGCAGGCCCAGGCCAGGAGGCCCCAGAAGATGGAAAGTTACTAACAATAAACTAGAGATAACCAGAAGTCCTACTGGGAGCAAGAGATAACCAGCCTTTTCTGCTTCTGTAAACAGGCTTCCCGCCTAAAGCAGCTCCCACACCCCCATTTAAACCCACCTACCAGCAGTCAGCATAGCCCTTGGAACCTGACTGCCTGCAGTCCCCTATAAAAGCCCTGTAACCCCGTTGCCCAGGGCCCAGAATTTGGAGCACAAGCTCATCTGGGTCCGCCGGCGTAAAATAAATCCGAGTTCTCCTACTTTTCCAAGTGTCACTTGGTCTCTCACCGGTCTGATTCTCATTTTTCTGCAACACTTTATCTCTACCCCCCCAAGATATATGTTAGCCATCATCCTCCAAGCATATAATCCACTGATATACAACTGAAGGGTCTCATGACTGAGTCTTTAACAGTAATAAATGACCTTTTCCTAAAAAGAGCTAGCCCCCCTCGAAGTCCTGAAAACCTTGTTTCCAAAATACCTTGGAGGCTTGCGCTATCCCTAACCACCCCCCAACTTGAAAGTATATAATCTGTCACCTGTCACGACCCCAGTGCAGCTTGTTCTACCCATGGATCCTGTCCCCGTGCTTTAATAAAACCACCTTTTTTGCACCAAAAATGTCTCAAGAATTCCTTCTTGGCTGTTGGCTCCAAACCCCACTAATTCAAATCACATCAGGACTGAGCCCTTAGCCTGTGGGTTCTGATACTAACCCCAGGTAGGCAGTGTCAAATTGATTTGAATTGTACGACACCCAGGCAGTGTATGAAGAGCTGGAGAAGTGGTTGTTGGTATGGAAAAACCCACATATTTCGTGTCAGAAGTGTTCTAAGTGCAGAGGAACAGTTTTCTTTTAGAAACCAAATTAATTTTTATGGAAAAATCTAAGCTATATTAGTGCATCTGTGGTTAAAGGACGGGGGATGTGTTAGGAATGCCAGTACCCTCTGTTTGCTTTAGATGGTGGTAGATGAGTTAATCACGGGACTGTTTGAAAAAAATAAAGACACTGAAATCTTTCCTTACTTGTTATCTATTTACCATTCAATTCAGAAAACAGAAACCATTAGAGTCCTTGCCAAATGAAGACAAAGTCCTCGATTCTGTTTGTTGCAGTTCATATGACTGACTTCTAAAGGTCATGTAAAGAAAGAAATAACGACACTCTCTCCTCTAAAAAAAAAGTGCACAATGTGGTCATCTGCATAACAGTAATTTAAAAAAATCTCTGCCAGAATAGCATCTATTATTCATCTTGCCATGTAATATATACATAGGCCTCAACAGCAACAGTAAAAGCTAAGCATCATCAGATTTAGAAAAAAATGAGATAAAAATAAGGAAATCAGAAAGTACAGTTACAAGGATATTTGTTTCTATCTTGCAAAACATTAAGTGTGTGATTTCAAAGTCTATAGATGTCAGAGTCTATAGTCATAAAAACAGCAGACCTGTCTAAAGTCATGTTTCTGAGTCAGTAGATAAACAGTGATATCAATGAAAAGACAAAATACACATACACACACACACACAAGATAATCAGACTTATTTCAGATGTATTCTTCCAATATATATATATATATCCCGGTAACTCCCACCAGATCAAAAAGAACATTACTAATATCCCATAAATTTCCCTCATTGCGGCTAACCCAAAGTTAACCACAATTCTGACTTCTATCACTGCAGAATAGTTTCACCTGTTTCTGTACTTAATATGATTTAACGTAGTCTTTTCTGACTGACTTCCTTCACTCAACATTATGCTTGTGATGGTTATCCCTGTTTCGTACAGCAGGAGTTCACTCTCATTGCCCTGTAGATTTCTCAGCCTCAGCACTCTTGGCGTAGGGACTAGACAATTCTTTGAGCAGGGGGCTGTCCTGTGCATTGTACGATGTTAAGCAGCATCCGTGGCACTACCAATTTGATGCCAACGCACCTGTTGTGCTACCCAACTCAGCCGTGACAACCAAAAATGTGTGCAGACATTGCCAAATATCCTCCAGAGGGCAAAATCACCCCCTATTGGAAACCACCGAGCTAAATTAATTAAAATGATTCTATTCAAACATTTCCCACTCATAAACGATATTTCAAGGTCTAAACAGCTATGAGAGCTAAAGAAATGTGAAGAAGGAGAGGTCACTTAACAATGTCTAAGAAGAAATCTTGTTTACCTCAAATATGTTTAAGTTATCTGACTCTGCATAGAAGATGAGGTAACATGATCCAACCAAGCTTATGCTTTATTTTCCCAGATCTCTGTTTTTTTTGTGTGTGTGTGGCTGTTTGTCACATTCTGGTAATTTTTTTCAATGTTTTTGATGAAAGAATTTTCATGTTTTCTAGTTCAAAATGTTGCTAGATTCAGGAGTCTTTTCTAATTCTCCCTTTCATTTTTCCATGCAGAATAATATTAAGTAACTCAGAGTGAAATCCAAAACAAAACAAATCTAAACAAAACTTCTAAACATACTGCCTTTTGTACAATATATTTATCTCACAGAGACAGGGTTTTCTTTGGGTCACAGAACCATCATGGCCCAAACCAACAAGATAAGATGGGGGGGGGGGCAATGACAACAATGACAATGGTAACAGCAACAAATTGCTTAGTAACAGGAGCTCACATTCACAGAATCATGTTTGAGCACTGTGGGATGGACTTCCCGTCTTTTGTTTTACTAGGTCAAACAGCCAGGAAGCTGAGAGCGGAACTCCCTGACACCAAAGCAGGTGTTTTTAAACGTGACTGTGTTTAGTCATTCACTGGGTATGTATTGAACCCTGATCATGTGCTGGGCACTGTGGAAAGTACCCGGAAGGCACTGAGGATCCTGTGATTAGCAAAATTGTCAGAATCCCTGTGCTGGTGCTTTTATTTATTTATTTTTTTGATCGAAGTTAGACATTAACAAATAGTTAAATCAAACAATGTAAAAACTTCAATTTCTGACAAGCATTGTAAAGAATGAGTGCAGGGGGTCAGGGTCAATGTAGAGGGGAGACCCAAGTTAAATAACCTGTCAGAAATGTCTCCCTGAGAAAAATAATTTTTAATAAGAGTGCAACTAGGAAATAAACTCACTGCCTGGTGAGTTCCAGGCAGAAGGTGAGTTTGTGCCGAGTTGGTCCTGAATGAAGGTCCATGTGGCAAAGCAGAGAATATAAGATGCGCACCAGGTGACATATGGAACTGTCCTATCATTATATTGTACACTGGAAACTAATATAACAGTGTATGTTAGCTATCCTGGAATGAAAATAAGAGCTTTATAAAAAAGGTAAAAAAAAAATGATTAAAAGTCACGACATCCATTCCGTCTATGTATCTAGGTGAGAAGCTGTTAATGAGGGAAAGCTGTGGGAGATCTGTGAGGCAGAAGTAAAGCCAATGCCATTATGCTTGGGTAGTTGTGGCCTCGTTTACAGTGTTGGTTGGATAGAGCAGTTCAGCAGACTTCTCTGGTCCCACTTTGGCAGTCTGACAAGCAGCCTTTTGGACTTGTTCAAAGCTTCACTTTGTCCATCCTCACCTGTGCTTTGGGCTGATGCGGTTAGTGATTTTAATCCTTCAAGTTATCCCCTTCCAGACCTTCACATGCCAGTTTTCCTACCCATTTTTGTCACTTATAGTCATGTAATTCCTACATAAAAAACATTCTCTCTGTAATGCTTGGTAGTGGCTCTGTTTTCCTGACAGAATTCATACCAATTCACCAAAATCGTATGAGGACAAAATTCTAATAAATAATAATTTCAACATTTTTTAAAGTGTTTACTGTCCCTTCCCTCTACATTGTTCACATAGTACGAGTGCTGGACAAAAACAGATGAATAATTTCATTAGAATATGGTGTCTATAGATCATTTTTTTTATAAAGCCATCTTTTTGTTATACAGAAGCAAAACTCTAAGGCCTTGTATACATTCTAATCCTGAAATAGACATTTTTGCATGCATATAAAGTAATAAAAGAGAAAGTAAATATTAATAGGAACAACATAAATGATAATACATTATTACAAATTTTGTGCCCTGAAAATTTTCCTAAAGGGAGCATGTATTTAATTAACAAGATCAAGAAATGTTTTGATTTTTTAGAGTTAATTAAAAGTTACCAATTTTTAAGTGATCATGATAAGCTTGATAGGTGGTAAGTCTTTTATATATATTATCTCAAGCCTCACGAGTCCTTATGAAGTGGGTATTAATGTACCTATTGAGAAGATGATGGAGGAGGTCACACAAAACTGAAAGCTGATGAAGGGCAGTTGATTTACGTAAGTGTTATGTGGGCAGCTCCTTCTAGTGGTTGTTTTTCCTCCACTTTCTTTTTTTTTTTTTTTTTTTTTAAGATTTTATTTATTTATTTGACAGAGATAGAGACAGCCAGCGAGAGAGGGAACACAAGCAGGGGGAGTGGGAGAGGAAGAAGCAGGCTCATAGCGGTTTCCTCCACTTTCTTAATTTGACAGAGTTGTGAGGTCGATTAGATGCCCTTCCTGCTCCTTATTAGGACTTCTAGATCATTTATCCCTTTTTTTTTTAAGCCCCCCCCAGCCCTCCCATAAAAAACACAAAATGACAGAACAATAACAAAACACAAAGTATCTTTGAAGCACATGTCACTAGACTTCTATTAGTCATTACTCCCTCTTGTTCCAGGGGTCCTAGATCTCACGATCCTTTCATTCACTGAAGATTTTAGCACCTGATTCTTCCCCACTTTACTACTACTCTTGCTGTTAATCTTGGGGTCTTTAGCATCCAGTAGATAGCCATCTAACACCCTGACCTCTTGGTCCCTTGACTCTCTCATATCCAAAGTCTTGTCAACCATCTCACCTCAGCCTAGACATTTTTCCACTGGTAACTAAACCTCCCCCATAATCTCAATCAAGCATCTGACACAATCAGTCCTTCTCAAGACCTCCTCCAAGCTGCCAGAGCAAGTGGTCAATTCTCTGTCCTCATTTTATGTTTCAGCAACACTTGACAAAACTTATCACCCCTTCCTTCCCTTCCTTCCCTTCCTTCAGTATTTTATTTTTCTGGCTGCTTCTCTGTCACACACTCCTTGTTTTTATCTCACAAGTAATTTTTTTCAGCTTCCAATTCCATATTCTCTGTTTACTTTTTAGTCTGTAAATACTATAGCTTCTCAGTTGTAGAGACTGCTTTTTAAGATTTTCTTTCTTTATTCGAGAAAGAGAGAGCACAAGCGGGGGGGGGGGGGCAGTGGGAGAGGGAGAAGCAGACTCCCTGCTGATCAGGGAGCCCCCACATGGGGCTTGATCCCAGGACCCTGGGATTATGACCTGAACCAAAAGCAGATGCTTAACCTACTGAGCCACCCAGGCATCCAAAGACTTTTATTTTCTTTATCCTTGGAATTCAGAAATTCCAGGATTGGTTGAAGTTTTGTCTCTTATGATGAAGAAAATTTTCTTATAGTAGTCTTTGATTATTGTTTAGATTGCTTTTGCTCCTGTTCCTCTATCTGGAACTCCCAAAATGTAGATAATACACCTCCGGGACGACTCTCGGTGTCTATTTTCTTTCATGTTGTCTATTTGTTCTTTTGCTCTGCTTTCAAAGACTCCTTGGTTCGATTTTTTCTTTTTTTTTAAATTTTTTAATCTAAATTTAATTAGCCAACATATAGCACATCATTAGTTTCTGATGGTTTGATTTTCTTATTAGTAATCAGTTTTAAGCAGTATCCATTCTTCCTCTTCAGTACCTCCTTTCATTTTATACGTCAACATATGCATCTTTTTATTTTGAGACTATTTTTGTGTCACAGGATAGTCCTTTTTCATGACAGCATTCTCTTCTCATTTAATTAGAGCAAAGGTACATCCATTCTCACTAAGGATGTGAATTAGAATTTCCTAAATTGCTGTTCTACTCCCCACATTCTCCTTTTTTCAATTTTGTGTATTAACCCTGATTGTTTAGCATAGTCAAACTCTTTTGAATTATTGATTCACTAGACATGTCTAAATATATTTTTGTATGTTTGGTTGATCTATTCTCTCATCATGTCACTGAAAATCCAGATCAGTGGTCCTTAATCAAAGAAGCACTACTGAATTAGCTCCATTCAGGTGCCCACCATTGAACCAGGGAACTGTGGACAGTGGGAAAATGACCTCTGAAAGGTTATAATTCAATCAGCTATCCATCCCAAATTGGTATCACATCTTACAAATATTATAGATACCACAGGTTATTTGTTCATTCATCTATTTATTCACTCATTTAATCAGTATTTATTGCTTTTATGTTATGTAGCAGTTGAAGTGTTAGGGATACAGCAGTGAACAAACCAGGTACAAAGACCCATTGCATGGCTCATTCTAATAAATGAAGATAGGAAAAAAAATAAACATATGAATCAGTAAAATATATCAGATGATGATAAATGCTCTGGGGGAAAAAAAGGGGAGAGACAGAAATTTAGGTCAGAAAAAGAGGGAGGTTTTGTAAATTGAATTAGAGAGTAGCCATGTAGATATTTAAAGGAAGAGCCCTGCATGTAAAAGGAGCAGCCATGTACAATGTATTGAACCAGAGCACTTTGGCATGTTCAAGAAACAGCAAGAAAGCAGCAGTGTGCGCTGTGCAACAGTGTGCAGAGGAGTTGGCGAAGAGAAAGGGAGACAGATTTATTGAGTCAATATAGGAACTTTGGTTTTTAGAGGTCTTTTAAGGATTTAGCGAAATCACTGAAAAATTTGAGGCAATGGAATTACAGTATCTGACTTATATTGTAAAAAGGATAACACTAGATGCTGACAGGGGGCAAGAAAGAAAGGGTGGAGGCAGAGAGACCTATTGGAGTTTCTTCAAATAATCGACTAGAGATGATGATGGCCTGTACCAGGGAGACAGGTGGAAAAGTGCTGAAAACAGATTCTGGATCTATTTTAAAGGCAGAGCTGTCATTCCCTATATACATGTCATTAGATAAATAAGCACATGGATGTCTAATATGGAGAGCAAAGTTGTTACTAGAAGTAAAAGAAATTGGAGGTAGAATGAAGAGAAGTGAGAAAACACCCTTAACCCAGTTTGGTAAAGTTTATCTAATATTGGTATACTCAGATATCTAAGATAATAAATTCATGTTTTCTTAGCTTTAGTTTCTCTAAAAGCAGAGCCTGAAAATAACAGTTTGCTTACTGGTGCTTTAATTGGGAATATGATCCTAGGGAGCAGGAATGAGAAATAGAATGAAATAGGGAAGGGAGGGAAGTCAATAAAAGAATGGGTTATCAAGCTGGCTACTTCTAGTATAGAGCCGTCTGCTTCCACTGGGGTCTTTGAGGAGTGTTACAAAATACATTTCAGAACTGTTATCCCAAGAAGTTGAAAAAGGAAAGCATTTACCCATCAGCACCCATCCCTTATTGACGAAAGAGGTCCCATAGGTGTTATCTTCCAGTTTGTACAAGAATGAGTGCTAAGCACTAAGGTAGATCCAGACTGCAGCATCAAAAAAGCCTCGGGGAAGGAAAGAAATGGCATAGGGTACTGGCCCCAGACAAATGCTCACCAACATGAAGCCTGTCCCAGCCTATGTGGAACTGGTTGCAATAACAGGACCTGATTATGAGGCAGAGCCATGAGAAATCTGAAGTGGTACAAAAGGGCTGCCTGTAAAACTCACACCACCATCTGACACACTTGCCCTCTCCATTAGGATCAGTTATACAATCCTCTTCAAGGTGTTCTTGGCTGGAAACTGCAAGGATTTCATAAAGCAGGCTTAGTGGGAAAAGCTATCTCCTGCTTAAAACAGCAGGTTTTGAGAGCATAATTGATTCTTCACCTCCTTCTTGTACCACTCATTCTAGACTTCTTTAACCCTCAGCCAGCACTTCGGATGTTCTAAGCTGCTTGTGGGGTGAGCTAAATTTCTCTCTGGGAAGTATGAACCCTTAGTTAGCGTGATTACCCTTTGTTGGGTAGTGGGTGCTGCTATTGCAGTATGAAATCAGTCAGAAAAAAAACTAAGCTCTGCTCTATGTTCCAAATGTACTCCTCTATGTACCCATTATATAACTCCAGCTCCTCATCGTAATTAGGGTAAATTATTCTGGTTACATATTTCTGCTTAAAAAGTTATCCTAAAACTTAGTGGTTTAAAACAACAAACATTTTATTATAGCCAATGATTTCACAATTATCTATGTCAGAAATTTGGGCCAGGGTTGGCTGAGTGACACTTCAGTTCCAAGTAGTTCCAACTGAAGATACTCTGGTATTCAGCTGACAGATGGTCTAGAGGGTTCAGGATGGCCTCACTCACATGCCTGGGTCCCTCTGGGAATGTCAACTAAAATGTCTACATTAGTTTCACCTCAGCGTAGGTGTATTAATACGTTGTACTTCTTACATGGCATATTAGGGATCCCAAAGAACATTGTAAGCCTGTTATTTTTTCTTTTCTTTTTTTTAGATTTTATTATTTATTTATTTGTTTGTTTATTTATTTATTTATTTGCGAGAGCATGTGTGGGGGGGGAGGGGCAGAAGGAGAGGGAGAAGCAGACTCCCTGCTGAGCAGGGAGCCTGATGCGGAGTTTGATCCCAGGACCCCGAGATCACAACCTGAGCCCAAGGCAGACACAGCCAACTGAGTCACCCAGACACCCCTATTTTTTTCTTTTCCTGGGTTTCTAAGCAACTAACAAGAGTCAGCAATTCCAAAAGTCTTGTAATTTCATGGAGCCATACTGTTTAAAACTCACAGCATAAACCAATGCTCATCTTCCATCCTGCATCTCATCTTAATTCACTTACATGTTAGAATTTATTACGATCCCACCTATCACCACAAATAGACCACTTATAACTCTCTGATGAGTTAATGATCCAGTATGAATGCCACCATGAGGGCTGCTTGCTAAGATTTCCATTACCAGCTGTCTTAGTCTGGATTCCCCTAAATTCAGAGCCTGAGACAAAAGCCTGAGTGAAAAGAGCTGTTTTTAGAAAAATGATCCTAGGAAAGGCTATAGGGATTAGGACAGAGGATCAGGGGAATAAAACAGAAAAGGAGGGAAGGTCAATGAAAGAACAGTCAATGAAAGAATAAATCTTTGTGTTAGTCACCACTGTGAGTAATTGCTAACTGATCTCATCAGAACTCTCTGAGATACTTGACAAAAAGCATCTCAGAATGGAACACACAGAAAAAAAAAATAAGAAAGCATTTCCTCATTGGCTTCCATCCCTATAAATGTACATTTTGGGGTTGTACACGAAAGAGTATGGAGTAAACCTTCATTAGAGCCCGACACTGTGAAAGCACAGAAGATGAGAAGCACCAGCCCAGGTGAGAAACCACCAGTGACACCTATAAAAAGCTACTGAAATGGTAACAATGTCAGAGGCTAGAGTAAGATATGAGACAAAATTTTGGAATCCTGTGTAAGAAATTTTCAATACATCTGAGAACCTCAATTCAGGATATGAAATTTTATGACTGTTCTAACTCCAGTGTTTTGGTTTTTCTATTTATAAAAATCAAATTGAAAATGTATTGCTGCTGCATGTAGGGATGGCCCAAAAAGACACTGATGTAGAGAAATCTTGCCTGTAGATAGAGTTTCAAACAACAGGCTATCAGTTTTGTATAAAGGAAAAAGTGGTCTGAAGTAACCATATACATAGAATCCTGAGCAGTGGCAATGGTTTATCTAGTTGGCCACAGCTTAGAAGGACCATCACTGGATAATGAGAGATAAGCAGGTCTGTGGATTCACCTGGAGAGTGGGCATACAAGGTCTGTGGATCTTTATGTCAATATTCACCAAAGACTATACACTCCATAGAGACACTGAGCAATCAGGTGGCTAGAATGACCCATCCGGTAGATTTGAGTTACTTTTTCTCCTCAGCCACCCATTTCTTCAGAGTAGACTTGGTAGCAGGGATAGAGGCTTCATATGAACACAATAGTCTGGACTACGTCTCACCAAGGCTAATCGTATTACATGTTAATGTCTGATCTAAAGGCAACAGAACTCAATGCTGAGCCTTGAATGTGTTACCATCTATTCCGGATACCAGCCAGCCAGTGAATGACAAGGTGATCACACCAGTCCCTTTATACCCTGAAGGAGGGAACAATTTTTCTTACTGGAATTAATGTGAATTCTGGATATGGGCTTGCCTCCTCTGCTTAGAGTGCTTTGGCTATCACCTGTTCAAGGACTCATAGTGTCTGGTTTGTTGTCATGGGATCCTATTAAACATCATCTTAGACAAGTTCCTGACTTTACAAGAGAAAAGTAAAACAATATGAATGTAACCACAGAATCCACTAGTCCTTTCTTATACATTATCCAGAAACTGTCCACCTAATAGAACATTGGAACGGCCACTTAAAGATGTAGCTATGACACATTGAGATGCTCGGCACTGTCATTCAAGATGCAGTATATAATTGGTGAACTAATGTCCACTGTATAGCACTGTGTCCATAACAGCTAGCTAGAATAGAGTCCGGAACCAAAGGATGGAGGTAGGAGTGCTCCCAATGACTCACTTGGAAATTTGTGCTCTACTGACCCACTACTTAAGTCTCTATGGACTAGAGGACCTGGCTCCCAGGGTGAGAGGTTAGCAGTAGTTCTACCAGGGATCACAGTAAGGTTCCACTAAATCTAAAACTATGGCTGCCACCTGATCATTTTGTGAAATTCATGCTAGTAGATTACCCAGCAGGCAATTAAGCAGATTGCTCTGCTGTACGCTTAAATGACCATTTTCATGCTAAGATGGTACATAATGGAAGGACAGAGTAGATCTAGAACTCAAAGGATTCACTCGGATACTCTAGGTGTTTCCATGGTCTATTGAAATGCACTGGCAGCAACCACAGCCTAATTTGAGCACAATAACAGGTTTTATGCTTCCTCAGGAATAAAAATGTATATTCCCCCTCCAGGAAAGCAACCTAGATCAGCAGAATTGCTGACCAAATATGAACAAAATCTAGAATGGATAGTAGAGGGGGAGACACTGAATATCAATCATGATTGTGAAATCAGTTGTAAAGGTGAGGACTGTATCTTTGACTATTGTGTGTGTGTGTATGTATGTATGTATGTTGAAGAAGTCATGACTGGCCACTACACTGAAGAAGCAATGATGTAAGAGAGTCAACTTTGTACGAGATATGAGAGGATATGAACAGTGCAAAATACAGCCTTACAGATACTGTGGGTGCCCCATCCATGGCCCCTTATCACTCACCATTTCTGAATTGCCAGTGGAACCTTACTATATAACCTGAGACCCTCCATCTGAGGGTCTGCTCTTGACCTTCACATGGGCCAGGCCAGGGAACTCACAAATTCCAGCTTCTCCTGGAGAAGCAAAGGATTTAGACCCCACTAGTGCCCAACTTTTAATACTTCCACCTAAGAGATCTATGCCCAAAACACCTAGCTTTAAAAGCCACCAGTGCTTTGTATCCATGAGAACCACAGGCTATAACAAATTCAGAGACAGTTCTTAAATGGTTCAGGTGAACTCAGCATGGCTAACTCCCAAGGCCCAGTGCTGAGGCAACAAACTAAAATGCACCAGTCTTTCCATGAAAGAATCCTATTAGTTTATTCTAAAGCTTAGGCCTCAGGGGCAGGCTTCTAACTTGAAACACATCTAGGGGCTGATTACAATACTCTCCAGAGACTATGGAGGGCAGTAGATGCCATCTTCACCCTCTCACTCACTTCAAGTCACAGGTATCTCCCAGAAATGGGCTTCTGTACTTGTCTGGTGCCCGTTTTTGCAGCTACTGCCCAGAGGACACTCATTGATCACTTGGCTCTGGTGGCTAGCAGAACTTACATTCATAGATTTTCTCAAAAATCGAGAAAAAGTTCTTAATTGGATACTCTCCCACATAGTGGAGCACAGAGACAGCAGACATGAACGCCCAGTCTTTCAATGAAAGAGGGCTATTTGCTAATATTAAAAGCTCTAGCCTGAGGAGCAGGCTTCTAATTTAACATACTTCAAGAGGCCCGCTGCAATCCTTTCTAGAAAGCAGGAGGCAAGCAGGCACCACATTTGCCCTTTCCTTCTTACCCTGTCCCAAGTCAGTGGTGTTCCAAGAAAGGACCTCGTACATGTGTCTGGTACCCTGGCTTTTGTGGCTGCCACCCAGACAGAGGACGCATTCCTTAATAGTCTGGCTCTGGTGGTCAGTTGAGCTTATGTTCATGGAATCAACAGGATGGTATCAAACAAAGAAACAGTTCTTAAGTGGCTATCCCCTCAGGGCTCAGTGCAGAAGGAGCAGACAGAAACACCCATCTTCCAGCATTCCCCTAAAAGAAGTATACATGCATACTTTAAAAGCTTCTGTTTGAGAGCTTGGCTTCCAATCAGACTGCATCTAGGTGCTGACTGAGAGCCTCCCCTTTGGGACACTGACAGGTCTTGGCACAACCTCAACTACTGGAGCCACTAAGAAAAAAGAAGGCTGCTTAGACAATCACAAAGATTTAAGCTGGGGAAGGGTTAAACAATACGGTTTTCCTCCCAAACGAGAAAACTTCTTCAAAACTGGGATAGATGACTATTTTATCTAACTCATAAAAACCAACACAGTGAGTCAAGGAAAATGAAGAAACAGAGGAATATGTTCCAAATGAAAGAAATGATAAAATCTCAGAAAAAGAACTTAATGAAACAGAGATGAATGAGTGATTTACCTGATAAAGAGTTCAAAATAATAGTCATAAAGATGCTCACTGAGGTCAGGAGAACAATGCATGAACAAAATGAGAATTTCAAAAAAGAAAGAGAAAATGCACGAAAGTACCAAGCAGAAATTTCAGGGCTGAAAAGATACAATAATTGAACTAAAGAATTCAATAGAAGGGTTCAACATCAAACTAGGTAAAGCATAATGAAGAACTGGCATAAGACTTCTGGGAAATATGGCAGAGTAGGAGGACCCTAAACTCATCTCCTCCTATGAATACAACTAAATAACACTTGCATAAGAGCAAACAACCCAGAAAAGAACCCAAAGACTGGCTAAACAAACTCTACAACTAAATGTAGAGAAGAGGCCACATCAAAGAGGGTAGGACAGGCAAGGACTTGATGGGAACCTAAACCCCATGGGTCTTGACCTCTGGAGGGATGGAGCCATAGGTGTGGAGAGGGACAGAAAACAGACTACCACACCAGGGAGTCTGCAAGGGTAAGAGGAATCCCCAAAGCATTTTGCTTGGAAAATCAGAGGGGCCAAATTTCTTGAGTGCTTATGACCAGTGGGACTTAAAGCCTAGAACTTAAAAATCAGTGGGCTTGGCTCTGAGAGAGCCTGGAAGGTGATGAGAAGCTGAGCCCCTGCCCTTAAAGAGACAGCAAAGCAAACAGCCCACCTAGATATGGCTTGGAAGCAGCAGCTTGGAAGGCACCTGGGGCTTACAGGAGCGAGAGTTAGTTACTTATCTCAGAGTTCACTGAGTGACTTCTCTAGGAACAAAGAAGCTGGCAGGCATCATTTCCCTCCCCCACCCTCATCATAAATACACAGTCACCTAGGGGAACCAGTGTGACACTGGCATTCACTACCTAACTTGCTTACACTGTGCCCCACCCCCTCTAGCCAGGCCTGCCTCAGTCCTGGTCCTGCAGATCCTCTCCCTCAGACAACCCACACAAACTCTGCCAACACTGCATCTCCTGACATCCCAAGGAGAACATGTTTACTTTGTTAAAACTGCATGCCCCACACCTGCATGCTTTGCAGGGCAGACCCAGCAGGCCCCAGACCCCCAGTGTATATGCATCTACCGTAGAGGAGGACCAGCACCACAGCTGCCTCCCCCCACTTACCAACATGTGCTCTCTGGAGCAGCCCCAGCAGCCTCAGTGTCCACACAGTTTCATGTCCCCTGTGGAGGAGGACCAACACCACCTAGTTAAAAGTGCACAACTCACCCACTATTTTCATGAGCAAGAGGCAGAGCTGACTTTCCTAACATATAGAAAGACACAGACTGTTAGGTAAAATGAGGAGACAGAGGATTATGTCATAAATGAAAGAAGAGAACAAAACCACAGCAAGAGACCTAAATGAAGTAGAGATAAGTAACATGCCTGATAGAGAATTTAAAGTAATGATGATAAAGATATTCACTGGACTTGAGAAAAGAGTGGAGAGCATCAGTAAGATCTTTAAGAAAGAGGTAGAAAACATAAAAAAGAATCAATCAGAAATGAAGAACATAATAAATTAAAAATACACTTGATGGAGTAAATAGGCTAGAAGAAGCAGAGGAATGAATTAATGAACCAGAAGACAGAGTGATGAAAAGTAATCAAGTTGAACAAATGAGAGGAAAAAGAATTGCGCAAAATGAAAATAGACTTAGGGAACTCAGTGACTCCATCAAGTATAATAACATTCATATTATAGGGGTCCCAGAAACAGAAAAGATAGAAAAGGGGGCAGAAAATTTATTTGAAGAAATTACAGCTGAAAACTTCCCTAATCTAGGGAAGGAGATAGATATCCATACCTAGGAGGCACAGAGATTCCCCAACAAAATCAAATAAAGATGGACCATAACAAGACAAGTAGTAATCAAAATGGCAAAAAGTAGTGGTAAAGAAAAAAATTTTTTTTAAAGATTATTTGAGAGAGAGAGAAAATGCAAGTGGGAGGGAGGGGCAGAGGTAGAGGGAGAGAGAATCTCAAGCCAACTTTGCCCTAAGTGCAGAGCAGGACACAGGGCTCGGAAGCTTAACCAATTGCACCACCCAGGCACCCCAAAGAAAAAATTTTTAAGCAGCAAGAGAAAAGAAGACAGTTACATGCAAGGGAAACCCCATAAGGCAATCAGCTGATTTTTCAGCAGGAAATGTGCAGGCCAGACGGGAGTGGTATGATATAGTCAAAGTGCTGAAAGGGAAAGATCCATAGCCAAGAATACTCTATCCAGCAAGGACAGAGTTCAGAATAGAAGGAGGGATAAAGAGTTTCTCAGACAAACAAAAACTAAAGAAGTTCATGACCACTAAGCCCATTCTATAATAAATATTAAAGAAGACTCTTTGAGTTCAAAGGAAAGGTCAAAGTGAGAATATGAAAAGTAGAAAACACAAAAGCAGTAAAAATAAATATTTCTGTAAAAAATCAGACAAGGGATTCACAACATAAAAGGTTTTAAGATATAATACCATATACCTAAAATGTGGGAGGGGGGAGAAGAGTAAAGAATGGGTTCAAACTTCAGTGACCATCAACTGCTATATGCAGAATATATTACATATAAACCTAATAGCAACCAAAAATGAAAAACCACCAATAGATATGCCAAGAATAAAGAGAAGAGAATCCAAGTATACCACTACAGAAAGTCAGCAAACCGTGAAAGAGAGAAAGACAAGAAAGGATCAGAGAAAAACTATGAAAACAACCACAAACAAGTAACAAAATGGCAATAAATACATATCTATCAATAACTACTTTGAATGTAAATGGACTAAATGCTCCAATCAAAAGACATAAGTTTACAGAATGGAAAAACAAAAAACAAAAAAACACAAGACCCATCTACATGCTGCCTACAAGAGACTCATTTCTGACCAAAAGACACCTGCAGATGGGAAGGGCGGGGATGGAAAAATATTTATCATACAAACAAATGTCAAAAGAAAGCAATGCTTAAAGCAGACAAAATAGACTTAAAAGCAAGGACTGTAACAAGAAACAAAGAAGGTCACTATACAGTAATAAAAGCACAAGAGGATATAACAATTGTAAATATTTATGGACCCAACTTGGGAGCACTCAAATACAACAAAGGGTTAATAACAAACATAAAGGAAATAATCCATAGTAATAAAATAATGGTAGGGGACTTTAACATCCCACTCACATAGATGGATAGATCATCCAAACAGAAAATCAACAAGGGAACAGCGGCTTTGAATGACACACTGAATCAGATGGATTTAACAGATATATTCAGAACATTCCATCCTAAAACAGAATACACATTCTTTTCAAGAACACATGGAACATTCTCAAGAAGAGATCACATACTAAGCCACAAAACAAGTCTCAACAAATTCAAAAAGATCAAATACTATGCATTTTTTCTGACTATAATGCTATGAAACTAGAAAGCAACCAACATCAAAAAAAAAAAAAAAATCTAGAAAGACCACAAATAGATAAAGGTTAGATAACATGCTACTACACCATGAATGGGTCAACCAAGAAATCAAAGAAGTCAAAAAGTACACGGAAACAAATGAAAATGAAAATGCAATGGTCCAAACTTTTGGGATGCAGCAAAATCAGTTCTAAGAAGAAAGTTTAGAGCAATACAGGCCTACAGCAAAAAGAAAGAAAAATCTCATATAAACAAACTAAACTTACACCGAAAAAAGCTAGAAAAAGAACAACAAAAACCCAAAGCCAGCAGAAGGGAGGAAATAATAAAGATTAGAGGAGAAATAAGTGATGTAGAAACTTAATAAAACAGATCAATGAAACCAGGAGCTGGCTCTTTGAAAGACCAAGAAAACTGATAAACCTCTAGCTAGACTCATCAAAAATAGAGAGGACTCAAACAAAATCACAAATGAAAGAGGATAAATAATAACCAACATCACAGCAATACAATTGTAAGAGAATATTATTAAAAACTATATAACAAATTTGACAACCTAGAAGAAATGGATAAATTTCTAGAAACATGTAAACTACCAAAAATGAAACAGGAAGAAATAGAAAATTTGAACAGACCAATTACCAGCAATGAAATTAAATCAATAGTCAAAAAACTCACAACAAAGTCCAAGACTACAAGCCTTCACAGGTGAGTTCTACCAAATATTTAAGGAAGAATTAATACCTATTATTTTCATAGTCCAAAAAATAGAAGAGGAAGGAAAACTTCCAAATTCATTCTATGAGGTCAGTTATCACCCTGACACCAAAATCATATAAAGATACCATAAAAAAAAAAAAGGAAACCACAGGCCAAAATCTCTGATGAACACAGATGCAAAAATCTTCAACAAAATACTAGCAAATCAAATCCAACAATACATTTAAAAAAACCATTAACCATGATCAAGTGGGATTTATTCCCAGGATGCAAGGATGGTTCAATATTTGGAAATCAATCAAAGTGATACATCACATCAATAAGAGAAAGGATTAAAAAAACATATGATCATTTCAATAGATGCAGAAAAATCATTTGACAAAGTACATCCATTCATGATAAAAGTCCTCAACAAAGCAAGTTTTGAGGGAACACAGCTCAACATAATAAAGGCCACATATGAGAAACCCACAGTAAACAACATCATACTCAATGGGTAAAAACAGAGCTTTTCCCCTAAGGACAGGAATAAGATAGTGATGTCCACTCACCACTTTTATTCAACATAGTATTGGTGCAAGTCCTAGGCACAGCAATCAGACAACAAAAAGACATAAAAGGCATCCAAATTGGTAAGGAAGAAGTAAAACCTTCACTATTTTCGGTTGACATGATACTATATATAGAAAACCCTAAAGATTACACCAAAAAACTACTAGAGATGATAAATGAATTCAGTAAGGTTGCAGGATACAAACTCAATGTACAGAAATACACTGCATTCCTATATCCTAATAATGAAGGAGCAGAAAGTGAAATTAAGAAAACAACTCCATTTACAAGTGTACCAAAAAATATATATATCTATATAGGCATAAACTTAACCAAAGAGGTGAGAAGTGTATTCTGAAAACTATAAAACACTGATGAAAAAAATTGAAGATGACACAAATGGAGACATTCCATGCTCATGGATGGGAAAAACATTCTTAAAATGTCCATTCTATCCAAAGCAGTGCAATCCCTATCAAAATACCAACAGCATTTTTCACAGAACTAGAACAAATAGTTTTAAAATTTGTGTGGAATCACAAAAGACCCCAAATAGCCAAAACAACCTTGAAAAAGAAAAACAAGACTGGAAGTATCACAATTACAGGCTTCAAGTTATATTATAAAGCTGCAATGATCAAATAGTATGGAACCAGCATAAAAACAAACACATACATCAACAGAACAGAATGGAGAGCCCAGAAATAAACCCCCAATTATATGGTCAATTAATCTCCAACAAAGGAGGAATGAGGGCTCCTGGATGGCTCAGTCGGTTAAGCACCTGACTTTGGCTCAGGTCATGATCCCAGGGAGCCTGATTCTCCCTCTGCCTCTTCCCTCTGCTCATGCTCTCTCTCTCAAATAAACAAAATCTTAAATTAAAAAAAAAAAAATCAAAGGAGGAATGAATAAAGAATGGGAAAAAGACAGTTCATCCAAGAAATGGTGCTGGGAAAACTAGACAGCTACATGCAAAACAATGAAACTGGATCACTTTCTTGTACCATACACAATAACACATTCAAAATGGATTACAGCCCTAAATGTGAGATGTGAAACCATAAAAATCTTAGAAGAGAACACAGGCAGTAACTTCTTTGACATTGGCCATAGCAACATTTTTCTAGATGGGTCTCCTGAGGCAAAGGAAATAAAAGCAAAAATAAGGGCACCTGGGTGGCTCAGCTGGTTAGGCATCTGACTCTTGGTTTTGGCTCAGGTTGTGATCTCAGGGTTGTGAGATCAAGCCAAACTCTGGGCTCCATGCTCAGTGTGGAGTCTGTTTGAGATTCTTTCTCCCTTCCCCTCTGCTCCTACTTCTGCTCGTGCTCTCTCTCTCACTCGCTCACTCACTCTCTAAAATAAATAAATAAATTTAAAAAGGGAAAAATAAACTTGGGATCACATCAAAACAAAATGCTTCTGCACAGTGAAGGAAACAATTGACAAAACTAAAAGGCAGCCTACTGAATGAGAGAAGACATTTGCAAATGACATATTCTATAAAGGGTTAGTATCCAAAATATATAAAGAACTGATACAACTCAACACCAAAAAGCCCCAAATAATGCAATTAAAAATGTAAGCAGAAGACATGGAGAGACATTTCCCCAAAGATGACAGATGGCCAACAGACACATGAAAAGATGTTATACATCACCCATCATCAGGGAAATGCAAAACAAAATTACAATGAGATACCACCTCACAACTCTCAGAATGGCCAAAATCAACAACACATGAAATAAGCATTAGTGAGGATGTAGAGAAAGAAGAACCCTTTTGCACTGTTGGTGGGAATGCAAACTGGTACAGCCATTGTGAAAAACAGTATAGAGGGTCCTCAAAAAATTAAAAATAGAACTACCACATGATCTAGTAATCACACTACTGGGTATTTACCCAAAGGATCCAAAAATACTAATTCAAAGGGATATATGCCCCCATATGTTTATTGTAGCATTATTTACAATAGCCATATTATGGAAAGAGCTCATGTTATCTGACAGATAAATGGATAAAGGAGACATGGTATATACATACAGTGGAATGTTATTCAGCTGTAAAAAAGAATGAAATCTTGCCATTTGCAATGATACAGATGGAGCCAGAGAGTATAATGCTAAATGAAATAAGTCAGAGAAAGGCCAATACCATATGATTTCACTCATATGTGGAATTTAATAAACAAATGAGCAAAAGAAAAAAGAGAAAACCCAAGAAATAGACTCTTGACTATACAGAACAAACTGATGGTTACCTGAGCAGAGGTGGGTGGGAGGATGAGGGAAATACGAGATGGGGATTAAGGTGAGCACTGGATGATGTATGGAATTGTCGTATCACTACATTGTACATCTGAAACTAATATAACACTGTATGTTTTTCTTCACATTTTTATTTATTTATTTGAGAGAGAGAGAGAGAGAGAGGGCACAAGTGTGAGGCAGGGGGAGGGGCAGAGGGAGAGGATCTCAAGCAGACTCCACACTGAATGCAGAGCCTGACACGGGGCTCAATCCCATGACCCTGAGATCATAACCTGAGCCAAAATCAAGAGTCGGACACTTAAGTGGCTGAGCCACCCAGGTCCCCCTTTCTTTCGTTTTGTATTAAATTTTATTTTAATTCCAGTATAGTCAACATACAGTGTTATAGGGGTGCCTGGGTGGCTACATCAGTTAAGTGTCTGACTCTTAATTTTGGCTAAGGTCATGATCTCAAGGTGGTGAGTTCAAGCCCCATATCGGGCTCTGTGCTGGACAGGGAGCCTGCTTAAGATGCTCTCTCTCTCCCTCTGCCTCTCCCTCACCCTCTTCTCTCTTCAATTTAAAAAAAAAAAAAAAGGTGAGAAAGGATCAGCAAACTCAAAAAGATAGGGCAGTAGAATTCATCCAACCGAGGAGCAGAAAGAAAAAAAACGAGACAGTATGGAGATAGCTTAAGGAGCTTACAGGATAGCAGCAAGCTGACCGACATTTGCACTGTAGGGATCCCAGAAGGAGAAAAGAAAGACGAAGGACCAGAAAACTTATTTGAAGAAATAATGACTAAAAACTTCCCTAACGTGAGGGAGAAAACAGACTCCCAGATCCAAAAATCCAGACAGTTCCAAATAAAATGAATCCAAGGAGACCCACAAGACACATTATAATTAGCGGAAAATTAAAGACAAGGAGAGGATCTTAAAACCAGCAAGAGAAAAACTACTTGCTAGGGAACTCTTTGCGGGACCATCAGCAGATTTTTCAGCTGAAACTTTGCAGGCCAGATGGGAGTGGCAAGATATATCCAAAGTGCTGAAGAAAAAAAACTACCAACTGACAATACTCTAGCCAATAAAGCTGTCCTTGAGAATGTAAGAAGATGAAGAGTATTTCAGACAAGCAAAAGCTGAAGGAGTTCATCACCATAAAAAGTTGAGGGTGTTTCTTTAAGCAGAAACAAAAAAAAAGCACTAATTAGTAACAGGAAAACATATGAAAGTATAAATCTCAGGTAAAGATTAAGGTAAATATATAGCTAAATTCAGAATAAACTAATGTAGTGGTGGCAAGTTAGTCACTCATAAACCTAATATAAAGGTTAAAAGAAGTGGTAAAAATAGATAACTATAATAATTTGCTAATGGATAGACAAGATAAAAATGTGTAAACTGTAGTGTCAAAAACATAAAATGTTTTAGGTGTGAGGGAGTAAAAATATAGAGCTTTAGAATGCATTCAAACTTAAGCTGGTTTCAACTTAAAATATACCATTATCACTCTGTTTTATGTACTCACAAGGCAAAAACCCATAGTAGACACTAAAAAGATAAAGATAAAAATATTTTGAGCATACCATTACAAAAAATCAAGTCGCAAAGGAAGAATGCAAGAGAAGAAAAAGAAATATGTGAAGATGGTCAAAAGGTATAAGCTTCCAGTTACAAGGTAAATAAGCATGGTGACTACAGTTAGCAATGCTGTACTGTAACGTGCTAAGAGAGTAGATCTTAAAAGTTCTCATTATAAGCAAAATTTGTACCTATCGTGGTGATGGATGTTAACTAAACCGATTTTTTTTTTTAAGATTTTATTTATTTATTTGACAGAGAGACAGCCAGCGAGAGAGGGAACACAGGCGGGGGTAGTGGGAGAGGAAGAAGCAGGCTCCCAGCGGAGCAGCCTGATGTGGGGCTCGATCCCAGAACCCCGGGATCACGTCCTGAGCCAAAGGCAGACTATTAATGACTAAGCCACCGAGGCACCCCACTAAACCGATTTTGATAATCATTTCATGATATACATATATATCAAATCATTGTTATACACCTAAAACTAATACAATGTTCTATGTCAATAATATCTCAATAGTAAGAAAAGACTTAGAGTACTTTTTATCATTAATATCTTCGGTGGTTGATAGTTGTACATAAAGCTAAGTTATGAAGCTCTGAAAAATGTGCCAACACTATTAGACAATGGTTGAAAATAAAGAAGACAAACCAAAAAAAAATATTTACATGCTTGGGAAAATGGATTTAGGGTTGTGGGAGAGGCAGCAGATTGCACTTATCAAGATAGAAATTTCCTCATAGAGATTATGATGTGTTTGTCTCTTGCTTGTCTTTGAACACTGCAGTATATGGTAGGTATTCAAAGTATTTAGTTTGAGTATTTGCTTGACTTGTGAAAGATACAGTTGCAAAAAACTGTTGACCCAGTAATGACTGATCATTTTTCAAGTTATTTAAAACTTGTCAGCATTTATCTCCTTAGAAAGTTAATTTTCTTTCACTGAAATTATACAGCAGTTTATTCTGTGTGTAGCATAGAATGGCTGCATCCTGGGGTGCCTAGGTGGCTTAGTCGGTTGAGTACCCGACTCTTGATTTTGGCTCAGTTCATGATCTCAGGATCACGGGATCGAGCCCCAGGTTGGGCTCCATGCTCAGCAGAGAGTCTGCTTGGATTTTCTCTCTCTCCCTCTTCCTCAATCCCTCCCCCAGCCCTGTGTGCTCTCTAAAATAAATGAATAAATCTTAAAAAAAAAAAAAAAAAAAAAAAAAAAAAAAGAATGGTTGCTTCCTCAAAAACAAACAAAAATGGTATAATCACAAAACTCAGACATACTTTGGGGTTATAGTCACTGTAACTGTGGACTTATTATGGTTCCTTACAGCCCTGAGGACCAGGCTTAGAGTAGCAAAAAAAAAAAATTACAACTGATATCAGTCTCAAAAATTGCAAAAACAAGTCTCTTCCACTAACAACATGCAGTTTCTGAGAATTCAGGGCAAACATCCAGCCATCCACTAGAAAACACTCAGGAAATTACCGTTGAAATGACTAGTCACTGAGCTTGCCTTGTGGTTTTAGTTTCTGTAGTCAGGTTTTGAAGACTCTTCTTACTTTTGGTTTGTACTTCATATTCTAATCATTTGTCCATGATGGTCTGGGGGAGGGGGTGCTGGTAAGAAATCCCCAGGACTAGGAAAGAAGTAGATCAGAAACCAAAAGACCTAAAGTGAGGGACAAAGAACCCTTAGCACATTCTCAGGGAAGCAGCTTTCTTACCAGCTCTGAAGGATCTCTGCTACTGACTTTACAGTTAAGGTAAGACTGGGGCAAGGGTGGAAAAGATTTGCAAAGTTCAGAATGTTTTCAAAACTTTCTATCCAGGATAGGGTGCAGCCAAGCCTGATGTGGACCATTAGACACCATTAAAGACTAAATTGTGATGTTAAGGCAGGTAGCAGAATTCATTGAACCCCAGCTACATCTGCTTACTGCTGAATCAGACACAAGCAGGAGTGGGGACTAAACTGACAATCTGAAATGTCTTAACACTGTTTTCCTTTCTTTGCCACCTTGAGAAATACGGAGATCATAACCGCCACTTAAGTTACCTTTTTGATAAAACCTGATTATTTCAAACTGCAGTCTGAAAGTTTGAAGAACTACAACTGTATTATTTTTATGAGAAAAAGCAATGAATGAGATATAAGGTAAATAGTTTGCTTACATTGTTAAAAACGGGAAAAGAAAAAAACTGAAACTCAGAGTGAACAATGAAGAGGTTTAATGAAAACAGCTATATACTTTTAGTCATAGTCTCGTACCTAGTAAGATGGATTTCTTCCTTTAGAAATAGCCCTGGATTAATGAATTTTTATTTTCTGGCACACACTCATTCCTTAAGGTTTCTTGTGCTGGATTCTGTTTCTACTCTATTGTCTCTACTACTATGAATCATTTCATTTGAGTTGCCCAACTTGACCCATCAATACTGTCTGGCCATTTTGTTTGCTCCTCAGAGCTCATACCTTTGAATTTCTTATCATTACACATGCTTCATGCATCTTCTTCTTGTTTGATTTCCACTTATCTCCCTGCTAAAAGCCTTTCCTCCTCCTCTAAACTCAAACCAAAAACAATGCAAAACAAAGCAGAACCAAAACAATAATAACAAACAAACAAAACCAACTAGAATTGTATGGCTGATAAACAGAGATGATTTCCTCTAGAAACCCCGTCATTAGCACTACTGAATATTTTCCCCTGTATTTCTTGGCATTTTCCTTCTTTATACTTTTTTCCCCTTCTCCTTCAGCTCTCTTTTCTAAGCTAGAAGTTATACTGGTGTAAATAAGTATTTACTTACCTCTATTTTTTCACAAATAGGCTTAGAGTGTTGAGTAGAAATGCCAATGTCATACAAGTAGCCAGTTGTAGGGCTAGTATTGGAAATTAGGTCTGCCTTACTTCAAAGCCAAATTGTGTGTGTGTGTGTGTATCCATTCTTGCATTTTTAAAAAAAGATTTTATTTATTTATTTGAGACAGAGTGAAAGTGAGAGAGATCACAGAGGGAGAAGGAGAAGCAGACTCACTACTGAGTAGAGAGCCCGATGTGGGGCTTGATCCCAGGACCTTGGTATTATGACCCAAGCCAAAGGCAGATGCTTAACCTACTGAGCCACTCAGGTGCCCCCCTTGTATTGTTTTTATTTACGAAAGTTTAGCAGGCTCTAACAGAGTTAAGAAGGATGCATCTCAGAGCACACATCACAGGCTGGGCTAGGAAAGGCAGAGCAACAGTTAATTATATATGGGTTGTGTTCATGTTGAATCTGCAAAGATGTTTTAGAGATTGGGCTCTCCTAAAAGCATTAAAGATGTCACCCAGATAACATCAGGGAGCAATGTGCAAAATACTTCTATTACGATAAATACACAGTGCTAATGTTATTCTTTAGGAGGTCTGAAAATTCAGACCGATTAGTTCCCTCTCCCATTAGTGGCATCACCCTAAGGCACAAGAGCTTGTAAGCCTCCAATATCTGCAAACAGATTTAGATTGTGTATCTTCTGCTTTTCTAGCTAACTGTTGTAGATCATCACTGCCAGTTCCCCATATCTTTGTAATCTAAAAATGATCATGACCCCTGCTCTATATAAATCAGGCAACCAGAAACCTACAAATGTACGGTACCAATACTGTATTGGAGATGCTTTAGAATGGAAACAGACTTGGCATTTGAATCTGTAAAATCATGGAATCCCTCCTTGGGTTCAGGTTGGCCTGGGCATTTCCTGGCTCCCATGTCCATGGTGCTGTGCCATTTGCAAAGGATCACCTATGATCTGCTCTTAAGCAGTTTGTTGTCACCTGAATAATCTCCAAAGCATCAGGTATGAGGAAGAGGGGAGAATAGGTTTTTATAATTTTTAAAAAGTAGTTTCTACCACTGGCTAATAAGGGAATCCATAACTTTTCATTGTAAGATTTTAGTGAAAGAAAAAGTCAAGCAAATATTGGATTTTTAGCTTCTATAGTAAATAACCACTTCTAAAATGGAAGAAAATTGCTCTTATAATAAGGCAAGGCAAGAAAACAAATATTTGCTTGAGTCTCAGCCTAAAAATGCTTTATCAGCAACTCTTCAAGTTATAGGAATTGATGCCCAGAAGTCAATGGCCAAGTATTATTTACGAAGGTATTTTCACTCACTCTCTCATTCATAAAACAATCATGCATTGAAGTTTTGACTGAAGAAGGCACTACTATAACTATACAAAAAATTCTTTAAAAGTACAGCTATGAGGGGTACCTGGGTGGCTCAGTCGGTTAAGCACCTGACCTCTGGTTTCGACTCAGGTCATGATCTCAGGATCCTGAGATGTAGCCCCAAGTTGGGCTCTGTGCTGGGCATGGAGGCTGCTTGAGATTCTCTCTCTCCCTCTCTTTCTGACCCTCCCTGGCTTGTGCACCCTCTTTCAATAAATAAATAAATAGTTTTTTTAAAAGTACAGCTATAAGAAGTAAACAATTATGATTTGTTAGATTATGCTCCATAATGACCTGGCAGGATTTAGTATAATACAGTTTGACTAGACACAGCCCTACATTAGAGGGAAGCAAGTTGATAAAGGGTAAAAGCAAGAAATATAACAAATGGTGGTCATAAAGATTCAATGTAAGGATTCAAGGAGGTAAAAACTAGGGAACACAAGCAAGCCAAAAAACCAAAGGGAAAGAGCCAGATTTAAATTAGCAATAGGTAAAACTCAGGAAATGGATTTCCTTATGCCCACCAAATACTTAAGAACCAGTGGGGTAGCCTATAAGAGTCCTCAAAAGGGCCTAGAACTTATTTTACTATGATCCTCTTTGCTGTCCTTTTTTCAAAAATTTCTTCAGAAATTTTGGCCATTTGGGGAAGTAATATGTCCCCAAGTTCAGGAAGCAAAATGACTCTTCTGTAAAACTGGAAATTTCAATCTATCTCATCTCTTCCCTTGCAGACCAGGGAACACCCTGAACATGGCCTCAGACAGCCACATGCCGGCCCCAGTGTGCCTCATTGAGAACACTGGGGGGGAACTGGTGGCTAATCAGGAAGCTCTGGAGATCCTGTCAGCCAATAAGAATCCTCTTGTGGTGGTGGCTATTGTGGGCCTCTACCGCACAGGCAAATCCTACCTGATGAACAAGCTGGCTGGAAAGAACAAGGGTGAGTAGCACCAGCATAACTCTGCTGAGTCCCTTCTGTCCACCCACACTGCCAGCATGGAGCATGGTGATGCAAGGAGAGAAAGTCTGAGATAGGGAGTAATACTGAAAGCCAGAGGTGGGTACTTATCTTCTGGGAAACAAAGGCAGAGGTCTGTTCCTGACATATCACCTACTTTTCTTCTCTTAGTTTCTCCCTGGAAAAAGCATATTTTCCTATGTTAAGGAGTAAGACATCAATAAAATAATTTCTATACATGCAATTATAAACCACTAAAATTTTAGGCATGTGACATTCCTGTAAAAAGGAAAAACATCAAATTTACAACCGATGGTATTCAATACTCTCATTTTCCCATTCCTCTATTCTAATCCAGGTCAATACTGGTTATACTTTTTGATGTGTCCTCATCTTGCATTCCTTAAACCCTAGCTCAGTTGCCAAGAAGGTCTCCAACTTTCAGATCCCCTCCTCTGTGACTACGTCTCCCTTCCCCCTTGCAGGCTTCTCTATCGGATCCACAGTGCAGTCTCACACCAAGGGGATCTGGATGTGGTGTGTGCCTCATCCCAAGAAGCCGAACTACACCCTAGTTCTTCTTGACACAGAGGGTCTAGGAGATGTAGAAAAGGTAAGGAACAAGAATTCCTTTTGATTCCTCCTCACCTCTGAACATTCTTTACACAGGGAGGTTTGGTTTTGTTTTTGTTTTTCTGAATTTGCACTTCTGTTTGACAGAGTATACTTTTTTCCCTTTCTATTTTTAATAGTCAAAATTTGGAAATCTGAGGTGAGAAAAATGTATTTGTAAGCCAGAATCATGACTGGGACAAGACACTGAGATAGAGCTAGGCAGTTAACTGAAATGTGGAAAGGATGGCACAAATAAAACCACTGTCACGAGTCTGATCCTACAGAGAAGAGTGATTAGTAGTGAGCTCCGGGTCAGAGGATCCCGGGTTCAAAAAAGGGCTCTGGCACTTGTCACCCTCTGACTCTGACAAGCAAATCTCCCCAGATCTTTCATTTTCCTTTTGGTCTTATCCAACTTAGCACTTGAATAGTAAACACATGGGCTTTTTCCACTTCTATGCTGGTATCTAACCCCCACTGTGTGGGAGTTAGGAGGAAGGCTTGCCAGTTTTCTAAATATTCCCATCAAAGCTGATTCCAAGCTTCCAAAGTGAAGTGTCTAAACTCAGGGTTCAGAACAGATGTGTACAATCAGCTCTTGTGAGCTCATAAGAGCTGGCTCTAGCACCCAATGGAATCTTCCCCTTGCACTTCCCTTATTTTTCATGTTTTCATCCTGCTTTTCATTTGCCACTAAATCAAAATGCTTACCTCACTTTGTGCTTTAGTTTCCACATCTGTAACATGAAAATAGTGGTTATAAACATATCTCACAGCATTGCTTTAGTATTAGACAAAATCAGTAATGTGAATTGTCCTGTGTATAATAACTAGTCCATAAAATATACACATTATGTGTATAGGCCAAATTTATTTTACACAATTGAAGATCTTGATTTTTTCCTTTTATTTTTTAATTCCAATATAATTGATGTACAGTGTTACATTAGTTTCAGGTGTATCATATAGCAATTCAACAAGTCTATACATTACTCAGTGCTCATCACTGTTAAGTGTACTTTAATCCCCTTCACCTATTTCATCCATCCACTACCCCTCCCCCCCCCCCCCGCCGGTAATAATCAGTTTGGTCTCTATAGTTAAGAGTCTATTTTTTATTTTCATTTGTCTCTTTGCTTGTTTTGTTTCTTAAATTCCACATATAAGTAAAATCATAGGGTATTTATCTTTATCTGACTTATTACACTTAGTATTATACCCTGTAGGTCCATGTTGTTGCATATGGCAAGAATCCATCTTTTTATGGCTGAGTAATATTCCATTGTATATATCTATACCACATCTTCTTTATTCATCAGTTGATGGACACTTGGGTTGCTTCCATATTTTGGCTATTATAAATGATGTCACAATAAACATAGGGGTTCGTGTATCTTTTTATATTAGTGTTTTTGTATTCTTTGGGTAAATTCCCAGTAGTGGAATCACTGGATCATATGGTAGTTCTATTTTTCATTTTTTGAGGAAACTCCACCCTGTTTTCCCCAGTGGCTGCAACAGTTTGCATTTCCACCAACAGTGCACAAGGGTTCCTTTTTCTCCACATTCTCACCAATACTTGTTTTTCTGTTTTTGATGAAAATCTTGATTTTAAGTGCTCTGGTTACCACATTAACTTTGACTATCCACTGCAAATACCTAACTAGTTCTAACAAAAACTAGTGAGGGGGGAGGAGTTAAGATGGTGGAGAAGTAGGAGGCTTCTGAGCTTGTCTCACCCCTTGAACATGGCTAGGTAGTTATCAAACTAGTCTGAACACGCAAGAAGTCAATCAGAGGTCTGAGAGAACAAAAACTGCAAGTCCACGAGTAGAAAAGCGAACACCGTTGGAAAGCCTTCAGGGAGCAAAACAGTCCACCTACTGGAGGCTGGAACTGCTTATACCAAGCCCCATCTCTGTGCCCCTGGAGAAGCATTTCCACAGAAACAAGTCAGCCTGAGAATCAGCACAGCAGGCCCCTCCCCCAGAAGACCAGCACAAACAACTACGTTGCATCAAATTTATTGATCATGAAGTGCTGCAAAGCTTCAGTTCCAGGGGAAATAGGATTGAGCTTCCTTTTTACTTTTATTTCTTTTAAATATGTTATTTTTTTCATTTATTTTCTTATAGTTCCAAATCTTTTATTAATCTTTTATTAACTTTTAAAATTATTATATACTTTTCATATTTATTTTATTTTTTTCTACTTTCATTTTATCTTATTTTATTTTCCTATTTTAGGATCTAGATTCCTTTAACGAGCAGACCAAAATACACCCAGGATCTAGTGGGTTTTTTTCTGTTTTCTTATTTCGTGTTTTTATTTTCCTTCCATTGTTTTTTGTTTTGTCTTTTTCTTTGTTTGGGTTTTCTTCTGTTGTGGTTTTTTTCTCTTTCTTCTTTTCTTTTCTGGACAAAATGACAAGATGGAGGAATTCACCCCAAAAGAAAGAACAAGAGGTAGAACTCACAGCCAAGGATTTTATCAATACAGACATAAGTAAGATGTCTGAACTAGAATTTAAAACAATAATTATAAGGATACTAGCTGGGCTTGAAAAAAGCATAGAAGACACTATAGAATCCCTTACTACAGAGATAAAAGAACTAAAATCTTGTCAGGCCAAAATTAAAAATCCTATAACTGAGATGTAAACATAAATGGACACATAAAAACAAGGATGGATGAAGCAGAGGAACAAACCAGTGATACAGAAGGTAAAATTACAGAAAATGAAGCCAAAAAGAAGAGGGAAAGAAAGGTAATGGAACATGAAGGTAGATGTAGGGAACACAGCACCTTAGTAAAATGTAGTAACGTTCATATCATAGGAGTCCCAGAAGAGAGATAAAGGGGCAGAAGGTGTATTCCAACAAATTATAGCTGAAAATTCCCTAATCTGGGAAAGGACACAGACATCAAAATCCAGGAAGCACAGAGAACACCCACCAAATTCAACCAAAGCCCGCCATCTAAAGGTATATCATAGTCAAATTCACAAAATAGATAGACAAGGAAAGAACGGTGAAAGCAGCAAAGGAGAAACTGTCCTTATCTTACAAGAGAAGATAGATCAGGTTGTTAGGGGATCTGTATACAGAGACTTGGCAGAACAGAAAGGAGTGGAAGGAATATTCAATATGCTGAATGGGAAAAACATACAGCCAAGAATTCTTTATCCAGCAAGGTTGTTATTCAGAAGGGAAGGAGAGTTTTCTAGACAAACAAAAACTAAAGGAGTTCATGACCACTAAACCAGTCCTGCAAGAAATTTTCAGATTGACTCTTTGAGTGGAGAAAAAAAGACCAGAAGCAACAAAGACTAAAAAGGACCAGAGAACATCACCAGAAACACCAACTCTACAGGTAAAACAATGGCACTAAATTCATATCTCTCAATAATCACTCGGAATGTAAACAGACCAAATGCTCCAATCAAAAGACATAGGTAACAGAATGAATAAAAAAGCAACATCCATCTAAATACTGCCTACAAGACACTCGTTTTAGACCTAAAATCACCCACAGACTGAAAGTGAGGGGGTGGAGAACTATCTAGCATGCTAACAGGCGTCAGAAGAAAGCCAAAGTAGCCATACTTATAGCAGACAAACTAGATTTTAAAACAAAGACTATACAAGAAATGAAGGAGGGCATTTTATCATAATGAAGGCGTTGATCCATCAAGATCTACCCATTGTAAATATTTATTCCCCCCCTACCAGGGAGCACCCTAATATATAAATCAATTAATAACAAACATAAAGTAACTCACTGATGATAATACAATCATAGTAGGAGACTCTAACATCCCAACTACACCAATGGACAGATCATCTAAGCAGAAAATCAGCAAGGAAACAATGGCTTTGAAGGACCCACTACACCATATAGACTGAACAGATATATTCAGAACATCTCATCCTACAACAGCAGAGTACACATTCTTCTCAAGTGCACATGGAACGTTTTCCGGAACAGATCACACACTGGGTCACAAACCAGCCCTCAACGAGGACAAAAGGATCGAGATCATACCATGCATATTTTCAGACCACAACACCATGAAACTGGAAGTCAACCACAAGAAAAAATTTGCAAAGACCTCAAATGCATGCAGGTTAAAGAACATCCTATGAAAGAATGAATGGGTTAACCAGGAAACTAAAGAAGACATTTAAAAAACACATGGAAGCAAATGAAATTGAAAGCACGCCACTCCAAAACCTTTGGGATGCAGCAAAGACAGTCCTAAGAGGGAATTTTATTGCATTACAGGCCTACCTCAAGAAGCAAGAAAAGCCTCAAGAAACAACCTAAACTTACACCTAAAGGAGCTAGAAAAGGAACAGCAAATAACACCTAGAGCCAGCAGAAGAAGGGAAATAATAAACATTAGAGCAGAAATCAATAATACAGAAACAAGCAAACCAGCAGAACAGATTAAGAAAACTAAGAGCTGGTTCTTCAAAAGAATTCATGAAATTGATAAGCCCCTACCAGACTTACCAAAAAGAAAAGAGGAGGGAGCCAAATAGATAAAACCACAAATGACAGAGCAGAGATCACAACCAACACCGCAGAAATACAAACAATGACAAGAGAATATTATGAAAAATTATATGCCAACAAACTGGGCAATCTGGAGGAAATGGACAAATTCCTAGAAACTCACAAACTACCCAAACTGAAACAGGTAGAAACTGAATATTTGAACACACCCATAACCAGCAAAGGAACTGAAAAGTAATCAAAAATCTCTGGGCTGGATGGCTTCCCAAGGGAATTCCGCCAGACATTTAAAGAAGAATTAATGCCTATTCTTCTCAAACTGTTCCAGAGAATAGAAATGGAAGGAAAACTTCCAAATTCATTCTACAAAGCCAGCATTACCTTGATTCCAAAAAACCCACTAAAAAGAAGACTTACAGGCCAATATCTCTGAGGAACACGGATGCAAAAAGTCTCCATAAAATATTAGCAAATCGAATCCAACCGTACATTAAGAGAATTATTCACCACAATCAACTGGGATTTCATCCTGGGCCGCAGGGCTGGTTCAATATTCCCAAATCAATCAACATCATACACCACATTAATAAAAGAAAGGATAAGAACCAGATGATCCTCTCAATAGATGCAGAAAAAGCATCTGACAAGATACAGCATCCATTCTTGATAAAAACCCTCAACCAAGTAAGGATAGAAGAACACACCTCAACGTCATAAAAGTCATATATGAAAGACCCACAGCTGATATCATCCTCAGTGGGGGAAAGCTGAGAGCCTTTCCCCTATGGTGAGGAACAAGACAAGGATGTCCACTCTCACCATCACTATTTAACATAGTACTGCAAGTCTTAGCCTCAGTAATCAGACAACACAAAGAAATAAAAGGCATCTGAATTGGCAAGGAAGAGGTCAAACTTTCACTATTTGCAGACAATATGATACTCTATGTAGAAAACCTGAAGGACTGCACCAAACATGGCTAGAAGTTATACGTGAATTCACCAAAGTAGCAGGATACAAAATCAATGTGCAGAAATCTGTTGCATTTCTATACACCAAAAACAAAGAAGCAGCAAAAGAAATCAAGGAATCAACCCCCTTTGCCAGTGCACCCAGAACAATAAGATACCTAGGAGTAAATCTAACTAAAGAACTAAAAGATCTATACTCTGAAAACCACAGAACACTTGTGAAAGAAATTGGACACAAAGAAATGGAAAAGCATTCCATGTTAATGGATTAGAAGAACAAACATTGTTAAAATATCCACATTGCCCAAAGCAATCTACACATTTAATGCAATCCCCATCAAAATACCATCAGCATTTCTCATAGAACTAGAACAAACAATCCTAAAATTTGTATGGAACCACAAAAGACTCCAAACAGAAGCAATTCTGAAAAAGAAAAAAAAACTTAAGGCATCATGATTCTGGATTTTAAGCTATACTACAAAAGCTGTGATCATGAAGACAGTATGATACTAGCACAAAACAGACACACAGATCAATGGAACAGAATAGAGAAGCTAGAAATGGACCCACAACTATATGGTCAACTAATCTTCGACAAAACAGTAAAGAATATCAAATGGAAAAAAGTCTCTTCGACTAATGGTGTTTCAAAAACTGGACAGCAACATGCAGAAAAATGAAACTAGACCACTTTATTACACCTAACACAAAAATAAATTCAAAATGGATAAAAGACCTTGATATGAGACAGGAAACCATCAAAATTCTAGAGGAAAACACAGGCAGAAACCTCTTTGACCTTGCCCGCAGCAACGTCTTATTGGACACATAGCCACAGGCAAGGGAAACAAAAGCAAGATAAACTATTGGGACTTCATCAAGATAAAAAGCTCCTGCACAGAGAAGGAAACAATCAACAAAACTAAAAGACACCCTACAGAATGGGTGAAGGTATCTACTAACAACATATCTGATAAAGGGTTACTATAAAAAATCTACAACGAACTTACCAAACTCAACACCCCAAACACAAATAACCCAGTTAAGAAATGGGCAGAAGCCATGAATAGACACTTCTCCAAAAAAAAAAAAGACATCCAGGTGGCTAATAGACACCTGAAAAGATGCTCAACATCACTCATGATCAGGGAAAAACAAATCAAAACCATGATGAGATAGCATCTTACACCTGCCAGGATGGCTAAAATTAACACAAAAAACAACTCTGTTGGTAAGGATGCAGAGAAAGGTGAACCCTCTTGCACTGCTGGTGGGAATGCAAACTGGTGCAGCCACTCTGGAGAACAGTATGGAAGTTCTTCAAAAGGTTAAAAATAGAACTACCCTATGATCCAACAATTGCACTACTGGTATTTACCCAAAGGATACAAAGATACAGATTCAAAGGGATACATGCACCCCAATGTTTTTAGCAGCATTATTAACAATAGCCAAACTATGGAAAGAGCCCAAATACCAATCAACTGATGAATGGATAAAGAAATAATGGTACACATATACAATGGAATATTACTCAGCCACCAAAAAGAATGAAATCTTTTTTTGCAATGACATGGATGGAGCTGGGGTATATTATGCTAAGTGAAAGAAGTCAGTCAGAGAAAGACAAATACCATATGATTTCACTCATATGTAGAATTTAAGAAAGAAAACAGATGAACATATGGGAAGAGGGAAATAAGCCATAAGAGTCTCTTAACAATAGAGAACAAACTAAGGGTTGATGGAGGGAGGTGGGTGAGGGACAGGTGGTGGGTATTAAGGAGGGCACTTGTTATGATCAGCAGTGGGTGTTTAGGTAAGTGACCAATCACTGAATTCTACTCCCCAAACCAATATTGCACTGTATGTTAACTACGTAAAATTTAAATAAAATAATAATAATAAAATAAATTTTAAAAAAAGAAAACTGGTGAGTTAACAATATATGGTTGTGTATAAATTTATCAATGCTAATAGAACTACACTATTCAATGTTCATATGTTTCTCATAATCATTTTTGCTTATCTTGTTTAACATTTGTAAGTCAAGGGCCTATTTTTAATGATTGCTCATCTAAAAATACCATGAGACATGATTGAAGTTTGTTCTTTTAGGGTGACAAGAAAAATGATACCCAGATCTTTGCACTGGTAATACTACTGAGCAGTATCTTTGTATACAATACTATGAACAAAATTGACCAGAGGGCTATTGACCTATTGCAGTATCCTTTTGTGGTCCAAGATGGCACCAATGCCGAGAGAACAATATTTACCAACTGTGTTTGTTGAGTTTGTGAATCAAACACAAAAATGAAAACATGTAAGCATTAAAGGTATAATAAAAAGAGTCCTTAAATTTACAGATGAAATAAGGAGTTAAGACCCAAAGGGAAAATAAAAGTATAGGGAGACATGGAATTAAATATATGGGCTTAGATGAAGTTCTATTTCCACCGAGTTTTCCTTAACTGCATCCCAGCTATGTGACAGAACTGTCAAATCTGCTCAGGAAAGTATCCTCACCTGATCTTGAAGGGGTTGAAGATGCAACTAACCTTGAGAGCTTCTGTCCAGACTTCGTGTGGACTCTGAGAGATTTCTACCTAACCCTGGAAGTAGATGGGCAACTCATCACAGCAGATGAATACCTGGAGAATTCCCTGAGGCTAAAGCAAGGTAACAGGAACTTCAGTTTTAGAAAGAGAAAAAAAGAAATAAAAGAAATAATTTCTCAGGTGTAGGTGGTTAAATTCATAGTTTCCTATATTTACTCACCTGGCTAAACTACCAAACAAATACTAATTTATAGTGAACTAATAGACTCAATATAAAATTGTATTACTCCTCTGTTCTTGGAGCAAATTTTTCTTTTTTCCTTTCCCTGATTAGTTACCTTTTAGCTTTTTGCTTAGAGTCTGTGAAGATGTACTGAAATAAATAACATCAGGTGGAAGGCACATTTATTCGAGGAGAATAAGTTAACACAAATGTTAATCTTATACTAAATAAACTCTATTTTTCTTTCCCCAGGCACTAATGAAAGTGTTCAAAATTTCAATTTGCCCCGTCTATGTATAAAAGAATTCTTTCCAGTAAGGAAATGTTTTATCTTTGACTCTCCCACTCACCGGAAGAAGCTTGCTCAGCTTGAGACACTGCCTAATGATGAGCTAGAGCCGGAATTTTTGGAACAAGTGGCAGCATTCTGTTCCTACATCTTCAACCATTCCAAGACTAAAACTCTTCCAGGAGGTATCAAGGTCAATGGACCCCGTGAGTATCTTTTTTAGGATTTTCCTTCAATCCAACATAAAGAATGGGACACTATTGTAAGTTTCTCCTTCCACTGTCAATGTTGAAAATGCATAGTCAGTTACTACCAAGAAAATCATGTGTATCATAGTTATTAAATTATTTCTAGTGTTTAGTAATCCCTTCAAAGTAGGAAAAAATAGAAATGTAACCTGAAAAAAAGGTCAAGTTAAAAAAGTTCTCCCCATAAGTGGTCCACCATTGAACCCACATGGGTTGGCACCATTTGTTCAACCAATATAGTAGATACTTATTATATGTCACAGTCTTTGAGAGACACAAAATGAGGACCACATATACATTCTCTGTAGAAATGAAGGGAGTTCATATGAACATTAAACAGAGGCCCAGGTTGTCTAGAACCCTAAAAGAAATCTAAGCAGACTTCTAGATCCAGTTTCTCCTAAAGTCTGTATGTCTCAGAAGTCTGTAAATTATTACGCCTTCTAGAAGGAAGTTGAGTGCAAACAAAAGTATGCAAAGGACAAGAAAGACAAACAGGAAAGTTTCAACAAAGGGTAAAGGAGACCTGGTCTAATGTGCTCACTTTGTGCTTTTTCAGAGCAGGATAACACTTATCAGAGTGAAAGACGAAAGGGAATTCTGAAGGGAACAGAAACCTAGAGGGAAAGAAAGGGAAGAGTAAAGAGGTAAAAGTCCTATAGAGCATCCTAATCAAACAAATATGCCCATGTTTACATGACCATTTTCTTATTTCTCAATGAGAAAAGGATGAAATGTAGATGATCACATACATCTTGAATTTTCCCCTTTGAGTACTCTTTTCCCAAAGAAAGAACAATTTTTCTTTTGGTCACACAGTTTCCCAAAGGACCTTATTTGGACCACATGAACAGTGCGCAGAAAGCTGAAAAAGTGCAGGCAATGCATTGTGAAATTAACATTCATAGAATTACCCTGTTTAGAGCATGCCTTCTTTCTTGCAAATAACACAAGCATATCTTCCCCCTGTGAAGATCTAAAGAGCCTAGTGCTGACCTACATTAATGCCATCAGCCGTGGGGATCTGCCCTGCATGGAGAACTCAGTCTTGGCCTTGGCCCAGATCAAGAACTCAGAAGCAGTAAAAAAGGCCATTGCCCACTATGACCAGCAGATGGGCCACAAAGTGCAGCTCCCCACAGAAACTCTCCAGGAGCTGCTGGACCTGCACAGGGAAAGTGAAAGAGAGGCCACAGAAGTCTTCATGAAGAACTCATTCAAGGATATGGACCAAAAGTTTCAGAAGGAATTAGAGGTAATTATCATCTTTTTTTTTTTCTCTAGTTCATGGGGGCTTATAAACAATAAGAGGCAAAGTTGCTTTTTATTGCTATGAAAGGCAAAATGGGGACTCAATAAAGAAAAGCAATCCTTACTAGACTAGAAAATAATGATTATCACTTACCTGATCAACATATCACCTATTCTGAAAACAAACAAACACATAACTACTCTGAACCCTACAGATTCTGAAACTTTCACACACACACACACGACTCACCCTACCATGGTACAACCATGGACTAATTTTTTTAAGCCATCTTTTCCTTAAAACATTTTATTCATAAAGTATATTCAGAAAGTATTCATTAACTTTCCTTTTTTATTAATCAAGCACACAGAATTGCCAAATGGGTCTACTAAAAGATTATATCTCCAGGTTTGATAGCATACACTATATCTGCATTCCCCCTACTCACTGGGAATCTCAGGCTGAGTGTCATACTAAAACCAGAAATGCTGTAAAACAGCAGGTTGCATTTAAAATCATGGCATGTTGGGACACCTGGGTGGCTCAGTCGGTTAAACATCTACCTTTGGCTCACATCATGATCCCAGGGTCCTGGGATCGAGTCTTGCATTGGGCTCCTTGCTCAGTGGGGAGCCTGCTTCTCCCTCTGCCTGCTGCTCCCTCTCTCTGGCAAATAAATAAATAAAATCTTTTTAAAAAATTTAAAATTACGGCATGAGGCTAGAGATCTGTAGTCTAAAGATGATATCTAAAGCAGAAATAGCAAAAGAAAGGTTTCAGGGGATTTCAAACACAAAAGCGAAGTCATTTTTCTACAGTGTATCATCTTTGGAACTTTTCTAGGCTAGGTAGGAAGAATATAGTATTACTTGTAGTCCTCTAGTTTCTATAAAAAAAAAAAAGATTCTTTTTGAGAACCATTTCTAGAAATGCTGAAGTGTTGGCTAACATCTTTTCCTTGGACCTCTGTCCCTCTGAAGACTCAGCTAGAAGCAAAAAAGAATGACTTACATGAACAGAACATGGAGGCATCATCACACCATTGCTCAGCTTTACTTCGGGCTATTTTTGGTCCTCTAGAAAATGAAGTGATGCAGGGGATTTATTCAAAACCAGGAGGACATCGTCTCTTCATTCAGAAGACAGAATTGCTGAAAGCAAGATACTATTGGGAGCCCAGGAAAGGAATGCAGGTATTCCAAGTTTTATCTGTCAATTGCAGGAAACTGTTAAGGGGCTTCTTTCAAAAACCAGTGAGGACAGGAAGAAAGTATTCTCTAATGATAGCTGTGGAATCAAACCATATCACCATAATCACCAGACTTTCACTGCAATCATGAACATTCATTTATAATGAAGGGACTTTCTTGGTTACATGGCACAGAATCTCAGTAACTGATGTTAACTAAGAAAAAAATGATAATTCCCTGTCTTACATAAACTAAAAGCAAAACATTTAAATGTCATTGCAAGGATAGCTACGTTCAGGAGTTCAAACAACATCATAAATTTTAACCCTTCCTTCTCTCTTTCCAATCTCCACTTCAGTTTTTTGTTCTGTTTTCCTCACTAATGGTTTCACTCTCAGGCAGGCTCAGCCCACACGGCAGCAGCGTGAGACCAACAGCTCAAAATCTTAACTAGTCTTTTGTGCTCGAAGTCTTGGGGAGAGAGCATATCTCCCAGCATCCATATCAGTCTTTCAGACACCCAGAGTGCAGTCTTTTCCCACCTGTACCCAAATTCTTTGCATCGAGTGGCCTTGGGTGCTCTGACTGGCCATCCCAGAGCTTGGGGCCACCCCTGAGACAAAAGAGGCTTCGTTGGGAGTGTTACCAAGTACAGGGCTGAACACTTCCAGGAAGGAAAAGATCCATGGATGAAAAAGAAATAAAGGTTTATAACATTCTTAATCCCCATTTGCTACTTGTAACTGCATGTTTTTGGGGTCCCCAGGCTGAGAAAGTTCTGCAGGAGTATTTACAGTCCAGACAATCTACCAGCGATGCTATCCTACAGATAGACCTGGCTCTCACACAGAGGCAAAAGGAGATAGAAGGTGAGAAGGAAATGGTTGGCATGCAAGATACATCTTTCTACACATTTTAAATGAATTTCACCTGGCTCAGCTGTGATCCCTAAATCAGAGCAAGAATGGCAAAGAAGATTCCTGGCTCCTCGGGCTGAATCTGAGTAGGGCACGTACTGTCAGCTGCAGTATGGTTCCCTGGAAGGGAAACAGTTCCAGGGAATTTTCTTTATGAGGTAGTAGCAATAACAAGAGTGGGAAGCAGAAGGAAGAGGCTCTCTAATTCTAGAGATGGTTGTCATTTTCTTCTTTTTCAGAGGCACGTATGAAAGCAGTGGCTGCGACGTTTGAAGCACAAAGGCTGGAGGCAATTCAGAGGTATAACCAGCAAATGATGGAGCAAAGGGAGTGGCTCCATCAGCAACGAATGAGACAGATAGAAATGATCAGAGAGTACCAGTTCCAACAACAGCAGAGGGCCCTAGAACGTCGATTCCAGGTATTTTTCAAGTATTCCGTCTCAGGATTTTAATCATGTCTCCCCTCCCTGTATCGATGAGAGCATGAAGCAGTGACAAGGGAGAGAGGCAGCACAGTATTATGGCACTGGTCAAGGACTCTGGAGTCAGACATTGTGGGTATGAATCCCAGCTCTACCTCCTACGATATACATGGTTTGGGTAAACTATCTGTCCTCTCTGTGCCTCAGTTTCCTCTTGTGGAATACAGAGACAGTAATAATGCCCATTTTATAGGGTTATTTTGATAATTAAATGAGAACATTTGTGTTTAGAATTGTGCCTGTTCTAGAAAGAGCACTAAAATTTGTTAAATAAAAGCCCAGGACCTTTCAATCCCCTGGCAATTAGGTTTTTGTTATTGTTGTTATCTTGTTTATTGCTCTAGACAGTCTTCTTCTTTGGTTATGATTACCTTATTAAATTAATTCATCCTTTTGTGTCTGTGCCTCTGTCCTTGCCTTGATCATCAGTGGTTCTAAAGGCCTTTAGCTTGCAGTTTATTTCATTCAGTCCTTTACTATTACCATCACTCAAAAAGCAGTAGCTCCTATTAACCAAGCACTGTACAATGCACTTTGCATTCATGCTCTCATCTATCCTGTTCAATATGAAGCAGAAATATTAGGTGTGATGAGAAAAATGAAGTTCCAAAGAGAGCTAACTCAATGCCAATATCAGCTTAGCAAATTATCTAAACTGCCTTCTGAGAAAGCAGGATCTGCAGTGGTTTGTTTCTACAGACCTGGTACGAAGATCTCAGGTGGATACCCTTATGAGACAACCCTTCCCCAGGGGGGCCAGTCTACCTGCACACCCCAGTTTTCCAGGCGCTTCTCCAAGACTTTCTGGGATTACAGCCCTGCACCAAGGGGCAGTATAGTTAACCTGGGGTTCTTGATCTCCTTGCTGCCCTTGTACTTCTGCCCCCTAACTGTGGAGACTTAGAACAAATTGCCTCAGCAAAGGCTCAGACTCCTCGCCTGATTGTAGAGGTCACCTAGACACCCAGCCTCTCCTCTTCAAACTAGATCTGGCATTCCTCTCTGTGTAGATGAGAATTAAAGTTGGGCTGTGACAAAGGTGTCTAGGGAGGATGTATAAAATAAGGGGACAGGGGTAGGGGGCCTCAGGATATAATTCTTGGGACACCAATATTTCAGGGATTGGGAGATGATGATGTTTCTGGAGCTAGAGAAAGAGGTAAAAGGAGAGAGATGACAGAAGTAGGAAACCAGGAATGAGGAATGCACATGAATGGAAAAGAAGAATTCAGCGACTATCTTTTGTTACTTACTGACAGATTTAAATAAACAAAGAAAAGTCACTGATTGGGCTTTTTCCCCTCAAGTGATACAGACATTACTTTCTGCTAAGCTCTACTGTTTTATTAACACTCTTTAGGAAAAGGCTGAAAATCTCAATAAGGAAATCGAAGCTGAACACAGAAGCCTTCAAAATGAAGTCGAGAATCTCCAGAGGAATGCTGCTTCACAGGATGATACATGCATCTTACTCTAAAGAGTTAAACATCAGAACTAACTCTTCTTGTTCTCTTTCACTAAAGACACAAAAGGATGAGAAACTATAGAACCTGGGACAATCACCACTTAAAGAAACTTCATAATTACTGTATCAAACTTCTGTATAGTTATAAAGATATAAGGCTTGTAATTAGTAAAATGTACATTTCAGTAATTCCATAGTTTACATGATGATCACTTCAAGAGACTGTGAATTGTATAATAAGGGAATTTTATCACTGTCTCTATTTGGGGTGATACTGGGTTGGTTCCATCAGGGGAAACTTTCTTATAACCCAATTCCATCCCTCCAATTTTCCATTTATGGATTGAGGGGATTGGAAGTGGCCTGAGGGGTGTTAT
Source organism: Ursus maritimus (assembly GCF_017311325.1). NCBI lineage: Eukaryota > Metazoa > Chordata > Mammalia > Carnivora > Ursidae > Ursus > Ursus maritimus. Next base: position 30,710,836 of record NW_024423564.1, read on the forward strand.
CCACAATGGACTAAGTCAAGTACAATTAGGCCAAAGTCATGGGCTTAGATGGGCATCGCTCTTACCAAGTGGTCTTGTGCTGGGTGCCATCAGAGGGAGGCACCAATAGTAAGGACTACTAATCTAACTTCTTAGTGGAAACAATGTATGGTTCTCATGTGGATGGACATTGCTCAATCTATGGGCAATGATGTGACTCCTGGGTACAGTTAGTAAGCAGTCTGCTTAAATTCTAAGCTGTAAACAAAACAAAAACAACAAGAAAAAAAAAAAAGCATGGTAATGAAATAGGGATACTCCATAAGATGGAAAGAACTACCAGCATAGACATTGTGTCATAGGCTGAGGCCTAAATAAGACTTTTCCTTGTTCATCCTCACAAAGGGCATAACTTAAATAGAATATTTTATATCACGAAGCAATTTGTATTGGGCTTAATAACTGTGTGTCACATGTTTATAATCCTTCAGAGCCTATAAATAAATGGTATAAGGAATGCTGGATAAGGTGCCAAAAAATCTGATGGGGTTCATTTCATTTTATACTTGTCTTAGTGCTTAAGTTACATGATCTTAATTCTTTGCAATCATATATAAAAGCCTACTGATTTTTTTCTAAAATTATGGATTGTTTAAATATATTTGTACATACTTTAACTATAAATAACAATTAAATTTTTCAAAAACATAACTCTACTACTTTGTTTTTATCTTCTGGAAAAATTGGAAAAATTTGGAAGGTCATAAATACTGAAGACACAACTGTACCCTGAGGCTATCCACTTGCACGATTGCTCTCTCTCTACATGTAACATGTCCTCTGCATAGCATGGCATTCTCACATGACCAGTTTCCAAGACAGTGTTTCAAGTAGCAAAACTACAAGCTTAAGATCTTAAGACCCAATTTTGCACTCGACACCCCTTTTGTTGCATTCCATTGTATCAGGATAGTTCATAGGGACAGCCCAGATTCAAGGCAACGAGAAATGGAATCTACCTCTCTATATGAGGTGTGGCAATACATTTGCAGACATTTTTAAAAAGATCTATTTATTTGGGGCGGGGGGGGTGCCTGGTGGCATCTGCCTTTGGCTCAGGTCATTGTTCTGGGGTCCTGGGATCGAGCCCCATTCCCGGCTCCCTGCTCAGCAGGGAGTCCGCTTCTCCCTCTATCTCTGCCATTCTCCCTGCTGTCCTCTCTCTCAGATAAATAAATAAAATCTTTTTTTAAAAAAAGATCTTACTTATTTGGGTGCCTGGGTGGCTCACTTGGTTAAGTATCTGACTCTTAATTGGGGCTCAAGTCATGATCTCAGGGTTGTTAAATTGAGCTCTGTGTTAGGCTCCCACTCAGTGGGGAGTCTGCATAAAAGACAAACAGAAACTAAAGGAGTTCATGACCACTAAACCAGTCCTGCAAGAAATATTAAGTGAGACCTTGAGTAGGGAAAAAAAGAGCAAAAGCAACAAAGACTAGGACGGACCAGAGAACATCACCAGAAACACCAACTCTACAGGTAAAACAATGGCACTAAATTCATATTTCTCAATAATCACTCGGAATGTAAACAGACCAAATGCTCTAATCAAAAGACAGAATGAATAAAAAAGCAACATCCATCTAAATGCTGCCTATGAGACACTCGTTTTAGACCTAAAGTCACCCACAGACTGAAAGTGAGGGGATGGAGAACTATCTAGCATGCTAACAGGTGTCAAAAGAAAGCCAAAGTAGCCATACTTATAGCAGACAAACTAGATTTTAAAACAAAGACTATACAAGAAATGAAGGAGGGCATTTTATCATAATGAAGGCGTTGATCCATCAAGATCTACCCATTGTAAATATTTATTCCCCCCCTACCAGGGAGCACCCTAATATATAAATCAATTAATAACAAACATAAAGTAACTCATTGATGATAATACAATCATAGTAGGAGACTCTAACATCCCAACTACACCAATGGACAGATCACCTAAGCAGAAAATCAGCAAGGAAACAATGGCTTTAAAGGACCCACTGCACCAGATAGATTGAACAGATATATTCAGAACATCTCATCCTACAACAGCAGAGTACACATTCTTCTCAAGTGCACATGGAACGTTTTCCGGAACAGATCACACACTGGGTCACAAACCAGCCCTCAACGAGGACAAAAGGATTGAGATCATACCATGCATATTTTCAGACTGCAACACCATGAAAATGGAAGTCAACCACAAGAAAAAATTTGCAAAGACCTCAAATGCATGCAGGTTAAAGAACATCCTATGAAAGAATGAATGGGTTAACCAGGAAATTAAAGAAGACATTTAAAAAACACATGGAAGCAAAGGAAATTGAAAGCACACCAGTCCAAAACCTTTGGGATGCAGCAAAGACAGTCCTAAGAGGGAATTTTATTGCATTACAGGCCTACCTCAAGAAGCAAGAAAAGCCTCAAGAAACAACCTAAACTTACACTTAAAGGAGCTAGAAAAGGAACAGCAAATAACACCTAGAGCCAGCAGAAGAAGGGAAATAATAAACATTAAAGCAGAAATCAATAATACAGAAACAAGCAAACCAGCAGAACAGATTAAGAAAACTAAGAGCTGGTTCTTCAAAAGAATTCATGAAATTGATAAGCCCCTACCAGACATACCAAAAAGAAAAGAGGAGGGAGCCAAATAGATAAAACCACAAATGACAGAGCAGAGATCACAACCAACACCGCAGAAATACAAACAATGACAAGAGAATATTATGAAAAATTATATGCCAACAAACTGGGCAATCTGGAGGAAATGGACAAATTCCTAGAAATTCACAAACTACCCAAACTGAAATAGGAAGAAATAGAAAACTTCAACAGACTGATAACCAGCAAAGAAATTGAATCAGAAATCAAAAAATTCCCAAAAAAACAAAAGTCCAGGGCCGATAACTTCCCAGGAGAATTCTACCAAACATTTAAAGGAGAGTTAATACCTATTCTACTCAAAGTATTCCAAAAATAGAAAAGAAAGGAGGAGCGCCTGGGTGGCTCAATCATTAAGCGTCTGCCTTCAGCTCAGTGTTCTGGGATCAAGCCCCGCATTGGGCTCCCTGCTCAGCCTGGGGGAAAGCTGAGAGCCTTTCCCCTATGGTGAGGAACAAGACAAGGATGTCCACTCTCACCATCACTATTTAACATAGTACTGCAAGTCTTAGCCTCAGTAATCAGACAACACAAAGAAATAAAAGGCATCTGAATTGGCAAGGAAGAGGTCAAACTTTCACTATTTGCAGACAGTATGATACTCTATGTAGAAAACCTGAAGGACTGCACCGAACATGGCTAGAAGTTATATGTGAATTCACCAAAGTAGCAGGATACAAAATCAATGTGCAGAAATCTGTTGCATTTCTATACACCAAAAACAAAGAAGCAGCAAAAGAAATCAAGGAATCAACCCCCTTTGCCAGGGCACCCAGAACAATAAGATACCAGGAGTAAACCTATCTAAAGAGGTAAACTAGCTATTTACCCAAAGGATACAAAAATACAGATTCAAAGGGAAACATACACCCCAATGTTTATAGCATCATTATCAACAATAGTCACACTATGGAGGGAGCCCAAATGCCAATTGCCTAATGAATGGATAAAGAAGACTGGTGTGTGTGTGTGTGTGTGTGTGTGTGTGTAATGGAGTATTACTCAGCCATCAAAAAGAATGAAATCTTGCCATTTGCAACAACATGAATGGAGCTAGAGTGTATTATGCTAAGTGAAATAAGTCAGAGAAAGATAAATACCACGTGATTTCATTCATATGTGGAATTTGAGAAACAAAACAGATGAACCTATGGGAGGGAGAAAAAAAGAGAGAAAGAGAGGGAAACAAACCATAAAAGACTCTTAGAGAACAAACTGAAGGTTGATGGTTGGAGGTGGGTGGGGGATGGGCTAGATGGGTGATGAGTATTAAAGAGGGCACTTTTTGTGATGAGCACTGGGTGTTGTTTGTAAGTGATGTCTCACTGAACTCTACTCCCAAAACCAATTTTGCACTGTATTAACTAAATTTAAATTTAAAAAAAGAGAAAAAAGCTACATGATCCAAAAAAAAAAAAGAAAAGAAGGAGGAGAAGGAGGAGGGGGGTGAGGGGAGGAGGGGGAGGAGGAGGAGGAGGAGAAAAGAAAAAGAAGCTATAGGATATCATTATGGGTGTCACGTTGGCATACAGGCTGTAGTTGCTCCCAAGTGCTCAGCATGCCACATGCACATCTCAGATCGTGCAGTCAGAGTAGAGAACCTGCATACAACCTCCCCGTCACCTAGAGAACTTTGCCTAGGACAGGATGCCAGGCAGACCTTCTGAGTCCTCTTTTATTTATGAGGAATTTGAACTGAGAGTCATGTAAGGTCATAGGCCTTAATTTATTTACACTTGACTAAAGTAGAGGTCACACAATAGAAGAACTGCTACTAAACCGGCATTATATTGAGTACTTTATTTTCGGCTTAACCACTTACCAATATTCATTGACATTGTCCCCATTTTCACTCACTTGCTATGTGTCTAAAAGTGGTTTCTGTTCATATTGTAAAAAGTCTAATTTTCAACTGCTTATACATGTGTGGTATGATAGAGTTAAAGTCTCTATGCTTACCTGGGTTACATCCAAGCATTTATACATTGACTAAACTATCATTGAACTCTTTAAGTCTTCACAATGTAGAAATCCAGGCCAAAGGTTTTCATGGTATTATGGAGATCAGTATATATATAGTTTTCAAGAGTTTCACAATGCCTCTCATTAGCAGGTATTATACACTGTGTAGTTAGTTATATATATACACTGTGTTGGCTGTATAGATATATATATATATATACTGTGTCCATTTTACATATACTGTGTAGTTACATATACATACTGTGTCAAGTCTATATGTATATACACACATACATCACATACATTGATACACACACACACAGAGTAGTAATCATTCAAGCTGAAGTACATTAGGTGATACATCAGACCATCTTCAAACTACAATGATTTTTAAAACAGAAATAGCTTTCCAGAAGTGTTTTTCTTCAACCAAAGTGGAAAATATGTTTATATATATATATATATACATATTTCTGTGATTATAAAAATAATTAAGTCATTGAAAAGAAATTCATAATGTACATAAAAGTATAAAAACAAAATATAACCTCTAATCGTTTGAAACTAGCAAAACAATGTATGGAATACACTTTGTTGTAAAACATATTGCTGAGTTAGAAACACTGTTAATTTTGGATTATATATTCTTTTGGGAATATATATTTATTTATATATTATTGATTTATACGTTTTTTTTCCAGGAACAGAATATTATACACACCATGAATTATTCTTAATTGACATTTCCAAATTTATGTACAAACAATAAATTTATTGGAAAGCAGTTTGGAGGATGCACAAGAAATTCAGTTCTTCTATATACAAAGTTCACAAAACATTCAATTGTCCCTGACACTCTTTTTAGTTCCCTGGAATAAACGATAGACGGTATTGATCATAAGAAAAAGCAGCTGATTTCTCAGCATTAGACCAATTTCAAAGTAGCCCTGCCCTACTGTCACTTTCAGTCTCAGCTATATTAATAGAAAATAAAGTTTTAAACTTTGCCTTGAAATTGGAACCACTTTTACATTCATGGAGAAAGGAGTAACTCTGGACCTTATCAACTATAAGAAAGTTATCAAACAGAAATTTAAGGAGACAAGAGGAAAGACACACAGAATCAATGAGTTATCATCTCCCAGATTAGAGTGGAATATCAAACTCTTTCGACACACTGATCAGTCATTTTAGGATCTGAAACTATTTTCTTTTGGCTTGGGTAAGAATTCTAATTTATACCACGCTTTAAACTGTCCAGTGATCCCCCAAGTGTCCCAATTTTATTAGATAACTTTGATATAGAAGAGGTAGCAGTTTGAAGCATGTTTGTTTTCTTTTGCTTTGTGATTAAGATTGATAATTAAAGATCTCAAGGCCCTTATATTAATATAAGGACTTCTAAGAGAAAATTTTTTAACTTTTCAATTAAAGTATAACATAGAAACTGTAAAATGTTCAGCTAAAAAGTGTATAGTCAGTGAAATATCACAAAATGAACATATCTCTATAATTATTACCCAGATCAAGAAAACAAAGACCATTTTTTCCAAAAAAAAGGTAACATTCACAAGTTATGGGGATTAGGGCATGGATATAACTTTGATAGGCCGTTTTTTAAATATATACCACTATTCTAGTCTGAATGGGCACTTAAGATATTACAGTAGCTATATTATAAATACTTCTGCTAATGATTATTCTGCTTTGTTGGGTAGATGCATACATGTCCATTGGATGTATAATTAGGAGTGAAATGGGCAGGCAACTGGCTACTTAGTTCAACTTTAGTAGATGATTCCAAACACTTTTTAAAAATGACTTTAAATCATCCTCAAAATTATAACGATTTCTGATAGGAATCTATTTAAAGCACCCCCACACACACCAGCCAAGTTTACAGACAAAACTCATAGGTTTCTGTACTTGGCCCTAACTCTTTGTTTTTCTAGGTCATGGTGCCCTCCATTCTTAGAAAGTAGACCCCAACTACAAAACATATTCTTCTCTAGCCTGACCACAACCCACAACCCAGACGAGCCCCAGACAGAGCCCTCAAAAAAAAAAACAACAAAACCAGCCACCTCCTTCTCTACCTGGCCAAGAATCGACCCCTCCCCACACCCCAGCCCTGGACACAACTGCAACCCGCTCACATCCTGCAAAACCCCTTAAAAGGCCCAGCCTGACAGAAACTCAGGAAGGACATCTCTCTTGATGTTGGCCCTCTCCTCCCTTGGAGAGTGAATCAACTCTGTCCTGCTTGTTGCTCTACTCTTTGTGCAATTCTTTGCCACCCATGTCACCAGCCACCCTAACGTTTTCTAAAACAGAAGTAGCTTTTCAGGAGGAGGAGTATTTTTAGGCCATAACAATGTGTGTGTTTAATTAGCCTATTCGTAGTAAATATATCTGTTTACAAATGATATCTTCCCACAAAACAGCAAAATAATGTGTGGAATACATTCTGTAATACATTCATATTTCTGATTCAACAGGAGGAGGAGGAAAAGACAGAAGGAAAAGAGAAGGAAAAAAGAAGGAAAGGATGCTGATTCTGCCAAACTTCTCTGAAGCATGCTGGGCATGCCATCTCAGCAAAAAGGGGCAGCACTATAAAAATAGCAGCTCTCCTCAGCTACAAGGGGTTGATGCTGCTCTCCTTCAAGTTTGGGCATTGCTCCCACGATGGGAAGGATTCCCACAATGGAGAAGGATTTTTTCCCTGCTTAGCTGGTCCAATCAGTGATCTGACTCCAGTGTTGAGGTTCTGGCTGGTGCACCTCAAGTAATAGGGGAAAGCCCATCTAACTACCAGACTCCAGGATGTCCCAAGACCTTGAACCCTTCAAAGAGCTCTCAGGGGGAAACTTAGATCAGGGAATTCAGAGCCTGTATACTTCCTAGTATGAGTCTTTTTCTTAGATGATGCTGTATCTATTAACTCTGTTGGTTTTGAGGGCCTTAGAGCTATAATAATGACAAATAGGCAAAATGCAAGTCAATTGCTTTTAACAGTGGGTTTTAACCAACATGATGCCACAGTCATAAACTGGAAAATTCCTTAACTTAAAATGAACTATCCTTGAAACGTTTTGGAAATATATTATGGGCACATCCAACTTTACAGCAATCTACCCACACGCAATATCCACCATCTGGAAACCAGTGTCACAGGCCAAATTAGCTATCTGTTGTTTTAATTTCACAGCCTGGACCTTGGGACCAGAGATGAAGATGCTATTCCCAGTTGGCCTTACTTACAAGGTACCAAGTCTGTTCCTGGGAAACGGGGTCAGGGCAAGCTGAGGAAAGACCCAGAGCCCAGGCACCTGCAGGTAGTACCTGTGGTCACCATCAATGATGTGTCATGAAATGAACATAGAGAGTTAGGGGTGAAAGAGGAAAAAAGGTAGAGTCAGCGGAACAAGGAACTGGAGTGCCTCTTAGTGACATAAAAGATCTTTTTGTCTTTTTCGTATTTACAAATAGGTGATACCATATTTGGAAGGAAGCTATTTTTGTTCTCTAAATGTCCATTCTACAAATAGGAAATCTTCCTAAATTTTCATTTTAGTGGTGTGTCATTCAGCTCCCATAAGCTTGCTGCTGATAAAACCCTGGCTGAGGAGAGCAGGAATCCTCATTATTGCTCCCAACATGGCCTCCATTGTCACTCATTATTTGGTGGCCTCCTTACCCACTTGCAAATGTCATCTCTCCACTAGGCCTTCTCTGACATTACCCGGTGAGAAGGAGGAAGGGTGCCTCATGATCATGCAGTAAGAGTGGGAGTCTTAATTCCTAGTGGATATTCTCTGACACCTGTTCAGGCAGCGGGTAGCAGTACCTCTTCACAGCCAGGAAAGGGCAGAAGTCTAAGCCTTTCCTTGTAAAGGGAGGCTGGAGGTTAGTCCACAGATTTTACTGTGCCACTGGGCTGGAATAAAGCACTTTGTCTAGAATTTTCTTTGTCTTGCCAGGTTGCCTCTTTCCTAGGCCTCTGGCTAAAGAAAATGTGCTTTGATGAGGTTTTTGTTTGGGAGCTAATTGATATTTCTGTGTTGTCAGCTTTTCCAGCACCAAAACTGCTACACATCTAATTTGCCTTCTCTTCCCCTTCAGGAATCTTCTAAGGTTTGTTATGCATACAATAGTCATGGTCATTAGTGGTACTTAATGGGGGGGGGGGAGAGAAAGCATTTCTACTTTATCTTTCTGGAAACAGAAGTCTTCTCTTCAACACTGAATATTTCCAATTTAAGGTAAAATAGAGGGGAAGAAAAAAGGAAAAGGGGCAGGAAAAAATCATCTCTTGACCCCATATTTCAATCACAACACAATCTTTTGCTCCTTTTCAAAGCAAAATTTTGATAAATTGCATTCCTTTGTTTTTGAAAATTATGAAATATGACACATACATAAGAATGCATAGGACATATAAAATACACAAAATAAATATAATTTTAAAACAAATACCTAAATTATAGAAATTGAACATTCCTAAAAGCCTAAAGGTGCATTCCTAAAACCCTGACAACCCTGCTAAGAGCCAACTAATATCAACAGTTTCAAAATTCCTTTCTAGGATTTTACCATGGACATCTGAGCCCTAAATAATATAATTTAGTTTGGTCTGCTTTCAAATGCAATTACATTGTATGTATTATTTTGTGTCTTGCTTCATTTGTTCAACAGATATTTGTAAAATTCATCTAGTCTGTGGTGTGTACTGTGAACTATAAATATTGAGTTGTACAAGGATAATAATTTATTCATTCTACTATTGATAAGTATTTGGATTTTCAGGTTTATCTTTTATGAAATATTAAGGATTTGTTGAACATAGGTATAAAACCCCCTTCTTACAATCTAACTACTTATCAGAGAGTATGATTGTACTCCACATCAGACATCAGAATTTTTAACTTCTCTTAACATGGTGACTGTGTGCTCATATCTCACTGAGATGCTAATTTGCATTTTCCTTACACAAATCAGATAGAACATCTCTCTGTATGCTTGTTTGCTAGCTCTTTGTCCTTTTTTGTGAAAGGGCTGCTGATATCTTTATACTGGGTTGTCTATCTTTTCCTTGATTTGTAAGAGTTCTTCATTTATTCTGGACGTGAGTTTTTGTTGGCTTGATGATTTGAAAATATCATTTCTCATTCTGTGACTTGCATTGTTAACTTTTATGGTGATTCTCATGAAAAGAATTTTTTAATCTTTTCATGAAAGAATGGTAACATTTTATGGGTAGTGGAGCCTCTGTGTGTGTGTGTGTTCTGTAAGAATTATTTTTCTTGTACTAAAATGTTTATCATTTTCCCTTCCACACTTAAGTCCAAAATCCACTGAGAACTTTTTTCCCCATGTGGTAGGAAGTACAAGTGTAAAGTATTTTTCTGGAGGATCACTCATTTTCTCATCAATTTCCCCACCCTTATGAAGAATTACTCTGTCATCTCTTACTATTTGTTTTAAAGATTTTATTTTTAAGTATACCTAACATGGGGCTCAAACTTACAACCCTGATATCAAGAGTCACATGCTCTACCGACTAAGCCAGCCAGGCACCCCCAGGGTTACCTCTGTCATAAGTTAAGTGTCAATATATGAGTTTACCTGTTTGGGGATTCTCTCCATTGTTCTTTTGGTCTATTTACTCATCCAGGTGCAAATATTACAACATATTACCTACCAAAATTTTAATAGTTTTTATTTCTGCTCTAACCAATCCTAGAATGTACTTCAAAAGTATCTTGACTTTACTTGATCATCTCTGTTTACAAATACATTTTAGAATCATCTTATACCCCAAACAATCATTTGTTTGTGATCACTGGATTACATTGAATCCATTAAAAAATATCTCTATCAGTTTTATTTTGAAATCAACATTTATATTCATCTTGAAATTTTTTAACTAGATACAGAATTTTGGGTTGCCATTAGTTTTTACTCAATACTTAAGAGACGTTTTTCCACTTTCTCTAATTTGGACAGCTTCCAGAAAGAAATCTCTCACATTCTTCCATTTGTTTCTCTGTATGTAAAGTTTGTTTCTCCAGCAGCCTTCAAGAACTTTTCTTTATATTTAGATTTCATTATTCTGCCTATAGTGTGCCTAGTTGTGTGTTTGTGTTTATCCTGTTTGGGCTTCCCTGAACTTCTGGATCTGTGGGTTATTGTCTTTCAGTAATTTTGGAAAGTTATAAGTCATGTTCTCTTTCCTTTCTATTTCTTCTTTTGATATTGCAATGACATGTACAATAGTACATGATCACTGATACCGAGCTTTTCATTTATAGCATTTCCATCCAGCAGTAGTTTCCATTTCTTTACTGAATATACACATGTGATTGTACATACCACTCCCTTCCCCCATTAGATCCCTTAATGGGGGATCCCTAACAATAATCATAATGTTTTAGAGGCCTTGTCTGATTGTTCCAATATTTGGTCTATCTCTGTTTCTGGTGTTTTATCTCTTCGCAATGGATAGTTTAACTTTTTCTCTGTATCTTTTTTTTTCTTGCATGCTGTGCATTAAAAAATAGTTGAGATTGAGATAATAACATTTATACCTGCAAATGGGACCTCTTTTATGTTACGATGTTTGTGGCAAGCATTGACTCAATGCCATTGTAGTTCAGTTGGCTCTGGGTTTTGTTTTTTCTATAGCTACCTTCAGTGTACCAGAAGCCTCAAATTTCTCCAGTGGAGTTCTCCTACTACATTGTTCTTTATGTAAGGCCTGAAATGCCAGAAGGTTTGTGTTGGTATTGCTGTTCCTCTCCCAGTTTTAGTAGCCCTAATGCACCTATGTCACATGGGTCTTTTCTTTAGACTCTTGTTCCTACCCCAGTGATAGGCTGCTGTTACCTATAACCCAGTTCAAGGTTCCTGGTGAAGGTATAGGTTAGCTCTGTTCTCCATGCAGGTACTGCTGTGCAACCACAAACTGAGGAAGGCTTCAGTGGCCCACCCAGCCCAGCCCAGGGGCCTCCCTCATGTCTCTTACCCCCCACCAAACTTGCCTGGAAGCCACTTTTATGGTCTTTCACCAAACCTTGTGTAGCAAGATATTACAATACGAGACTCTTTGTGTCTGAGTATTTTCACTAAGACCCAAGGTTGAGTACAGTAGGTGCCAAAAACCCCACAATTTCTAAAACAAGATACTAGACCATCTTTTCTGGAGTTCAACTAATAGAATATGGAAACACTTCATTTCAATTAAATGAAGCCTCATTAACCTCTATCAGTTTAGGAAATCATTTTGACAATTCTTATTTTACCAATAAGTCCTGTGACTGAGACTTATTGACTATAATTTTAAAAGATATTCTTCCTTGCAACAATTATAAACCATGGAATCTGGAAGAAAGTTCAAATTTATTTTTTCTTTCATTACCACATATTTTTAAAAATCTTGTTTATAGTCCAAAAAAAAAAAAAACCACTAAATAGCTTTAGATGTTTTCTAGAGTGACATCTTGATAACCTCATTTAAAAAATGAAAAACAAAAACATAAGTGGGGGTACACTTCCTGGATCCAGTTAGGAGAGAAAAGACTGTCCTTACTCATGTGCCCACCCTCCTCCTACCTCAATGTCTGTGTCTCAGAAGGTACAGGGCCATTATACTTAGTCCAGCTTGGGTTCAATGCTCCAAATGGCCAAGTTTAATGTCAGGACCCATAAAAATCTGTCTCTGATATTGTTGCATATAGAGTTATAACAGACATTTCACTTCTAAATATTATATGGTTATATTTTGCAAGATGAGTTCATACAACCCAGCTAGAGATTATATTTTTCTAGCTACACTTCCAGCTTGGTGTGGCCATGTGATTAAGTTCTATACATAATACGAACAGAAGGATATGTATGTCACTTGTGGATCTGGGCCAGAGAACTCTGAACCTGTACTCCGTGAATCTCTTTTCTTTTCTCCCGTCCGGATCACAGATGTGGCAGGAGGGTAGCTTTGATCTTGCAGATGAATACAATGCCATAGTGGGTACAGAACGAGAGGATGCAAAGAACCTGCATCCCTGAATGATCGCATGGAGGAATGTTTCCATTCAAGCCAAGAGCAGAAGGACTACAGCATGCCTTCTAAGCTGCACCAAGAGCATCCTGAATAAGCTTTCTCCAGTATCCCCCTCTCTATTCTCCCTCTTCTCCTGCCATCAAAGTGATGGACCTCAAGCACAGCTCTGAACATGCTTGATAATCTTCAAAGACTACCTGCCCCTGGAATAAAGTCTATGACCGAGGTTGTAATTGACCTTTCAACCTCATACTCAAAGAGTCCAGTGCCTACAACGGACCCTGGCTGATTCTTAGCATTTACTCACTACCATTGTATATTTGCTCATTCCCTTTCTTTGCTTTAAAATACAATTCATCCTATCTCTTTAATGAAATCAGAGTCATCCTTGAAGATCCAGCAGAAATGGTACCTTCTCGTGAAGACATCTATAATTTTTCTAAGTATAATTAATTGTTGCTTTTAAAGAGACTCAAATATTTCATTTGTAACATTATATTAACACTGATCATTTTCTCATTTTATTTACAGTATTTGCCCCTTCAAGGTATAGTTTCACCAAGAGTGAGAACTTTGCCTTGGTCATTTTTAAGTATCCATTAACAATGGGTCCCATCTTGGGTTACATGCATTAGTAAAACGTGCCCTCAAGTGTTGCAAGGAAAAAAAAAATTCATTGTCCAATCTGAATAATCCAAGTAAAGACAACTGGAAAAAACCAATAATCTAATTTCACCATGGATATTACATAAGAAGAGTACATTTTAACATTCAGTATTAGCAAGGACAGTATACAAGCTCACTTTAAGGTCAACTTTACAATAAAAATGTGATTAATAGAATTACATAATATATCAAAGGAAAAAGATTTTAAAGCTTCAATATGAAATTCTACTTATACAGTGGGTTACACTATTATGAGACAAGTTTCTCATATTGGGAACTTTAAAAAGGTATGGAAGTGAATCTCTAGTATCTAAACATTGGTACTTAGTTTTCACCTCATTATTGTCAGAGTCAATTTCACAAAAACATATTGGTGAAATTGGGTAAGATCCTTAATACCTCTCAATTCACTCAGAACATTCTGGACATAGGAAAACAGCTGATGAACCAGAGACCACATCGTTCTCGCAAAACAGCTCCTACTTATATTCATCCAGAAGACAAGATGTCATAAAAAACTAATTTAATTTCAATTCTTGTTCTATTGCTCAGCATAAGGGAATAAAATTTTAAGATGCATTAAAATGATTCATCTGTATGCCTCAATTTTATATGCTGGAATTATTGCTCATACTGAAATTCAAATACGATAGGAAGTACCCTAACAGAAGTAAAAATTGGAAACTAAGATAAAATGTTTGCAGCATTTGTCAGCTTTAAGAAAATGTTGTTTATGATTCATTTGTTCATTTTAAACATTCACTTTTGAGTTTTTATTATTATTATTTTAAAGCAGAACCCCAAATTATATAAGCTTCACGACATCAAAACCCATATGTTCCTTAGAATAAGCAGAGCAAAAATCAAGAAAAATATGCAACAAAATCGTAGAGATTATCTCTGGACCATTATACTAGTCTTTTTTTTTTTTCATGTAGTGTTCACTGATTCATTAGTTGGGTAGAACACCCAGTGCTTATCAGATCACGTGCCCTCCTTAATGCCCATCACCCAGTTACCCCATCCCCCCACCCCCTCCCTTATGCATCCCTCAATTTACCTTTTTTTTTAAGCTTTTATTTTTTTCAAGATTTTATTTATTTGGGGGGGGGGAGGAAGAGGGAGACGCAGGCTTCCCGCTGAGCAGGGCCCTGGGATCATGACCTGAGCCCCAGGCAGATGCTTAACCAACTGAGCCACCCAGGTGCCCCTATAATACTAGTCTTATACATATAATATGTAACTTATAATACTACAATGCTTATGTAAGTATTTTAATATTCAAAGAATATTCATGCTAACTACAAGAATACTTTTTTATTTTTTTTTTTATTTTTAAAGATTTTATTTATTTATTCGACAGAGATAGAGACAGCCAGCGAGAGAGGGAACACAAGCAGGGGGAGTGGGAGAGGAAGAAGCAGGCTCCTAGCGGAGGAGCCGGATGTGGGGCTCGATCCCATAATGCCGGGATCACGCCCTGAGCCAAAGGCAGACGCTTAACCGCTGTGCCACCCAGGCGCCGCAAGAGTACTTTTTCAAATAAGAAAGAAAAAATAAGAAATGAGTAAGTAAATATTACCAAAAACCCACACAAACCCAAACAAACCCCAAAGCTGTCCCCTGACGAGGCACCCCGAGAGACAGGCAGCCAGCGGCCACCACCGCTCCCGCATTCCCGCCTGCCGATCTTTCCCGGACGGAGGCCGAGGAGCCGACTGCGCACCTGCGGGCCGGGCTTCAGCGCCCAGACAGCCAAGGCTCAGGAACTGCAGGCACCTGCTGCGCACGCCTTGTCTCAAGCGCCCAGCTCTCCTGTCTCCACAAAACAGGGGAGACCCCCCGCAGTTAGAGCCGCAAAAACTGCATGTATGTTCGATTCCGGTCCTCCGCATCCCCCACCCACGGCTGCATGGCTGTAATATCCGTCAGCTCTCCCGCTTCCAAAGGGAACAGGCGGCTTCCTGAGAAGCTAGACGCAGGCGGAGCACCTGAGGGGCGAGGGAGAGCGGCTGAGAACTTGTCCCCTGACTGCAGTGCCCGCGCCACGTCAAGTTCGCTCCTAAACTTGGTTTTGCGGACACGTTTTGGTGAACAAACTAACAAGAACAGCACAGGCCCAAGCGCAAGCTCCGCGCTGCCCCGGGGAAGGCGGCGGGAGGCCGGCGCGGGGAGCTTAGCTTCAGCCGCTCAGCGTGTCCTGCGGGGCGACAGCGCGCGCGCCGCGTCTCTGAGGCATCGTTCCCCCTCAGGCATCACGGGGAGCCGGGCGCGGGAGTACTGGTGCCTGCAGCCCCAGCTGCGGAAGGGGACTAAACCTTTCTGCAGCTGGATGGGGGCACCTCCCCCCACAACCGCCGCGGGGGGCGCTGGGTGGGGTCGCTCCTTCCTGGGGCGTGTCCTGCCTGCCCCCTGCCGGGGACCGGGAAAACAGCCTGGATGGCCCTTGCCTCCTCACCACTTAAATCCCGGAAGATTGTTTCTGGCTTATTTTGTATTAAGTATATTTAATTACATACATTCGACAAAGTTGTATTATATGGAACAATCCGGTCTCGTATACACTAACCAACTGTTAAAAATATAAAGTTCACTCATGTTTATTTATCATGTACTTTTTAAATACATGGTCCATACACAAACGACATCAGAATGACCGGTGGTAGTTGTTGCAAATACGGATTTGGGACATTTTTAATCATCACTCTAGATGCTTCTTACGGACAATAACTTTTGGAAACTGTTGACTGTCTACAGAACTAATAGAATGACCTCATTCTACTTGCTTAATTTGGAGTTAAAAGCTTCTTTGCTTGTCTATCTCAGCCCTCCTTTGCAGGCAAAACAAAACCAAGCAACCAACCAAACAAAACCAAACCTACAAGTTCGTAAACTCATTTACTCCTTCCCAAAGCTTTCTGAAATATTAACTCTAAGAAAAGAACTCTGCAATTTTCCCTGCTTATAACACACCAAGAAAGGACTCATGTTTTACTCCATACTACTCCTCAAGAGCTAACGTAAAATAAGATACATTGTTCAGAGGAAGTCTGTGAAACCAATGTTTTTTTCAGATAAAAGGATTTTCAGTAAATCCAGATTTCTTGGTACTTCACAGCTTACAGAGGCTTATTGACACATATGAACTCATGGGCTCACTTGCTTATTGGAGAAACAGTATACTGATTCTGGGAATTTATAAATAATGTATTAAGAAACTATTTGTCATTAACCAGTCAGTAATGAATCAAGAAAGAATAACTGTTTCACCCATAATGCTGATAAGAACATTGAGGCTTATAGAGGTAAGATCCTTTCTCAAGCTCTCATAGGAGTGATTTGAACTGAAAGTTTGAACTCTTTGACAGTCTGACTCCAGAATGTGTTAGGACAGCCCTAGATGGCACTGGCTTCCTCTTGCCTGACATCCTCCAAGGGTGCCCTCCCAGTCAGCCCTTGCTGATGACTCACTCTCTCTTGCCTGCTCTTCCTCTTGATGGGATATGCCCTATCCTTACTTGAAAGAGAGCCAAATTCTTTATCTCTTCTCTCAAGATCACTTCTCCATCCAACCTGCCTCCAAAGCCCACAGATTTACTAAATCTATCCTGAGCAAGCTCACAGATCACCTTCATTTTGTTTCTTTCTTAGAATACTCTCCTTATAAGTTCAATGCTCAATATGCTGTATCCTAATTTCCTGCTCATTTTCTCCAGAGCACTTCCCACCACCTAACATTTCCGGTTTCTTAGTGCTTCATGAGGCAGGGATTTGTGTTGGGGTGTGTGTGTGTGTATGTGAATCCTGGTACTGAGCTTCTAGAACAATGCCCAGTACATAGCAAGTACTCATTGCGTATTTGTTGATGCATACAAAATGCCAAACCTAATGTTATATCTGGTCCTTCTACGTGAACTGTCTGAATATATTTAATATTATTGATCACTGCTTCCTTCTTGATACACACTCATCCTAGGCTTCTGAGGCATGTTCTCTTGGAACTCCTAGGACCTTCTCTGACCACTCTTCAGTTTCCCTCATGTCTTATTCTGTTTGTGGTAATACTCAAAATATTAGTGTTCTCAGGGCTCCATCACCAGTCCTTTGCTTTTCTCATTGTAATTTTACGCATCCTCTGGGCAAAGTGTTATTACAGTTTTCCATGCATAAACTACAGTCTTACAGATACACAATGAATGTGTATCTAACTTCCCAGGCCAAACTTTTTCCTGAGCTGCACATCAGTTCAAGGTAGCAATGTTTATTTGGTATCCTGTATGAACTGAGAATTGGCTTCTCATCTTACTGAGATGAGAACTTACTATCAGGAGATACAAATGAGCATGATAAACTGTGAATAAATGCTTTTCTAGCAGTAGATACATGTATTCAGGATTATACAATTCCATTTGAATGTTCTGTGAGTACGCAATTAAACACGTCCAGAAAAAATTCAACATCCACTGAAAAGACACTGCTATGATTATTTTTGTTACTTTTTGACATCCACTTATTCAAGCAAAAAACCTAGGAATCATTTAGATACCTTCTAATCGTCTTAATCCTTTAAATCATTCTATATGCTGTTACTTTTCAATTTTAACTATCTTTACTAACTTGCTCCTTTTAGAAAGTTTTCTTGGTTCAGTCTTCCTTCAGTGATATTAGATTATCCTTCTTTTTTGAGTATAGTTAACACACAATGTTACGTTAGTTTCAGGTGTACAACTTAGTGAATTGACAAGTTTATACATTATGCTTTCTTCACCACAGGTGTAGCTATCATCTGTCCTGTTCCATGGCTATTACAGTACCATTGACTATAGTCCTTATGCTGTGCCTTTTATTCTGACTTATTCCATAACCAGAAGCCTATAACTCCCTCTTCACTTGGATTTTCCTTCTTTTTATTTAGGCACTATCCTGTGCATATATCTCTCATGCTGCTTTCTCTACTCAGGGTACAATGATGTATTGTCTGTCTACTTCAATACAACGTAAGTTCTAGAGTTATTCATGGTTGCTGTGTAAGACACTGGTATTTATCTTGAGCACTCACTCTCTCCTTTTCTCATTGAAAAAGAACACCTGATTTTTACCTGGGCACATGACACACAGGTTGCAGTTACAATTAGAAATTAGAATTTCTAATTTAAGTAGAATAAGAAATTACAATAGAGACACTAAGTGCCCTGGGCTTCTTTGCAGATAATCTTGCCAGGATATATGTTATTATGCATAAATCAATCATCTAGGAAATGTACTTAAAGGGAGGATACATTGCCTCATTTTCCCTATACTCTTCTGCTGAGTGCAAGGTACATGTGAGGGTAAGAAAATTTTACCCATTAGGTGGCATGTTAAACAACAGCTAAGCAGCATATGAAAAGAACCGGGGCCTCTGATGCTACATAAAGCACAACCAGGGCTTTTCAACTCTTGTAGGGGGGGGGGGGAACACAGTAGGCTACCCAGGCCAGCTGAATGGGTGTGGACTGCACATGCATTGGACTCAAAGGAGGGGAGCCGGGGCCTTCGAACAGGACAAGTGTCAACAAGGCCTAATCACAGGAGCAAGCTCTTAAGGGTGTAAAGTATCGACCTAATTCCAAGACCTGACCTATAGAAAAGCACATACTCTCCTTGAAGGCAAAGCAGGAGGAATCAGATCTCAACCCAGTATAAGGCAAGGTTAGCTGACGAGGGGTTTCATCCAATAAAACAAGCCTGGGACCTAATCAGAAAGTAGGTCCAAAAGGGGGATGACTATAACCCATTTGCAGCAGCCCTTTCAGAACAACTGTTGGGGAGTGACCTCCCTCTACCCCTGAGACAATGCAGGTGGTTGGAGCCATGCTGGAATTTCACAGGCAGGGAGGACCCCTGGGAGCAAGCAGTGGGTGTGAACAAGGCAGCCCACTAATCACAAACCCTGGCTACTCAGTGGGAAATATATAGCTCCTGAAGGTAGAACTGGAGTTAGTGACATTGCCAGGGAGGGGCGGGGCCTGCTGGCCAGGTGATCCTCCAATAAGTGACACCTGGGGCCCCTGGCTGCTGGAAAAGCCCGGGACTTCAGTACTGAGCAAGTCCAAATGAACTGCTGACAGTTTAAAGCCACCCCCTCTGAATGATTTTCACCAAGTGGACTTCCTCCACCCTGGAGTCTACGAGGGGGCTGGAGACCGGCCCAAGCGCCACAGACCAAGAGGACTTAGGAGGGCTTAGGCTGCCCCAAGGCTGCCTACTGCCTATGTGGGGTCCCCGTGGGGCAGAGTAGCCATGCACCTGGAGCAGGGCAAGTGTTGGCAGAGGCTGACTCACAGGACACACTCCTGGAAGTACAAGGCATCTGACTAATTCCAAGCCCTAAATCACACAAATGCGCATACTCCCCCTGAAAGCAGAGCTGGAGAAATCTGGACTGCCTTACCTGGTTCCGGATGACCTGGCTAGCGTACTGATCCTCCATTAAGACACACCCGGGAGAGAAGCCGGGACTCCATCAGGCAGCAGGTTCAAATGGAACCTAACACCCATTAGCAACCTCAGAAGGATTTTCAGGGGATAGGTTGCCTCCAACCTGGAGGCTACGCAAATAGTCGCGGAGAGTGTGGCTTTACTGGTCTGAAGACCCTCCGTGCCGCACGCAGGCTCACTGAATATTTAGTGCGCATGCAGTCTGAGTGCATGCGCAGTCTGCAAAGAGCCAAGAACCAGCTGCGGATAATTGGCCAGCTAGGCATCTGCCTACACGAAGTCTACCGACCCAGTGGGGAATAGTTCCCTTGAAGCCAGAGCTAGGGCAATCTCCAGTGCCTTCCCAGGTGGGGCAGACCTGCCTGAGTTTCCCTCCCGTAAGAGACTCCTGGGAACCTTGATTGTTGGAGAATCCTGGGACCCTATCAGGCAGCCAGTCCAAATGAGGACTCACTGTCGCCAGTTTAAAGCTACTGCCTCAAAAAGGTTTCAGGATATGGGCTGTCTCTGGCCTGGAAGCTACGGAAGTGACTGTGGATGGACCGGAGTTCTGCAGGTATGAAGGACCCTGGCTGCGGTATGCTTACTGCGCATGCGCAGGCTCTGCACCGCGGCACGGTGCCCCGGCCAGTGTCTGGAGAAGTCGGATGTCGGAAACAGGCTTTTGGGGGTGCTTAGCATCTGTTTAATCCCACGCACTAGGTATCCCATGGTGACTATCCCTGCTGAATATCCCTGGGAATCCTGGTTCCAGGAGAAGCCTGGGTCTTCATCAGACAAGAAAGCCACATGGGGACTGACTGACTGTTGCCAGTTGAAAGCTGCTCACTCAGAATAATTGTCTTGGGGTGGACTTTCTCTGCCCTGAGACTGTGCAAGTTTTGGGGATCAGCCTAAACCGCACAAACATGGAAGACCCAAGCTGTCCAAAGCCAGCCGTTGGGTTGCATAATTCACATGCATGTGCCCTTGCAGGACAGGGTAGCCAGAGGCCTGGCACAGAGTAAGTGTCTGGATATGCCAGGTCACAGAAATAGGCTTTTTGGGGTACTAGGCATCTGCCTCATTCCAAATCGTAAACTACACAAATGTGCATATTCTTTCAGAAGGCAGACCTAAAGGAATCTGGACTGCCTTGTCAGGCAGACTTACCATGATATCCTCCAATACAAGACACCCGGGACCCTTGATTGGTGGAGAAGCCCAGGACCCCATCAGGCAGCAAATCCAAATAGGGACTGACTGTTACCAGTTTAAAGTTCCCAGATTTGTGGTGAGCCAGTTTCCTCCACCCTTAAGGCTATGCAGTTGATTGGGGACAGGCCCAAGTCTCTCAGGCCTGGAGGGCCTCGGGGGCCCAAGGCTGGCCGACAGGATGTGTACTGTTAAGGCATCGGCCAGCAAGTCAGAGTAGCCTGGGACATGGATCAGGCAAGTGGAGGGAAAGGCTGGGTCACAGGAACAGGTCTTGGGAGTTCAAGGAACCTGCCTAATTCCAAGCTCTCACCTGCACAAATGAGCCTGTTCCCCCTGAAGGCAATACTGAAGGATACTACATTGCTGACTTGCCAGGGAAGATGTGGCTGGCTTTCCAGTATAGTCCAATAAATTACACCTTGGAGCTCTGGTGGGAGAAGCCCGGTACACAATCAACAGTAAGTCTAAATGGAAAATGACTGTAGACCACTTGCAGCTGCCACCTCAGAGTGGTACCTTTTGAGCTATGGGCTCCTTATATTCTGGAAACTATACATGTGTTTGGGCCCAGGCCCTAGGTCCCCAGTCCTGGTAAGCCCCAACTGCCCAGAGTTTACTGAGGGGGTACGTATTACACACGCGCTTGCAGCTCATTTCAGGATTATCAGCGAAGTGGAACATGGCAAGGGTTGGGAGAGTCTGATCACAGGAGCAGGACCTTGGGTAAACAAGGCATCTGCCCAGTCATAAGCCTTAACCTAGCCACTGACTAATATTCCCCATGAAGGCAAAATGTGAGGGTACTGGCAGGGACGGGCTGGGCTAATTCAACCTGGTTTCCTTCAACAGGAAATACCTGGGAGCCCTGATAATGGGAGAAGCCTGGGACACAATCAGACCGCAAGTCCAAATGAAAACTGATTGTTGCCAGTTTAAAGCTGCCACCTCAGAATAATTTTCAGTAGGTGTGCTCCCTCCATCCTGGAGTCTGTACAGGTGGTTAATCACGCATCCGAGCTCCACAGGCCTGGAGGGCCCCTGATTCCCAAGGCTATATGGTGGAATGTGTATTGTGCTCCTGCCAGCTGGAAGGCTAGGGTAGCCAGGGACCTGGAACAGGGCAGCTGTCTGGAGAGGCTGAGTCCCCGGAGCAGACTCTGGGGGGAGCAAGGCATCTGCCTATTCATAAGCTCTAACATACCCAGTGGGTAATCTTACCCGTGAAGGCGAAATAGAAGATTACTTGACTATCTTGGGAAGGAGTTGAGTGGACTGGACATAGTATCCTTCAAAAAGTGACATCTGGGTGCCTTGATGGGCATATTCTGATGTGAGTAGGTAATGCCAACCTGGGTAACTTCCATTTCTAAAGGTGAATCATATATAACCTAATTGTGGGATGAAAATCCAACAAATTCCCAGGAATGATGGAAATTCTTTGACTTAACCTGGAGCCTGATAACTAGTGTTCTATACAGGGTCAACAGTTCTTATCGTTATATGTAGGTGCTTATGCTACCACCGTGGAATTGAGAATTAACTAGGATCAAACTTATACTCTCTCCCCAAGGGGCATTTTATGGGCTCTACTATATTGAATAAGGGGATAGTACTTGGACCTGACCCAGACCCAGCCCCTCCCCACTCTTAGTGGGATGGTCCTGAAAGTATCATAGGAAGGTATAACCCTGGATACTCCCATTTTTCATGTCCAATCACATGCAAATATTGGACAAACTCATCAAAGAGCATCCCAAGGTGGTAGAAAAATAGACATAGTGTTTAGTTGTTGGAATTGTTAGATTCAAAACCCTGACTCTTGATAATTAGAGGTTTTCAAAAGTGGGCCCTTTCTCTTTTATAGAACTGCTTAATGAAGTACTGCTTAATGGAGGATTTAAAAAGAAATCTGAGGAATTGCATTTAGATATTAACTAAAAGAAGAAATTGAAACAATTGAAAATATAAGTGGTTATTGATTTCAAAGTTCATAGACATGTCTGGCAGTGTTGTAATTGTTTCACTACCTGGTACTGCCAAGCTGTTTGGTGTTGGGATAAAAATTTTCAGCTCACTGACAAAACATACTTATATTTCCTGGCATGGATATTATAAAATGAAGTGTCTTTTGTTTTAGTAGCATAATACTGGGGTTCATTTTTGAGGTCTGTA
The DNA here is from genome assembly GCF_017311325.1 of Ursus maritimus. NCBI lineage: Eukaryota > Metazoa > Chordata > Mammalia > Carnivora > Ursidae > Ursus > Ursus maritimus. The sequence continues at coordinate 30,734,063 of NW_024423564.1, forward strand.
TGTCATGCTACCTTCTTTCAACCAAAGTTCAAAAATAAACAATTACCAAAAAGTATTAGTACACTATAATAATTATTATTATTAATATTTTGTTATTTTGGTTAATTTCTCTTTTCATATTTCATACACATTTGTAAAGTCTATTCATGATGAAAGGATATACAAAGACCTTATTGCAGAGTTTTCTTCTTTATATAATATTCTAAATACAAGCTGTTAGAACCGTGGATTTATAGACACCACATTCTAATCAAATGACTTATCTGTTTTTGTCCAATGGTCGTAGGGTGAAAACAGTGTGGGGGAATAGTACAGTGAACACTTTCAAGTATGGCAGAATCAGGAGTGCCTGGCTGGCTCAGTGGTAGAGTATGTGACTCTTGATCTTGGGGTTGTAAGTTCAAGCCCCATGTTGGGTGGAGAGATTACTTAAAAATAAAATCTTTAAAAAAAAATGTTGGAATCATGGGGCGCCTGGGTGACTCAGTCAGTTAAACCACTGCCTTCGGCTCAGGTCATGATCTCAGGGTCCTCGAGTCCCGCCTCAGACTCCCTGCTCAGCGGGGAGCCTGCTTCTCCCTCTCCCTCTGCCACTCCCCCTGCTTGTGCTCTCTCTCTCTCAAGTGATTAAGTAAAATCTTTTTTTTAAATGTTGGAATCATCCTCTATTGGAATTTTATTGTCATACGGTGGTGCATCAGTATGGATTTGGTCAGGAAAATAGAACTACCACTATGCATTAGAGAACGATTATGTTTCATGTGGGAATTATGTCAATATAGGACTAACATAAATGATGCAGGGGAACTGGGGTGTGCAGGTCTATAGGGGAGACTTGGTGGGATAAGGAGTTACTAAGCACTTCAGTCTGAAGCATTCGTGCATGTAGAAAAGATGGAGCTTGTGGGAAATTCCAAAAACCTGTGCCCATCTGACCATACGTGTGAGCCTGGAGAGATCTGTGGAGCATCTGCTTCTGACCAACATTGTGAAGGAAGCCCAAACTGCCCTAGAATCATGGTGTTGGCTCCACTTCTGCCTTCTAAATAACCTTTGAAATTTGTATCTATAATGTATAAAGAACTCTTACGGCTCAATAATAAAAAGAGAAATTACCCAAGGAAAACATGGGTAAAAAATCTGAATAAGAGATTTCTCCAAAGCAGAAGATAATATACGTGTGGCCAACAAGCACATGAAAAGATGCTCAACATCATTAGCCCTTAGGAAGATGTAAATCAAAACCACAATGTGAAACCACTTCGCACCCACTACGGTGTAATAATAAAAAAGACAGGTAGTAACATGTGTTGGTGAGGAAGGATGTAGAGCAGTTTTGGCCTTCATACATTGCTGGTGAGAATGCAAAGCAGGACAGCCACTTTGGAAAACAGACGGGCAGCTTCTCAAAAGATTAGAAATACAATTCCCTTATGACCCAGCAATTCCATTTGTAGCTATATACTAAGTGTAATGAAGTCAGGCACACAAGACCTCATGTTGTATAATTCCATTTATGTGAAGTTAAGGTTGAAATACATTTAGTTTGGCTTCAGTTTGGGATGATGAAAAGTTCTGGGAGTGGACAGTGGTGATGGTTGCATGACAATGTGAATGTACTTAATGCCACTGAACTGTATATTTAAAAATGGTTAAAATGGTAAGTTTTATGTTATATGTGTTTTACCACAAGGGAAAGTTAAAGAATCTGTTTTACAGCTCTAGTGGGCCAGCAACATCTAAATGGTTTGTTATATAGTAGAATCAGTTGAATTTATGATCACATGAATTTAAACTCATTCTATATTGTGTCAGTATCCAAGTTCATCTGCAAGAATTGAAAAGAAGCACCCCTTGAGAGGCAGATGGTGATGTCACATCGTCCTCCTCGCAGCCAGGTAGAGAAGGGGCTAGCCAAGGAGCTATAGCTTTAACAGCAAATTAGTAAGTTGACCTTTAAGAATGAGCTGCTTACTCATTTCCTTATCATTTCAATGTACCAGTGCATGTGCAGAGGAAAAAAATAGTCAATATCAGCTGATAATACTGAAGAGTTGGGCATGCTAAAAATAAAAACTGATCCGATTCCTAATCAGAGTAGGTCTCGGGCAGGTCATTAGTGCCGTTTCCATTTTCCTCATACTCCAGAAAATGTAACAACCAAGACAAAGGAGGTGGGGTTTAGCTGATGGCTCTCTAAATTTCCTCCCACTGCAGGAATTGTATGGAATGGTAAAAGGTAGTCTAAGTGCTCCACTCTCCTTCTATATTTGTAGCATGATTATTAGAAACAGTATTCTGAAAGAGTAGTGGAGATGAGTGAGAAGGTAGACACTCCCGAGCGAGGAGGCTTAATGGAACCCACAGCACTGAATGTGAAATTCCCGTTATAGTGTGAGCTCTTGATGGTGATGAGTACACAGACACCTAGGTCTTCAGGTTTTGTATTAGATTCGTTTTATTACTATTATTGGGGTAGGAACACTCAGTATGAAAGCTACCCCCTTAACAAATCTGTAAATGCACAGTACATTACTGTCAGCCTTAGGCACGTGCTTATACATCAGATCACTACAACTGATTCATTTTGTAAAACTGAAACTCTATGTGTGTTAAGCAGCAACTCCTTGTTTCCCGAACCCTTTTATTAGATTCTGCTTTTTCCCTTTGGGGTGGCTCTAAAAGACAACCCCTGCCCGCTTCAAATCTTTAAGCCTCTCCATTTTTATTATGTGTACTCTGCTACTCGAGAAATGGTAAAAAGGAAACATTAAGCCAGGGATAACATTTCCCCCCTCATAAATTGGGCCTGAAGAGGCTTTAGAGTGAGAACTGCCTAACGGTGAGACCTAAAACCCAAGTCAAAAATTTCCAAATTTCTCAACTTAAAGTGAACCAAATGTGTAAAGGGGGTACTTGAGGTGTGGCCCAACGACAGTGCACTTACGTATGTCTTCACACCAACACAGATGGGGTGGGCCATGGGGGGCCACACCAGCTGACTGTTGTGAAGGTGTTTTCAGATTTGGTTTCTGGGACAAGGATGAGATGCTTTTTCACATCAGGCCCATTTATAAGTCACTGAATTGTTCTCCTGGGAAGTCAGAGCAGGGTCTCTGAAGGGTCTCCCTGAAGGAAGAATAACCAGGTACCTGGGGCTGTACCCCAGGGAGTGCTTGTCATTGTCAGTGATGTGGCACCAGGCTGAGTCTCACCTCATTTAAGGGTGAGTGAGTGGAGAGAACACACTGGACTGAACTTATGTGGAAAAAGGGACGGGATCTTCTAGGGCCTCTCAGGAAGTGACATGTGAGGTGCTTTGGACTGCCATAAACTCATAATTATGCAATAATAGCTTTCCAGTGTCCAGGCATTTGTCAAGGCTCTTTCTTCTCCTAAATATCTATCCCACTAATAAAATCCTCTGTAATTTTAGTTTTCCATGTATACCCTATATTCCAAAAACATCATCACTGAATTGAAGGTGTACCCTCCCTCTAGTGATGTAATCTTTAGCTTGCTGGCAAGGCGACATGCTTATAACGATCAACAGCCAAGCAAGATCCATTGCCTTACTTTTTGCATAGTTCTGAATTCTATTCTTTTATTGTGTTTTTCGTGTGTGAGTGTGTGGTAAAAACCCAATTTACCCTTTTAGCAAATTTCGACTATACAATATAGTATTGTTAACTATAGTCACATTGTTAGGCATTAGATCTCCAGAACTTATCTTGCATAGCTGAAACGTACTTCCTGACCAATATCTCCCCATTTCCCTTTCCCCCAGCTCTTGGCATTCTACTCTCTGCTTCTACGATTTTACTATTTTCGATTACACGTATAAGTGAGATAATGCAGTATCTGCATTTCTTCATCTGGCTTATTTCACTTAACATCGTGTCCTCTAGGTTCAATCCGAATCATCACAAATGGCAGGATTTTCTTCTTTTTTAAGGCTGAATAATATTCCATTTCATTTATCTGCCACATTTTCTTTATCCATTTATTGATTGATGGACATTTAGATTGTTTCCATATCTTGGCTATTGTGAATAATGCTGCAGTGAACATATGGGTGCAGATATCTCTTTGAGATCCTGATTTCATTTCCTTTGGATATACACCCAGAAGCTGGATTGCTGGGTAATATAGTAGTTCTGTTCTTAATTTTTGAGGAACCTCCCATTCACAGTAGCAATAAAAATAATAAAATACTGAGAAATAAACTTTGCCAAAGAGGTAAAATATTTGTACACTGAAACTTATAAAACATTGATGAAGAAAAATAAAGAAGACACAGATAAATGGAAAGACATCTCATGTTCAGGGATTGGAAGGATTAATATTGTTAAAAGGTCAATATTCCCCAAAGTGATCTACATATTCAAAGCATTACCTATTCAAATCCCAGTGATATTCCGTGCAGAAATAGAAAAATCATCCTAAATTTGTGTAAAGTCACAAAAGACCCCGAATAGTCAAAGCAATCTTGAGCAAGAACTAACCTAGAAGCATCACATCTCCTGATTTCGAAATATATTAGAAATCTACAGTGATAAGAACAGTATATACTGGCATAAAAGCCAACATTTAGACTAATGTAACAGAGTACAGAGGCTAGAAATAAACACATCTAAGGCCAATTGATCTTCAACAAAGGTGGCAAGAACATACAATAGGGAAAGGATAGCCTCTTTTAAAATGATGCTGTGAAAACTGGATATCCACATGCAGAAGAATGAAATTGACCCTCACCCCACATCATATGCAAAAATAAACTGAAAATGGATTAAAGACTGGGGCACCTGGGTGGCTCAGTTAGTTAAGCCTCTGCCTTTGGCTCAGGTCATAATCTCAGGATCCTCTGCCCCTCCCCTCTACGTGCACTCTCTCTTGATTTTTCTCTCTCTTTCTCTCCAATAAAATCTTCTAAAAAAGTGGATTATAGACTTAAATGCTGTGCCACCCAGAAGCTTTTAGTTTGGGGTTGATTTTTATAGTTATATCACCATGCCGACCCTCTCTGATTTTAGAATGCTTTAAGCCTGTGAATCTTGTTTTTAAAGGGCCCGTACTCCTTTGTACACACATTTTTCTCAGCTGCAGAATTGCATTAAATAGATTTCTAAACAGAAACTGTTTTAAGTTTGTGTTCCTTCAGAAAGGCTAGGATATCCGCAGATTGTCACCAAATGTTGTGTAGCAGGATGTTAAAATGAGACTCTTCCTGTCTGAGAATTTCCATCAAATAAACGCAATTTCTAAATAACATCATTATTTTTGGAGTTAAAGTGGTATAACATGAAAAAACTTCATTTTAGCTAAATTGTCTCATTAACTTCCATAAATTTAGGAAACCATTCAACCATTCTTTCATTACCAATATTATACTCTCATTATGACTTAGACTACAATTTTTTTTATTTTTTTTAAAGATCTTATTTATTTATTTGACAGAGAGAGAGAGAGACAGCCAGCGAGAGAGGGAACACAAGCAGGGGGAGTGGGTGAGGAAGAAGCGGGCAGGGAGCCCAATGCAGGGCTGCATCCCAGGACCCCGGGATCACGCCCTGAGCCAAAGGCAGACGCTTAACGACTGAGCCACCCAGGCACCCCTAGACTATAATTTTAAATTTAAACTTTAAGAGATTTTTTTCGCAGCAATTACAAACCTGGGAAGCTAGTAGAAAGACTCCAAATTTATTTTCTTCCATTACTAAATAATAATAATAACCTTATTATTTTTAAGGTAATATATACTTTACTTAAATATATAAAATATAAATGTTAAATTTAAAAGATATAAAATGCAAATACAAATAATAAATAAAATTTTTTTAGATCTTTTAGGCAAAAATATCTAGCTTTAAATTCTTCATCTCTAGACTTGCATTTTTATAGCCTCGTGAACAAAAACAAAAGGGACGGAGAGAAGCTTTTAATCAAGTTGGCTGAAGGATTGTCTTCATAGAACTTGGGTCATATGCCCACCCCTCCTTCTACATAAATCTCTGCTTCTCCAGATATACATGGGCACTATACCTGGCCCAGCCAGGGTTCCAGTTTTGAAGCTGCTGTGTTCAGTTTCACGACTTACAAGACATCTGTCTGTGATACTGTTGCATACAATTTTGAGTTGGACCATTAAGCTCTAAATTTTGTATTTTTATACTTTACCAGGTCCCCCCCCCACAAAAAAACCCCAAATCCATTCTAGTATAAGCAGAGAAGAAAACTGGAAGACAATGGAAAACATATTAATGAATACCTCTGGACTATAAAATTAGGGATGTTATATATACACACATATATGTATTTTTTTGTTAATGAAAAAAGCACTATGTTAATAAAAGTACTTCAAAAAGGAGGGAAGAGAAAAGAAATGACTAAGTAAAACAATTTTTTAAAAAAAATATCTTTTCTCCTTGACAAAAATACTCTTAAGAGAGAGGCTATTGAAATATTCTCATCCTGCCACTATTTTGTTCACATTCACATCTGGTTCTCTAGATTTGTTGTGCTGGATGAGGAAGACTACAGCACTAATGAAAATTCCATCAATACTTCTTTGGAGATGAGCAGAGACAAGAAAGCAGGGATAAATAGTAACATCATACAAAGTAGACTTTAATAGACTACAAGGGACAAAGAAAGACATTATATAATGATGAAAGTGTCAATTCAGGGGCGCCTGGGTGGCACAGCGGTTAAGCGTCTGCTTTCGGCTCAGGGCGTGATCCCGGCGTTATGGGATCGGGCCCCACATCAGGCTCCTCTGCTATGAGCCTGCTTCTTCCTCTCCCACTCCCCCTGCTTGTGTTCCCTCTCTCGCTGGCTGTCTCTATCTCTGTCAAATAAATAAATAAAATCTTAAAAAAAAAAAAAAAAGAAAGTGTCAATTCAACAAGAAGACATAACATTTGTAAATATATATGTACCCAACATCAGAACCCCTAAATATATGAAACAAGCATTGACAGAATTGAAGGAAGAAACAGACACATTTACGTAACAATAGGAGAATCAATACCTCACTTTAAAAAGAATGAATAGTAATCAGACAGAAGATCAATAGGGCAAGAAGACTTGAGCAACACTAGAGGCCAACTGGACCTAACAAACATATACAAAACTCTACACCCAACAGCAGAATGCACATTTTTCTCAAGTGCAAATGGTATCTTGCCCAGGGTAGACCTCACATTAGGACACAAAATAAGCCTTAATACATTTAAAATTATTGAAGTCATGCCACCTATCCTCATTACAGTGGAATGGAACTAGAAATAAACAGCTGAGGGAAAACTGGAAAATTCACAAACATGTGGAAATTAAACAACACACAACTAAACAATAAATGGTCTAAGAAGAAATGACAAGAGAAATTAGAAGGAGACAAAAACTAAAACATTACATACCAAAAAACAAATGAATAAAATAAAATAACATAATAATAAAATATAACATACCAGTACTTATAGAATGCAGCAAAAGCAGTGTTATGAAGGAAATTGGCTCTAAATGCTTAGATAAGAAAGAAAAAAGATCTGAAATTAACCATCTACCTTTACACTTTGAGAAAGCAGAAAAAGAACAAACTAAACCCAAAGCTAGCAGAAGGAAGGAAGTAATAAAGATGGGAGCAGAGACAAATGAGATAGAGAATAGAAAAACAACAGAGAAAATCAACAAAACCAAGAGTTGGTTTTCCAAAAATGTCAACAAATTTGACAAATGTTTAGGTAAAGTAACTAGCTAAGAAAAAAGGAGAGAAGACTCAATTAAAATCAGACATGAAAGAGGAGATATTACAACCAATTTTACAGAAATAAGAAGGATTATAAAGAATGAAAAATTATATGCCAACAAATTAAATAACCTACATGAAATGGATAAGTTCCTAGAAACGCAAAGCCCACCAAGACTGAATCATAAAGAAATAGAAAATCTGAACAGACTTCTAACTTGCAAGGAGATCGAATCATTAATCAAAAACCTCCCAACAAAGAAAAGCTCAGGACCAGATGGCCTCACTGGTGAATTCTATCAAATACCATTAAATTAAATTCTTTAGAGAAGAAGTAAAACCAATCCTCTTCAAACTCTTCCAAAAAATTTTACAGGAAGGAACATCTCTAAACTCATTCTATAAGTCTAATACTACTCTGATATTAAAACCAGACATCAAACATACAGAGAAATTGAATCACTCTGTTGTACATCTGGAAGTAATGTAACATTGTGTCAATTATACTCAAAACAAACAAGAAAACTACAGACCAATATCCCTGATGAATATTTAGACAAAAGTCTTCAATGAAATACTATCAAACAAAATTCAAAAGAACATTAGAAGGATTATATGTCGTGACCAAGTGAGATTTACTCCTGGAATGCACAGATGGTTCACATGTAAAAATCAAGCAATGTAATATACCATATAAACAAAAAGAGAAAGAAAACCACCTAAAAATACCAATTGATGCAAAAAAGCATTTGCCACAATTTGACACCCTTTCATGATAAAAACACAACAAACCAGGAACAGAAGAAAACTACCTCAACATACTTTTCATCCATATGAAAAGCCCACAGCTAACATCATACTCAAAGGTAGAAAACTGATATTCCTCTAAGATCAGGAAAAAGACAAAGAACCTCACTTTTACCACTTCTTTTCAGCATAGTATTGGAAGTCCTAGCCAAACAATTAGGCAAGGAAAAGAAATAATAGCTGCTGAAATTGGAAAGAAGGAGATAAAATTATCCTTGTTTGAAGACAATATAATCTTATATATAGAAAACCCTAAATGTTCCACACATAAAAATTGTCACAATTAATTAGTTCAGCAAAGTTGCAGGATACAAAATTAACACTAAAAATCAGTTGCATTTTTATAAGCTTACAACAAACAAATTGTAAAGGAAGTTAAGAAAATAATTCCATTTACAACGGCACCAAAAACAGGGGCGCCCGGGTAGCTCAGTCTGTTAAGTGTCTGTCTTTGGCTTAGGTTGTGATCTCAGGGTCCCGGGATTGAACCCAGCATTGGGCTCTCTGCTCAGCAGGGAGTCTGCTTCTCTCTCTCTGCCTCTCACTCTGCTCATGCTCTCTTTCTCGCAAATAAATAAATAAAATCTTTTTTAAAAATAGCACCAAAAACAATAAATTCTTAGGAATAAACAAGGAAGCTAAAGACTTATACACTCAAAAACTACAAAACATTACTGAAAGAAATTAAGGAAGACATGGGTGTCTGGGTGGCTCAGTCAGTTGAGTGTCTGCCTTCGGCTCATGTAATGATCCCGGGATCCTGTGATCAAGCCCCATGTCCGGCTCCCTGCTCATCAGGGAGTCTGCTTCTCCATCTCCCTCTGCCCTTACCCCTGCTTATGCTCTCTCTCACTCTCACTCCCTTTCTCTCTTCTTCTCTGTCACAAATGAAATAAAGATAAATTAAAGAAGACAACAATAAATGGAAAGACATCTTGTGTACATGGATTGCAAGATTTAGTGTTGTTAAATTATCAAGACCATCCAAAGAGATCTATAGATTCAGTACAATTCCTATCACAATCTCAATGGCATTTTTTGCAGAAACAGAAACACATTTAAACAACAAAGTGTAATAAACAACATCCTAAAATTTACATGGAATCTCAAGGGACCCAGAATAGCCAAAACAATTTTGAAGAGAAACAATATAGTTGGAGGTTTCACACTTCTTGATTTTAAAACTACAATCAAAACAGTGTGATACTGGCATAAATAATGACATATAGACCAATGTAAGAGAATAGAGAGCCTAGAAATAAATTCTGGCTTATATGGTCAAATGATTTTCAATAATGTACCAAGACCATTTAATGGGAAAGAACAGTCTTTTCAGCAAACAGTTTTGTGAAAACTGCATTTCCACATGCAAAAGAATGAAATTAGATCCTTACCATACACTATATGCAAAAAAATAATTTAAAATTAATCAAATACCTAAACATAAGACCTAAAATTATGACAGAGGGAAAGAAAACATAAGGAAAGTGCTTCATGACATTGGATTTGACAATGATTTCTTTGAATATGACACAAAAGACAAAGGCAAAAAAAGTATATTAAAATTAAAAATGTCAAATATCTGTGCATCAAAGGATACAATAGAATGAAACATGATCTTCAGAATGGGAGAAAATATTTGCAAACCATATTTTTGATGAAGGGTTAATATCTAGAATATATAAAGAATACCTACAACGCAACAGCAAAAAACAACCCAATTTTAAATATGGGGAAAGGACTTGAGTACACGTTTCTCCACAGATGATATACAAATTTCCAACAAGGGTATGAACAGATGCTCAAGATCACTAATCATCAGGGAAATGCAAATCAAAACCACAACTTCACCTCACACCCATTAGGATGGCTCATATCAAAAAAAGGAAGAAAGACTATGACCAGTGTTAGTAAGGATTTAGAATAATTAGAACCCTCATGCTCTGTTGGGGATAATATAAAATGGTGCAGGTACTATGGAAAACAGTATGGGAGTGCCTTAAAAAACTTAAAAAAGAGCTACCATATGACCCAACAAAACCATTTCTAGGTATATATCCAAAAGCCTTGAAAGCAGGATCTTTTTTTTTTTATGTTATGTTATGTTAATCACAATACAGTACTTCATTAGTTTTTGATGTAGTGTTCCATGATTCATTATTTGTGTGTAACACCCAGTGCTCATTGCAATACATGCCCTCCTCAATACCCATCACTGGGCTAACCCATCCCCCCACCACACCTCACTCTGAAATCCTGTTTGTTTCCTGGAGTCCATAGTCTTTCATGGTTTGTCTCCCCCTCTGACTTCCCCCCTTTTGTTTTTCCCTTCCTTCTCCTAATGTCCTCCATGCTATTCCTTATGTTCCACATATGTGTGAAACCATATGATAATTGTCTTTCTCTGCTTGACTTATTTCACTTAGCATAATCTCCTCCAGTTCCACCCATGTCGAAGCAAATGGTGGATATTCATCCTTTCTGATGGCTGAGTAATATTCCATTGTATATATGAACCTTATCTTCTTTATCCATTCATCTGTTGAAGGGCATCTCAGCTTCTTCCATAGTTTGGCTATTGTGGACATTGCTGCTATGAACTTTGGGGTGCATTGCCCCATCTTTTCACTACCTCTGTATCTTTGGGGTAAATACCCAGTAGTGCAATTGCTGGGTCATAGGGTAGCTCTATTTTTAACTTTTTGAGGAACCTCCATACTGTTTTCCAAAGTGACTGTACCAACTTGCATTCCCACCAACAGTGTAAGAGTGTTCCCCTTTCTCCACATCCTCTCGAACATTAGTTGTTTCCTGCCTTGTTCATTTTTGCATCCTAACTGGTGAAGGGTGGTATCTCAATGTGGTTTTGATTTTAATTTCCCTGATGGCTAATAATGTTCAGAATTTTTTCATGTGTTTGTTAGCTATTCGTATGTCTTCTTTGGAGAAGTGTCTGTTCATGTCTTCTGCCCATTTCTTGACTTGATGATTTGTTTTTTGGGTGTTGAGTTTGAGAAGCTCTTTATAGATCTCGGATACCAGCCCTTTATCTTAATGTCATTTACAAATATCTTCTCCCATTCCGTGGGTTGCCTCTTAGTTTTGTTGACTGTTTCCTTTGCTGTGCAGAAGCTTTTTATCAGGATCTTAAAGAGAGTTACACACCCATGTTTACAGCATTATTCAAAATAGCCAAGAGATGTAAGCAACCTAAATGTCCATTAATGGATGAAAAGACAAACATAATGTGGTATATATGTATAATGGAATATTATTCAGCCTAAAAAAGGAAGGTAATTCACATGCTACAATATGTGGACATCATGCTAAGTGAAATAAACCAGTCACAAAAAGACAAACACTATAATTCCACTTATATGGGATATCTAGAGTAGTCAAATTCATAGAAAGAAAATGTAGACTGGTGGTTGTCAGGGACTGATAGGAAAATTGGGAATTACTATTTATTGGGTATAGAATTTCAGTTTTGCAAGATGAAAAGAGTTCTGGAGATTGCACAACAGTGCGAATATCCTTAACACTGTACTGTACACTTGAAAAAATAGTTAAGATAGTTATGTTATACATATTTTACCACAATTAAAAATAAATGTGATTGGTCACATTCCATTACATCAAAGGAAATGGGTCTATTTAAAACTGACGATTACAAATTTGTTTTCTGATATTGCATTCCATGTAACAGCTTTCTTGATTCACATCTGATTTTAGGGAATAATTTTTGATAGTATTATAAACAATGAATCTCTAACATCTCTTAGTACTTAGTTTTTACCATGTTATTTTCAAAAAGCCAATTTCACACAAACATTAGCAAAAATGTAATTAATACTCTCACTGTCTTTTTAATTCACTCAGAACATTTTAGGCAGAGGAAAGCAGACAATGAACCAAAGCTCACAGAGATTCCATGGCATGGCTCCTATCTATACCCATCCAGAAGGCAACACATTGTAGTAAAAGAGTAATTGATTACACAGTCCAGTTCTGTAGCTCAATACCATGGAATGCCTTAGATTCATATTTTTTTGTTATTTTTTCAGAATTATTGCTCATACTAAAGTTCAAATACTAGAGGGAGTACTGAGAAAAAATGAAAACAGAAAGAAATGTTTGTAGTATGTTAGGTTTTTACATTTTTTGTTCTTATTTCTTTGCTCATTTTAAAGAAATATCTACTTGTGAAATTTTCTTGGTATTTAAGAGAACCCCCAAAATGTCTAAGCTCCAGTTTTCCAAAATCTGCATCCACCCTAGAGGAAAAAAAAAAAAAAAAAGATAAAATATGACTTAAAATAATAGTGATTATTTCTGAACTATAAAATAATAATTTCTAAATTATGTGCATATATATCCCCTAATTTTATATGTATACATCTGCATTTTGTTGTATTTTTTAAATACTTATGTTAATACCAAGAAACCTTTTTTTTTTCCCAAAAAAGCGGTGAGATAAGAAGTAATCAAGTAAAAACTTAAAACAGACAAACAAAAACCTCTTCCCTGCTAAAGTACCCCTGAGGAACAGGTTGTTGAAATATTCTCAACCTACTTTGCTCACATTCACTCCCACTGCTCTGTATTTACAGGGGGGCCGAGAAAACCTAAGCCAACTGTGCGGGAGGGACGGGTGTGGAAGAAGCGAGGATTTTCTACTTCACCTCATTCACACTCAAGTATCCCGACGGCTAGAAGTGAAAACCCACATAGATGGAAGACGAATAAAGCGTGTTCTTTCGATTTCGGCCTCCATCCCGAACCTGAAAAGCATGGCTGTAATATCCGGTTTGTTGTAAGTTCTAAAGAGAACAGTCCGTATCCGTAGAAGCCAGACGCAGGAGCGCGAAAGGATAGGAGAGGGCAGCTGAGAACTTGTCCCCTGACTGCAGCGCCCGCCCTAGGTAAGTTCGCTCCTAAACTTGGTCTTCCATGCATATATCCGTTAACTAACAACAAGAACAAATTCCCAAGCGCAGATTCCACGCTGGCAGGTGGCAAAGACAGCAAAAGAACGGCGAGGGTGCCCGATAGTGTGTGGCCCTTGGGACGTTTTGCTTTGCCTGCAAAGCGACAGCGCGCGCGCCCGCGTGTCCCCGGAATGAGCTGCTCCTCTTCGGTCGTCCCTCCAGGTTTCCATAAAAAGCCTTGCACAGAAGGAGTGCATCCTACTGCAGCCACAGAAAGGGGGCTGAAGTCCTTTCTCAGACTGAAAGACTAAACCCCCGACCCAGTCGACCCTGTCGCAGAGGCGCTGGGTGGGGTCGCTCCCTCCACTTCCCAACGCCCTTCCTCCTCGGACAGGTCCTGCCTGCGCCCTGCTGGGCTTTGGAAAAACAAAAAGATGATCCTTACCTTAGAGACCTTTGAAATCTAAAGTTTGGATCGTCGATTGTTCTTCTATTAATAACATGCAATATTCTGAAGATACTACAAAGCTATATTACATGGAATAATTCAATGGCATTCTTCCTAATCCATTGTTAATCAACTGTTAAAAATAACTGTATGACCTAACTATATGGTTTGTTCATCATGCACTGTTTCTAAATGCACAATCCCCACAAATAATAACTGGCAGTATTATTTAAAATACAGGTTTTGAGCATTTAAGCATCACTCCAGAGAACTCTTACAGACAGTAATTTAGGAAACCAATGATCATATAGCTATATATAATAGAACTATCTCATTCTACTTGTTTATTTTGAGATGAATAGCTTCTTGCCTTGCTACCACAGTCCTGCTTTGCATTAAAAAAATTTTTTAATCACTTTGTCATATCATCTCTTCCCCAAAGCTCTTCAAAATATTAACTATGAGGGGCGCCTGGGTGGCGCAGTCGTTAAGCGTCTGCCTTCGGCTCAGGGCGTCATCCCGGCGTTTCGGGATCGGGATCAAGTCCCACATTGGGCTCCTCCGCTGGGAGCCTACTTCTTCCTCTCTCACTCCCCTGCTGTGTTCCCTCTCTCGCTGGCTGTCTCTCTGTCACATAAATAAATAAAATCTAAAAAAAAAAAAGAAAGAAAAATATTAACTATGAGAACTCTACATTTCCTCCTGATACAGTATTACAAGGCTCATGTTTTACTTCTAATCTCTTCTCCCGCTCATCCATAGAAAAGAAGAGAAATTGTGCAGAAGTCTGTTAAGAATCAAATTGAATTTTTTGACAAAAAGTATTTGTTACCCTAGTATTTCTCGGTAATTCCCAGGTTACAGAACCTATTGACACAGAACTTGTTTCAACACTCTGTGGCTTCACCGGCTCCTTGTAGAAACAGTACATTAACTGTGGAAAATTGAATGTACTGCGAAGTTTTTGTTATTGCCCTGTATCGTAATGAATTAAGCAGGAATGACCTTTTTTCTTTTTTTACCTGTAATACTGATAAGAAAGTCAAGATTTACAGAGGTAGGTTCCTTTTTCAAGGTCTCCCAGGCAGTAGATGATTAGAACTCTAGGTGCTGAAGCACAGCTGTCTCCCTCCAAAATCTGTACTAACATCCCCGCACGTCCCTCGGTCGCCCCTGCCTGACACTGGCCACAGTGCCCTTCTAGTCAGTGGTTTGTGCTGGCTCTGCCTCTCCCAACTCTGGCTTCTCATGGGACAATTTGCTTGTGGTAATCCTTGTCTCCTTCACACCAGCTTTTACTCGTGGGAAAGAATTTGGGTTCTACCCAAACTAATTCTTTGCCTTCTGGAATTTCACCCTCCTTGCCTCCTTAGATACTTATTTTTTTTAAAAGATTTTATTTATTTATTTGAGAGAGATCAAGCAAGCATGAGCAGGGATGAGGGGCCCTAGGGAGAGGGAGAAGCAGAACCCCTGCTGAGCCAGGAGCCTGATGCGGAGCTTGATCCCAGGACCCTAAGCTCGTGACCTGAGCCAAAGGCAGATGCTTAACTGACTGAACCACCCAGGCACCCCTTTGATACTTATTTTTAAGCAATACTTACATAGCATTTATTAGGTATGAAATATAATTTTAAGTGTTCTGTATGTATGTGTTCTAGGATATTTTTTTCTACTGGCCCTACAATTTAGTTACTATAAGAATTCCTGTTTCACAGATGAGAAAACAGAGGCACAGAGAGGTATCTTTCCAGTACACACAGCTTGTAAAGTATGGATTCAGTATTTGTGCCCAGGCAGTTGAGCTCCAAACATGCAGTATGATGCTGTCTTGTCTTTAAATTTGTCAGTCATCCCTTTCTCTCTGGGATCTTCAATCTTTCTCTCTCTGCCTCTCTCAATCTTATCTCCTCACTCTTGCTATAATTTCAGCTGTGCTCTACATCTCCCTGTCTATTACCAACACCTTTGACAAATCCCTTATGTGCCTGAAAATTCATGGATATTTGCCGTGTAGTTAATCATTTCTGCTTCTCAGAAGAAACAAATGGACAATATTTTTTATTCCCGCAAAATGTGGAGAGCAAATATAATATTGAAAGTTATGTAACGATGTATTCTTTATCCAGAAATCATGCTTAGTTGCAGACTGATATTTCACTTAGTGTCTCAAACCAAATAAGAAAATTGTAATTGTGTATCACCTCCTGTCCCAAACCTTACAGGATTATATTATCCAGAGTGGTGAGTTCACTTCTCTCTCTTGAAGGAGGTGCTCAATTAAGCCCAATGAGCATTGACTTGCTTGTGGGCATGTCCTCATAGGAGCACCTTTGTACATGAGAGCTCCTACCACTTCGGGTCCCATACTGCCTGAACGACTATTCGAGTAACCCCACGTTAGGCAGAGGGCTGGAAACAGTGTGGGGACATGTGAATGTTACTAAGCATTATCTTAGAATAAAGGCACAGCAAATGTTCTTTGGCTGGTCTCTATCTTTTGGTATGATGGAATATTCCATTCATTTAGATGAGAACAATCAAGTCAGAATCTAGCTCAGATGTGGGACTCTGTCAGATCTGGGAAGATCCTCAAACATCCTTATGACTGGCGTTCTTTGTTGTAAACTTATAAATGAGAAATGTTTTTCAGTTACATGAATGAATCCTGGACCCATGTATTTCTTTAAGCACTATGTATAAAGGTCTTGCATGTCGAGGCAAGCTGCATTATTATTTCTTCTTCCTTCTTTTACGCTCACTCCCCCAACCAATCTGCCTCCTGTTACTGCCCTTTCACAAAACCTGCCCTCATCACAGGCACTGATTACCTCCATTTTGTCTCTTTTTCGGAATATTCTGTATGTAATTCAACCCCCAACAACCCCTATCCATTGCTGCATATATCATCCCCTGCTTACTTTTCTCCAGACCACTTACCATCATCTAACACATATCTTAGCTCATTTGTTTTGTTAATTACCTGGCTGCCCCTACTAGACTAGAGCTCCACGAGGTGAGAGTTTTATCCATTTGTTCGCTTCTGGATACCAAGCACCTAGAACAGTACAGCACATGCAGCACTCAATAAATATTTGCAGAATTGATGAGCCGCCATGTTGTCCTGGAACTCTTAGAAACTCTTCTGACTACTCTTCTCATCTATCTTCATGTTTCATTCTGCCTCACCCCCAAAAGTTAGTTTTCTCAAAGCAAAGTCCTTTGCTTTCCTCATTGTATTCATTTTATGCATCCCCTGTCTATGGTGATTTTAAGATTCACTTTAAGATCAGTAAGATAAGAGATGTGAGGCTTCTGTACCAAGCTTTGACACACTAACTAGGGTACATACTTTTTCCTTGGAAATGGTGTGTATATTCCATACGCAGAAAGCTGATATGTGTGTCATTTGTATGACCATTAGAGGGGACTTTGGGATCTTGTGTTATATTGAACAAGCTCCTCTGGATTACAGGTTGCCATGGCATCTGAACTCACCACTCCGGCCCCCATTTGCCTGGTAGAAAACCAGAAGGAGCAGCTGACGGTGAATCCAGAAGCACTAGAGATTCTTAACAATATATCTCAGCCTGTGGTGGTGGTGGCCATTGCAGGGCTGTCTCGGACAGGAAAATCCTACCTGATGAACCGCCTGGTAGGACAGAACCATGGTAAGTGTTGTCCTGGGACTGGGGCCATTTGCCTGGAATCATTGCTAGTACAGACTGGTCATGCTTCTTCTAGTATCATCGTACGGAAGAGCCTAACTCCTCCCACTGAAGAAAAATTCTAATTCTCACCACCAAATTTACAACTTCAACCCATTTGTCCACAAAATCTTACTCTTTTATCTAGTAAAAAAGAAGAGTCTCCCAACCCTGTCAATAGATCCTTCTACTTGTCGTCTGGGTCCCATCCACTCTCATCAGCTTAGCCTCTGCCGTGCTCCCTTCCGTTCCTTTCGTTTGCATCACTTTTGCCCAAACTACATGATCATTCCCAGCCGCATAAAAATGTATTTTATTGTGTCATATTTTTAAAAGATAGAGAAAAGGAGGAAGGAAAGAAGAGAAAGAGAGGAAAGAGGGGAAAACCTGTTATTCCCAAATCTCAGAGGAGCGAAGATTCATTTTATTGTTCCATTTCATAACAAAAGTTTGATAAATTACACTCCTTTTCTTTCTGTATTCAGTATTTTCTAATGTGTAAACTATAACACACACAGAAAAGTGTATAAAACATTCACGTACTATAAAGTTATTAAATGAAAGGTGATCCCCTTCGTAATCACTGCTCAGGTCAAGAAGTTAAACATTACCAACACTGAAAGTCCAAATAGGGCTCACCAATGTTTTTCATTTTCATGTCACTTCTTCTTTGCTTTTTAAAGATGGTTTTATAGTCTATGGGTTTCAAAAAAGTTTAATTTGGTCTGCTTTTTAAGTTTATATAAACGGGGGCGCCTGGGTGGCGCAGTCGTTAAGCGGCTGCCTTCGGCTCAGGGCGTGATCCCGGCGTTCTGGGATCGAGCCCCACATCAGGCTTCTCTGCTATGAGCCTGCTTCTTCCTCTCCCACTCCCCTGCTGTTTTCCCTCTCTCACTGGCTGTCTTTCTCTGTCAAATAAATAAAATCTTAAAAAAAAATAAGTTTATATAAACGGAATTATACTCTATGCATTCTTTCGCATGTCGTTTATCTCATCAAGGAGTTTATAAAAATCACCTACTTTCTTGTATGTATATGTAATTTATTTATGTTAACTGCTTTATAGTGTGGAATCGTATGAAGATGTCACAGTTTTTTCTCCATTTATTATTAATGAATGTTGTTATTGGTCCCAGATTTTATTGTTTATGAATTCAGCTCTCATAAATGTTTTTGTACTTATATTCTGGTACACACGTACTCAACCTTCCCCTGTTGATTATACGCAGAAATGAACTTGCAAGATCACAGAGTACGTATGTTTTCAGCCTTTCCAGATAATATCAAACAGCTTTTCAAACTTTAAGTTCAATTTACATGATTATTAGCAGTCATGGAGATTTTTTCACACCCTTATTACCATCTGGTAACTGTATAGTCATATGGCATATATCTCATTATAAATCAATTTAAGAACCTTTTCACATTTATTTGCTGTGCATATTTCCTATTTTTTTACTGCAAAAAATTTTATTTCTCCTTTGTTTCCTTCCTCCACCAACTTCATAAAATCTAAAAGTTTTACCTAATCCACAACATTCTTTTTTTTTTAAGATTTATTTATTTTAAAGAGAAAGAGAGAATGAGTGGGAGGGGGCAGAGGGAAAGAGAATCTCAAGCAGACTCTGTGCTGAGTGTGTTGACTGACACGGGGCTCCATCTCATGACCATGAGATCACGACCTGAGCTGAAGCAAAGGGTTAGACACTTAACCGACTGGGTCACCCAGGTGCCCCACAGTATTGTTGGTTTTTTTTTTTATCATCTGTAATTAATCATATAAAATGTGAGGAAAAAAACACTAATCAATTTAAAATCTCAGCCCTTCGTGCTCAACGGGGAGTCGGCTTGAGATTCTCTCCCTCTCCCTCTGCCCCTGCCTCCCCAACTGTGCAAGCATACAGGTGCTTGCACATGCTCCCTCTCTCTCTCTCAAATAAATAAATCTAAAATCTCAGCCCTTTCTTCCATGGTTACAGCAAATTAGAATAAGTCTACAGCATTTAGTTACTTTAGCTGGTTCTGATACTGAGGCATACTTTTTTATTTGAGAATCAATGCCTAAAGACTCGATTAATTGTACAATGTTTGAATCATCAGTGGTAAATGTCCCGAGAGTTACAAGAAGTCTAAAAGTGGCTTCTAGGACTTGTACAACATCCACCATTGTGCTAATTACTGACAAGCATTGAGTTTTCTCTTCAATGTTATAGCCTTTATAAAAATAAATATAATAATTTGGAGTCAACATAGTCTATGGTTCAGAGAACTGTGAATGTTCTTATTGCTTCGTGATGTGGAGTTTTGTTGTTGTTGTTTAACTAAGTTGTTGCTTATGGTTCTTACTGATATTTTAGGAAAATTTCCCCACTGTCCTATAGGACTTTCTGTCTCTTTAGAACATGCAACTATTATTTTCAAATGTATTAATTTCTGTCTGGCTCAGCACCACTAGAGGTTGAATCACAGTCCACTAAACTCTCAGGATCCCACACATCCATCCATTTCCCTCCCTCTCTCCTCCCCTCCCTCTTTTCTTCCCTCCCACCTTCCTTTCTCAGTCTATAGTTTCTCCTTCCTTCTCTCTTCCCTTTTACATTCCAATCTCCTTTTAGTTTCTAAGCAAAATATCAAGTCTTTATTTTTCCTTTAAGGAAAATTCTTGACCATCAATCAGAGAAGAACACTTCCTTGTCTGACCCAAATGAATTCATAGGTTTTATTTGAGGGATTAAAGAATTTTTAAAATTGAGAGATAAATATTAGCTAGGGAGTTTCAACAATGTCCTTTTTCTTTGCTACTCAAGATGACATCAAATAATAACAAGGCAATTTCCCAGTGGACTACATGGTCACTTGAGCCCATCCCTGCTCTAAAATTCTAGACGCCTTCTAACGACTTCAGAATCTCAATTCCAAATTACTCCCCTATTCCAATACCATACCAATTTTTCTAAATATATTTTTGGTTTTATTACTGTCCATCTCAAAAGCTTAAGGGATTTTTTTAATCTAACAAATCCTGCCTACTTATCTAGGCATTCAGAGCCTCACGTTATGGATAACATGCCTACATTTCAAGACTGAGTCCTCACTGCTTTCCTACTAGGCAACTGTTGCAACAGAACTGGATTCGAGTGACAACTCAATGCTGTCCTTCCTATGTCAGTGTCTTCTCCATTTAGATGACTTTCTCTTAACAATAACCCAGATAAGGAAAAGGAGATGCTACATGAAGAGTGAACCAGAAACACAGAGTTCTTATTTCCACCCCCTCTCTAATTCTACTTAGGGATGCATGCTTTTTCTTTCCTCTTAAGGGTCAGCTAAAACTACACGGATTTGTAGAGTTTACGTTAATCTGTCATGTGACCTATTTGAACCTGTACAGGTGCAAGGTGAATAGGGGGCCCAAAGGGTTTCTTTAGAAAGTCCTTAATCTGCATAAATGTTAGATTGACTGTCACTAAAACGGAAAAAACTCCTCTCCCTGCTGGGCCCTTTCTTTCTTTTTTTTTTTTTTTTCCCGTTTTTTTATTTATTTTTTTATTATTATTATTTTTTTTTAATGATTTTTTATTATATTATGTTAGTAACCATACAGTACATCCCCGGTTTCCGATGTAAGGCTCGATGATTCATTAGTTGTGTATAACACCCAGTGCACCATGCAATACGTGCCCTCCTTACTACCCATCACCGGTCTATCCCATTCCCCCAACCCCCTCCCCTCTGAAGCCCTCAGTTTGTTTCTCATAGTCCATAATCTCTCATGTTTCATTCCCCCTTCTGATTACCCCCCCTTTCTTTATCCCTTTCTTCCCCTACCGATCATCCTAGTTCTTATGTTCCATAGATGAGAGAAATCATATGATAGTTGTCTTTCTCTGCTTGACTTATTTCACTTAGCATTATCTCCTCCAGTGCTGTCCATGTTGTAGCAAATGTTGAGAACTCGTTCTTTCTGATAGCTGAGTAATATTCCATCGTATATATGGACCACAACTTCTTAATCCAGTCATCTGTTGAAGGGCATCTCGGCTCCTTCCACGATTTAGCTATTGTGGACATTGCTGCTATGAACATTGGGGTACATATGGCCCTTCTCTTCACTACGTCTGTATCTTTGAGGTAAATACCCAGTAGTGCAATTGGGCCCTTTCTTTTTTACAAGTTTCACCACTGTAGCTCCTGGGCAACCTGGACTACCCTCTGTCCCTGTGTGTTGTTGACTCCTCCCTTGCAGGTTTCCGACTGAACTCCACAGTGAGATCTGAAACCAAGGGCATCTGGATGTGGTGTGTGCCCCACTCCACCAAGGAGAACCACACCCTGATCCTTCTGGACACTGAGGGCCTGGGGGATGTGAAAAAGGTAAGGCAGGGTGTTGAGAAAACTTCCTTGCTCTTGCCTATTAATTCACCACCTCAATTCCACTTCTGTGACATATTCCCACAAATAGCAGGTGCAAATTATGGATAATGAGGTTAAGTTATCTTACCTTGAACTTTTTCCTTGAGAGCACAAATATTTTGCTATTTTGAGGCAAGATACTCATCTTATTTTTAACGCAGGGTTAATGACACTTATTAAGCAGCTAAATCCAGGGCTCTCTGCTAAGTACTAGACACACTGCAGTGAAGAAAGACCCAGAGGCTAGTTGGGGAGATATCAGGTACTTAGTACCATCGGTACAGGGTGCCATGGATACAACCTCGTTTTAGGTAGGGATTAGATCTAAACTTTCCTGGTGAAATAACATGTGAACTCTCTAAATTGTAACTCATCAGGTCAATGGGACTGCCAGTTAAAGTGTATGAATTTGTGACTTTGAATACAGTAGTCTTGAAAATAGGGTTTAAACAAAGTAATCTATTTAAATAAACCCCAGGAAAGCTTTGCTATTCCAGGAACATTCATAATTATTTTAGTCTAAGTTTCTGGACTTAAGAGGTTAATTCTTCACTGACTTCTAAAAAGCATGATCTTGACCAGTGGAAAATATTGCAAACAGGGTACTTGTAGGTTTGTTGCCTTTACAATGTTAGGTGTGATCAGTAGTTTCTCCTTACTTTATATAAGTCTTAGTCTACATTGTTGCAGTGGTAGATTGTTCGATTCCAATAATGCCCCCCCCCAAAATAAAGGAGAGATCTAGAAATTCTGAATTTAAAAAAATTTTAATGTTTTAAAACTTCAGAAGTTTTAAAGTCCTCCATATAAAATAAAGTATAAAATAAAAACAGAAGAGAAACTAAAACAATACCTATTAGGCCTCATGAATTCATCTCACCACGTGTTTGAATTTTAGTAAGTTTATTCCTTCTTCGAATGTACCAGCAAATTTTCACACTAAACAACAACAACAACAACAACAAATCCTACAACTTTTTACATACTATTACAGAACCCCTTAATTTAATTCCCAATGAATTAGATCTACCCTAATTATCTCCTTCCTCTGCCCCCCAAAAATGAAGAGGGACTCTTAATAATGTAAATGTTGTATTTTGGCCCAAACTTGTTTCTTTCTATCTAATTGCTTTTGTTTGAAGGACCAAAACATATTATATTATTAACAACTGATGGCAGCAGAACAGCTTGCTAAATTGAGAAGAGGTGGTGTGATTTAGGTAGTGTGTAATTCTGTTTTCCTGGCCTTCAGTGCCAGTCATGTATTATCCTGAATCTCCTTCCCAGCCTTTTTGTCTACTCCCACACTTTTACACATTGCTTCAGCCAAATGGAATAATTACACCTTTGTATGACTTTGCTTCTCAATTCTGACTTGGCTTGTGTTGGTCCTTTCATCTGCATGATCTCTTCATTTCCACAAGTCCGCAATTCCATCATTTCTTTAAAACCCAGCTATTTTCGAATTTTTAAAAAGATTTTATTTATTTATTTGAGAGAGAGAATATGAGCAGTGGGAAGGGCAGAGGGAGATGGAGAAACAGACTCCCTGCTAAGTGCAGAGCCCAATGCAGGGCTCAATCCCAGGACCCTGACCTCATGGCCAGAGCTGAAGGCAGATGCACAACCAATGGAGCCACCCAGGCACCCCAACCCAGCTATTTTTTTTTTTACCTACTGCCATCATTTCACAGTCAGATGTAATATCTTGCTCAGAATTCACAGGATGCTTTTTTTTTTTTTTCATTTTTGGATTTATTGTGTTTTTCTTTTATATCTTAGCTTTTGGTTCTACTCCTGGAAGAGATCATTAACTTGGTTGCAGTTGTATGTTTAG
Source organism: Ursus maritimus (assembly GCF_017311325.1). Taxonomy (NCBI): domain Eukaryota; kingdom Metazoa; phylum Chordata; class Mammalia; order Carnivora; family Ursidae; genus Ursus; species Ursus maritimus. Next base: position 30,757,950 of record NW_024423564.1, read on the forward strand.
TTACTGGGCAGCTAACCCAGAAAGTCAACGTCATATGGAACTTTGCATCCACCCAATCAAATGCACTGTCTGGCATTTAGAAGAAACCCAATGAATAGCTATTGAATTTAACTGAATAACATTATGTTTTTAATGTTGACCACAACACATGAAATTTGCTATAGGACTAATTTCCTGTTTATTGGTGCACACCTACTATGTTCCAGCCACTGTGTTATGGAATGGAAATGTTAACAAGTAAATGAAGAGTGGCCTCTTTAGCCTTTTGCTCTAATGTGCTTTCTAGGTTGACCCTAAGAATGACTCATGGATCTTTGCCCTGGCTGTGCTTCTGAGCAGCACCTTGGTCTACAACAGCATGGGCACCATCAACCACCAGGCTCTGGAGCAGCTGCAGTATCCTTCCAGAAACCAAGCCACCAAGTTTCATTGAGTTTACAGGAATGGTAATGTCATCTTTCCTGTGACTTAATTGTCATGGTTGAGGAGAAGAGAACATGGGACATTGAGTTATTTTTTATGAAATGTGTTTCTAAATATGAGCTGAAAATTGTGGTGTAGATAATTTCTCCTTCCTTAGCTAAATTCTCAGCTATGTGACTGAACTAACACAGCTAATCAGGGCAAAATCCTCCTCAACCTCTGAGGAAGTAGAGGACTCCACCGAGTTTGTGAGTTTCTTTCCAGACTTTGTTTGGACTGTTCGGGACTTCACCCTGGAGTTGAAGATAGATGAAACCCCAATCACCGAAGACGAGTACCTGGAGGATGCCTTGAAGCTGATTACAGGTCTCAGATCATGGTCTGGGTGGTGGAAGCTTCAACAGAGGGGTGGGATCAACTAAGCCCTATCAGTCAGCACTTGAATTCAATTTTTGTTTGACCTCGGATTGAGATGCAGTGTAATGGTGAGGGGTGATTGCTGAATGGCGTTTGGTGATTGTTTTTCATAGGTTATTACTTGTGAAACTCCAGCTGCTAGAGCAAGCTCATCGAGGAAATTTAAGAACCAATATTGAACCAAATGATTTTAGGCCAAATAGGTTTTGTGAAACATTTTTCTAGGTTATAGTGCTGTAACTTCCTAAGGCCCACATACTTGGGCTCCATGTTATGTGCTCCTTCTGTTCCATACGGACAAAAATAGCTCATCAGATGAGATGCTGGTAAACCTAGAATCACAAGAAATAAAAGGACCTAAATTTTGTTATGGAAAAATAGAAAAAACATAAAATTTACCATTTTAACCATTTTTAAGTTAATAGCTCTGTGGCAATAAGTACATTCACATTGTTGTGCAACAATTACTACCCACCCACTCCAGAAGTTTTTCATCTTCCCCATCTGAAATTCTGTACCTGTTAAAAACTAACTTCCTGGGGTACCTGGGTGCCTCAGTAGGTTAAGCGTCTGCCTTTGGCTCAGGCCATGATCCCTGTGTCCTGGGATTGAGTCCCTCATCGGGCTCCTTGCTCAGCGGGCAGTCTTCTTCTCCCTCTGCCTGCTGCTCCCCCTGCTTGTGCTCTCTCTCTCTCTCTGACAAATAAATAAATAAAATCTTAAAAAAAAAAAAAAACTAACCCCCTAATACCCCCACCTACAGCCCTTGGCAACCGCATTCTACTCTGTCTCCATATAGCTACCTCATACAAATGGAGTCATACACTACTTGTCTTTTTGTGACTGGCTTATTTTACTAACCATTATGTCCTCAAGATTCATTCATGCTGTAGCACATGTTAGAATACCTTCCTTTCTAAGACTGAATAGTATTTTTTTTGCATGTATATACCATATTTAAATGACCTAATTTAAAAAGTACATTTCGTGTTTCTATGAAATATTCTATGAATATTTTACTAGTGCCCAGATAGTTACAAATTTCAGAGAAAGGATATTCACACAATAAGTGTCCAGGAAGAAAAAAATGTCCTTCTAGTAAGACGTGCAGATTTACATTGATCTTTCTGATGATTTCGCGTTCTTCTTTCTCAGTCTTGTACATTATGTTACCATTTTAATATTATTAATTTACTATATGTAAATTTTACATGCAGTTTATTTTTATTTTATTTTAGCAAGGTGAATAACTGATGGCACTTGGAAGTAATATTTTTGTTTCATCATTCATGTATTCATTGTTTCAAAGAACTTTTATTGAACATCTGACATATCCCCCAAAATCATTCTGTGAAGCTCTGTCAAGTCAGATACAATTTGATATAGACAGTGTTAAGGTCTCCACTTACCTTTAAGTTAACCTTATCCTATGGATGTTTCTGATAAAAAAAAACTCCAAACATATTTACTTGGTGTGATTTTTTTTTCTACTCTGAATTTTAGAAGTGTTTTTCTTACCATGGTATAATTAGTCCTCCTCCTGATATTTTCACAAGCAATATATTACTCTTCTTTCTGGCATTAATTCATTTTACGGTCCATATTTCATATCTAATATGGGGACAGTCAAATCACAAAAGGAATTCTCACCATTTTTTTTACTCATCAGTCATTTGATAAACATTTAATGAATACTTCAACCACTAAACTCCCTAACAGTGCTAAGGAAACCAACCATAAGTTGCTTCAGTTGGGACTGATGCCTCTCCTCCCATATTTTCTCGGCTCTGCTTCATGCAGAAATGAATTTCCTTGCCTGTGGTGATGGCCCAGGTTAATTTGAAATGATTGGGTTAAAGGAGATTCACAGGCAGAGGAGCTGCAATAATGCAAAGACGCCTGGAAATGAAAGTCCTGACCCTCTTACCTGAAGGCCACTTTCCAGTAATCAATTTTTTTTTCACCTTTGCAGGCACAAATCCCAAAATCCAGAACTCCAACTTGCCCAGGGAGTGTATCAGGCAGTTCTTTCCAAAACGGAAGTGCTTCATCTTTGACCGGCCTACAAGTGACAGAAATCTCTTATTCCATCTTGAGAAGGTGCCAGAAGACAAGCTAGACAGTACAGGACAGGAGCAATCAAAGAAATTCTGTACCTATATTTTCAATCATACAAAGACCAAGACCCTAAAAGAAGGAATCATTGTCACTGGGAGCCGTGAGTCACCTTTGTCCCAAAGCATGTCTCTGTGTCAGTGTGTGTGGTGGAGCTTTGATTATACCCTGAATTTGTCAGTAATTTTGTTCACATCTGTGTGTAACTATGGAGAAGCAGATGTTCATGGCAAGAAAAGATATCCATGTGTGTTTATTGATTAAAGTCTCCCTATGTGAAGGTCTGCTGAGACTTAATATATCTCAGGAACCTAATCCACTAATCATAAAAAGGCAAGCTGCAGTTAAAGAGAGGACATCCGTATATTGAGGAATCCTATGGGATAACTTCTTGTCTTTAAGGAGAAAGCAGTTATTTTGCAAATTTACATGAGTCAGGCCATAAATAGGAAGCTAGGAGTTCCTGCAAGTCCACTGAGACAGAGAATTATGTGTGTAATCTTATGTGCAGGGCAGGCTTTGTGGGCATGTGACTTAAGCATTCCTGTAGTACCCTGAGTGGAGATGGGCCCGTACTTGCTTTAAGATTCTCTATCCCTGTTGACTTCTCGATCATTTTCAACTAGGAGTTCACATTTTTATTTTGTACCGGGCCACACAAATTATGTAGCTGGTCTTGTCTGTGTCTATTACTTCACCCATATAACCTATTCCTTTTCATTCTCATTGAATGGGAAACCGTTTTTCCAGTGGTTTCCATGTGCATATTGTATAATTGGTCATTTAAATTGTAATATGATGAAATGGAGAACAATAAAAGAAAGAACAGAAAAACAGTAATGCTGTTAGAAAGGAATAGATTCCCAAGAAGAGAAAATAAAATTTCCTTGTAAATAAGGTGGGGTTTTTTGTGATCTTAGAATGATGCTCCATAAAGACTATAAGCCAATGATTGAGACCTTGGTATTTATCCTCAAATTTCCTGGCTCATTCAGGGCTGGGGACTCTATTGAAAGCCTATGTAGATGCCATCAAGAAAGGAGCAGTGCCTTGCTTAGAGAACGTGGTGACAACTCTGGCTCAGCGTGAGAACTCAGTGGCCGTGCAGAAGGCAGCTGACCACTACAGCAAGCAGATGGCCCAGCGACTGACGCTCCCCACAGACACGCTCCAGGAGCTGCTGGATGTGCATGCAGACTGTGAGAGGGAAGCCATTGCAGTGTTCATGGAGCACTCCTTCAAGGATGACAAGCGGGAGTTCCAGAAAAAGCTGGTGGTAATGTGTCTTAGCATTTATCCTTCCTGATTCCTGCCCTTCTGGATTCATGCTTAGAGTACATTTTTTTTCTACTCTATGGCTCATCTACCTCTCAGGGTTGACAAAGCCTGGGTCTTGTGAGTGACAAGGCTCTACCACGTTCCTGTTCACCTTTTTACTAAAAGATGGGCATTTTATTAATTTTCTATTGGTACATTTAAAAAATTACCATTAATTTATATAAACTTACCATTCTGTAGGTCAGAAGGTAGGCATAGGATGGCACCATACTCTGCTCAGAAACTGCTCATAGTCTGCTCACAGACTGAAAACAAGGTTTTGGCCAAAATGAGCTCTCAGCTGCAGGCTCTGGAGTGGCTCCAAGTTCATTCTGGTTGTTGACTGCATCCACTTCCTTTTCATTGTAGGACTCATGTTCCCTTTTTTGTTGGCTTTCAGACAGGGGGTGCTTCCAGCTCCTAAAAGCATTTTTCATACACGTCCATGTTCTCCTTTCTACTTCAAACCAACAAATGACACATCACATTCTTTTCACGTTTTAGCTTTTTTGATTTCCTGCAGAAAACTCTCTGCTTTAAAAGAGCTCATGTTCTTTTCTAAGATTTCTCCACCTCTACCCTCTAGTTATCTCCGTTTCTTAAAGTCAGCTTGTACCATATAATATAGCCTAACTACTGGAATAAAATTTATCAAATTCACTGGATCCAGAACTATGTAAAGAGTATACATCCGAGGAAGAAAATCTTAGGGGACAATTTAATTCTTGGGGACAATTACCATGGGCATCTTCGCTGGAAGTTTGTCTCAGTCTATGACCAGCCTATGAGTGAAAAAAACCTCTTTGTTCATATTGAAGATGTGCCAGAAAGTCAGCTGTATTGTAATTTTCAAGAGCAGGGGAAACATTTATTTCTTTTTCTTCACACACTCAAATTCTTATTAGAAAAATTTGTGAAGAGTTCCAAACTCTGTTCAGAGTACGCTTTAGTCATTACCGGATGATTGAGTTGGGAGGGTGGTGAATGTGCACTTTCATCTATAGCAACACAAATTCTCTGAGGAAACTCTACTTCCAGCCATAATTCACATTCCTATTGCCATTGTTGATGGTTGATCACTGTTAATTATATTATAGCAGAAGGAACCATGGAGTTCATGTCTTCCAACCCAGGGAAGTAAGGGGACTTTCCACAGGTCACACAGAGAATTGGTCAGAACTAGGACTAAAAGTCTCTGACTCCTGGTCTGTTCCATGTTCCAATCTACTCATAGGTGATCCGGATGCTTATTCTAAGAGGATAACATTGGACTTTCCCTTCTAAGCCTCTTTCTATTGGATTTTTCTACATTACCCTGGCAGGACACCATCGAGAAAAAGAAGGAAGATTTCTTGCAGCAGAATGAAGATGCATCTTTCAAATATTGTCAGGCTATAATGGAGCAGCTTTCAGAGCCTCTGAAGAGAAGCATTTCAAAAAAAACTTTCTCTGTTCGTGGAGGACACGATCTCTACTTAAAAGCAAAGAGAAAGGTTGAACTTGACTATGAACTGGTGCCCAGGAAAGGAGTTAAGGTAAGGAATAAAAGGAAAGAGGTTGAACAGTAGAGTGGAGTTAGGTGGTCTTTTTTGTTCCTTGTGAATATCTAAGACTCCAGCACCAATTATGGGGAAAAATCAGAGCAAGGCAATAATTCCACATTTTCGGTTTTTACATCTACAATTAATTAGGTAGAGACTGGAAATAATTCCTCCCAAAGAAAAGATTCACAATCATGAATTCGGGTGAAGCAAAACATTTCTTTCATTTATGAAACATGTCTTAATATTTGGGCTGGGTCCCTGGGGAATGCAAATATTAGAGATACAACTTTTCTCTCAAGATGCTGAGGATTTTACCAGAGATACAGACAAATAGTGAAGTGGATAGTGTATGATAAAGGTTATACTGGTATTCAAAGATACTAACAATGATGGTGATGATAATAAGAATGGTTAACACATTGAGCACTAACTTTCTTTACCACACATGGTCTTAAGTGCTTTTGTTGGATTATTAATTTAATCCTCAGAGTAATATTATGAATTAGGTATACTACTATCTACATTATGCATTTGAGAAATGCAATGCACAAAGAAGTTAATAAATCGCCTAGGGTCATATGAACAGTAAGTGGTAGAGCTGGTAGGGCAGATCAGTATCTTGGTGGCCATTCAAAGCTCAGATGGCAGTTTAGGAAATTATACAGAAGGTAGTTCCTAGAAGTTTAAGATGAAGTATTTATGGATGTCAGCTTTGTTGAGAAAGGCTAGAAGAGCTTCCAGGAAGAAGAAAAGAATATCCAAATACATATAAACAATAGGTATAATGTATTTGTAGAATTATGAGTGTGATTGGCTATAACCCATGGTGAGGTTTGGTGGGGGGTATCAGTGAAAAAGGGGTCTCAAGAACTAGGAAGACTGTGATGGAGTTTTTCCATTATCATCAATAGACTTGGAATTTATACTGTAGACATAGAAGGATGGGAATTAGGGATACACAATTTACGGGGTCACATTTGGAGTTTTACTGAACAATTATTTCCATAGCGAGAGACTAGATCTTTGTTGCCTGACATGTATTTGCTCCTTGTTGGTTCCTCAGGCAAATGAGATCCTCCAGACCTTCCTACAGTCACAGGCAGCAATAGAGGAATCCATCGTGCATTTAGACACAGCCCTCACTACGGGAGCCATGGCCTTAGCAGGTATAGGGGAGGGTTTGGCTGACAGTGGGATGGGAGGTTCCTGCAGTGCCTGCTGACAGATCTGACCAGAAGACCTTCTTGCAATAAAGAGTTTCCTCTCCTGCTACAGAACACATGCTCTTTTCAACCAAATCTGAAAATAACAAGACAAGTGGTAGTTGTACATCAGCCAGCAGGCAGAGCCTATATCTTCACACTGAGAAACCTGCCAGTGGTGTGGCCATCTGGCGAAATTAGATATTTCCCAGTCACCTTTACAAGGTCAATTTAGTCTCTGAGTTTAGGAGGGTCAGGTCTGACCTGTTCTTTTGTTCCCTTTAAAAACTTTCATGGGGCAGTGGAGCGGGCCCAAAAGGAGGCAGCTGAGAAAAATCAGGAGCAGCTAAAACAGAAAGAAAATGAGCAACGGCAAAAAATGGAGGCTCAGGAGAGGAGCTTCAATGAAAACCTGGGCCAGCTGGAAGAGAAGATAAAGAAGGAAAGAGAAAACTTTCGGGTAATGCTGGAAAGAACGTTGAAGCATTATCTGCAGGTAAGTCTGGCCTGGATTCAGGCAGATCCTCATTCCTCCAGAAGAGAAGGACAAAATTTTAAGCAAAACCATGATCCAAGAGGGCAACACAAATGGCATATTATTTTCTAACTGCCTCAGTCCATCTGGATCCTGCTGTAACCCTTAAAGCCATATTCTTCCTGCCCCTTCTGGAGTGCTAGACTTTGGAGTATACAAGTAACATCCCTTGGGGAAGTGGGTTGCTATTTGTGGTGATTATGCAATGGTCTCATGAACCACAATTGGGTAGAGTCTGTCTTCTAGTCCTATAGAACCATTAGAGAGATCTGAAATAGATCTGTTTTGTCCTGAAAGTATCCGATTAGGTCTGATATGAAATGCAAGACACCAAAGTTTCCAAAACTTGCTGCGTTTGTTTCCAGATCTGTCTGAATATCCTGGGATTACTGTAAAACATAGAGGAACATCTTTCCTTGGTCCAACCTAGAGCTTGATAAGCAATGTTCTATACAGAATCACTTTTTATTAGATGGTTGTGGCCATGCAATCTCAAGTGAATCTGAGAATTAATTAGAATTAAAATTGTATTCCTACCCAAAGAGCATCATTTGGGCTAGAGTGCATGATGGGAAAAGTTCTCAAGTTTGCGCTAGCCCCAACACCTACCCACCCCCAGAGAGATGGTGGTGAGGACATCTTAGGAAGTTATAAACCATGGATATTCTCATTATCCAGTCAAAAAGTATGGACACTTCAGATTTCCCCCAAAGAACAATCTAAAGTTGTAGAAAAATAGACACCTACATTTGCTGCTGACTGAATCTTGGTAATTGGGGAGTTTCAAAAGTGGACTCTTTTCCTTTTATAGGTCCAAGAAGAATTGCTTAATGAAAGATTTGGAAAGAAATCTGAGGAGTTGAATAAGGAGATAAATCGACTAAAAAAAGAAATTGAAACAGCAAAAAAAACAGATTCGCTGTTGATTTCAAACGCAATTGAAGTGGCTGGGAAAGTATTAATTGTTGCACTACCTGAAATTTTTAAGCTAGTCCGTGAAGGGAAGACATTTCTCAATGAAAAAAATTAAATAGGCTTAGATTTCTTGTTAAGGATATTATAAAATGAGGCTTCTTTTGTCTTAATAATGTAATACTGTGCTCATTTTTTAAATACATGTGTTGCGCCACTTTCACACAACTTTATTTATTTTCACACTTCCACACAACTTTATTTATTTTCACACAATTTTATTTATGTTTAAAAATAAAAGTGATTACATGGGGCGCCTGGGTGGCTCAATTGTTTAAGCATCCAACTCTTTATGTCAGTTCAGTTCTAGTGAGAAGGAGCCCTGCATTGGGCTCTGTGCTCAGTGGGCTGTCTGCTAGACATTCTCTCTCTCTCTCTCTCTCTCTCTCTCGCTCGCTCTGCCTCTGCCCCTCCCCCTGCTTGTGTGCTCTCCCTCTTTCTCAAATAAATAAATAAATCTTAAAAAAAAAGTGATTATAAAAAACATCAGTTCATAGCATACAAAAGACAAACTTAATTTTTGATTGAATGAATTAATTTTTGTTTTTGTTTTTGTTTGTTTGTTTTTAAAGATTTTTATTTATTTATTTGAGAGAGAGACAGAGATAGCAATAGAGAACATACGAGTGGGGTGGAGAGGGAGAAGCCAGCTCCCCATTGAGCAGGGAGCCCTATGTGGGGCTCGATCCCAGGACCTTGGGATCATGACCTGAGCCAAAGGCGGCTGCTTCACCGACTGAGCCACCCAGGTGGCCCTAAAATTCACATAAAGATATATTTTAAATGTTACCAAAAACCACAAAAATTTGTAACAACGAACCAAAGTAAATATACCAATCCTTATAGGACATATATGGTATGTGTGTATATGTATGTATATGCACATATATATGTACGTGATCCCAACAAATATGTCAAACATGTTTTGAAAGTAGACAAATTTGTTTTACAGTGTACATCGAAAAACTACAAACAAAAATATCCAATGTAATTCTATAAAGAGAAAAATAAGGAGGGGAAGGTATCTCCAATAATATGCTAAAACATTCCAACAATTAGCACTGTGGTACTGGCACCTGAATATTCAAACATCAATAAAATAGTATTGAAGTTTGGACATCAACAAAAATTCAGAAAAGAAATTTATTATATAATAAATCTGGCACTTCACGTTAGTGAAGGGATAAGGGATATTCCATAAATGGAATTTGGACTCTATGTAGCCATCTGGAAAACAAAAAAAGTTGGAGTCTTCCTTTCACCATATAAACCTCTAAAACAAATTTTAGAGGTGTCAAAGATTTTAAAATGAAAATTAAATTGTAAAAGATTAAAAAATAGTTTCATAGTAGCAAAGTGCTTTGTCAGTGTGAAAATGATGATAAAAAAGAAAAGATTAACATATTCACCTACATAAAAATAATGAAATTATTCATAGAAAAGATAAAAATGAAGACAAATAGCAATACGAATATAAATTCACAATTTATATCCCAATGAGAGAACATTTCATTAAGCTATAAGGAGCCCTTATAAATCATGAGGAGAGGTAAACAACCCCACTGAAAATGTGCAGAACTATAAGTCGAAAATATAGTTGATCAAGTCTGCTGATAGTAAGAGCTATGTAAAGTAAAACTGTCAGCTACCTGTCTCACCTCCATGATTCGCAAGGAACAACACATTTGACAGAAGACTAGGTTATAAGAATATGGAGAAGCAGGAAGAGTCTGCTCAAGTAGAACAGGGTCTAGAAAGCACAGAAATGCACCCAAATTTTGTTTTCATTATGATTTTTCAGTAAAGCCCCACAATTCTAGCCCACAATTTCTTCTCAAACAAAAACTCACTTAGGAAGTCTTCTGGAATAGCCTCTGAATTCCAGTTCAAAATGATAATATGGGTAAAAGAGAAGGAAATTTTTCTTTGAGGTCAACTCAACTTCTATGGAATTCCTCTCTAGCTGTCTAGTGCTTTTGATTCTGCTATGGCTAGAATGAATTCCTTCTGATTCTGCAAGCTTCACGTTTTATCTTGATTCTGGGCTTTTGCACCATACATGTACTTAAAGTAACCCTGCTTTCTGGGGCATCTGGGTGGCGTCTGCCTTGAGCTCAGGTCATGATCTCAGGGTCCTGGGATCGAGTCCTGCATCGGGCTCCCTGCTCAGCGGGGAGTCTGCTTCTCTTCTGCCCCTTCCGCTGCTTTCTCTCTCTCTCTCAAATAAATAAATAAATAAATAAATAAAATCTTAAAAGAAAAAATAACCTTGCTTTCTTGCTTGATATTCTTTATATGGTAGCCTCTGTTCTTCCTTCAGGTCTCCTATTTCCTGACTTCCTGAGACTGGAGGAAGTGACCCTTCTCTGTGCTGCCATTATGCCTTGTCACTTCTACCATGGCACTTTTTATGTAATTGTAAAATTAAAATGACCTATTTACTGCTGTCTCTCCTCCTCTGTCTCTTGATCTTGGGTACTCAGGCTTCATCATCTTATCTTTAGCTCCCAGCACAGAGCCCACCATATAATCACCCAGTGTTCAAAAAATGTTGGTTGAATAAATACATGAGCTGCCATCCAACAAGGTCCCAATTTACCTGTTATAACTGGATTATCTGATCTCTGGGGTCTAAATATAAAAGATATAGCAGTTTCAATCCCTGGAAAAAGACACAGCTGACATGAGTTACTGGACCTTCTATATGTTATGTCTTATTCATACAAGGGTATCAGGTCCTGTTCCCTTCTCCTAATCTATTGCATAGTTTAAACTCCACAGACTTCATTACTTAGCCAACCTTTATGCCACATAAAGCCAACCTTTATGAACACAGAGTGCTTCCTGTGTTAGATCATCAGCTCTTAAGATGATCATTACAGACCAGGGCAATTCATGTCCTCACCAGCCACAGAAGGGCATAAATTGGAGTTAGCATCTAAACACATACAGCACACTGCTTATTCTGAAGTAATTTATTTATTTTTTAAAGATTTTATTTATTTATTTGAGAGAGAGAGAGAGCGAGCAGTGGGGAGAGGCAGAGGCAGAGGGGAGAAGCAGACTCCCCACTCAGCAGGGAGCCCAATGCAGGGCTTGATCCCAGTACCCTGGGATCATGAACTGAGCTGAAGGCAGATGCTTAACAGACTGAGCTACGCAGGTGCCCCAATTTCTGAAGTATTTTAAAGTAAATTATCACATTAATAAAATAATTTACCCCAGTTCCAACCTACTGCTCTCATAGTTTGTGTCTTTCATTTGCTCACCAGGAAAAAGCATCCTTTTCACCCAGCAACTATATGAAAATCTGGTGTCTGTCCAAACCAGGGACTGGTAAAATCCATTATCCCAAGCAGCCTCTTCTACCCAAACTACCTTACTATAAATAACTCCAATGTGTCCACTTAAACCCTAAAGTATGACAAAGTTTTATATATAGTCATTGCTTATTAAATAATTGTCTGTCTAACCAATAACTGTCCAATCTAAAAGCACTAACCCAATACATAGAAGCCACTCAGAAAATGTCCTTTTCCCAGGAAGGGTTTGGGAGGGTAGGCAGGAAATTCAGTTCCTTTATAAACAAAGCTCACAGGAAAATTCGGCTCTTCCTAGAATTATGTTTGACTGCTCCCTATAAACAATAGACTTCATTTATCAGAAGAAAAAGCAAGTGATTTCTTAGCATTAATTCTATTTTCAAGTAGCCCTGCCCTTATTTTCCTTTTCAAACTCACCTATATTAACAAGAAACAAAGATTCAAAATCTGTCCTAAAACTGACACCAGAATTTATTTTCATAAAAAAAGATGTAGATAAACTATAGGCCTGGTCATTTACAAATTGTTAATTACAAACAGAAAGGTAGGGAAGGCAACAGGAGAGACAAACACCATCAAGGAGCTCTGGCTCAATTTTTCTCAGAATGGAGTTTAATATAGCCCCCGATTCTATGGACACACTGGTCATTTTAGGTTCTGAGCCTATACACCTGATGGTTTGGGTAAGAACCTTAATTTTGTATCAAATGTAAAATTGTGCAATGACAAAAATTCTCTCTTGACCAAACTTTAGTCAGCCTCCTCTGAATTCTCTTCTCAAGGAGGCCTTGACTTTGGGGCTTCATGTTTGTCTCTCATTGTCCCATTTTAGCAAGAACCTGCTAAGTCAGGTTAGCCAGAACCCCTCACTCTTGATATCTGATCACCCTTATATCTGATTGGGTTCTTTATCCTCCGCCATCCCCCAGGTGATATCTGATCACACAAGCCTGCCTTCACCAGGAAACCTGTAGTCAGTTAGCCAAAACCCTCCCTTAGCCCTGATGATTCCTCTTAGTAATTTTCTATCTGCTGACCTCCCCCTTCCTGCCTCTTGGCTTTAAATTCCCACTTTTCCTTACATTTGGAGTTGAGCTCCATCTCTCTAACATAAAATCTCACTGTAGTAGTCCTATACCTATCATGACAGGCCCCCTTGAATAAAATCTTTAGGACCATTTTAACAAGTATCATGAGCAATTTTTTCAGCACTGTGATTCTGCAAGAGTCTTCTATTAATTGCCTGTGACATAAAAGAGGCAAAAGTTCTGAACATGTTTGGTTTGACACAAAGCATTTATAATGAAAGACCCCAAGTGATCTTTTTATTATGATAAAGCCTTATGCCAGAAATTTTATGTTTGCATTTTAATTAAACTGTAAAATAGGAACAGAACAGTCTTCAGTTTAAGGTGTACAGTCAGTGAAATGCCGCAAAATGAACACATTCCTGTAATTAATATCCAAGTCAAAAAACAAAGAGCACTGACAATGCCCTAGAAACTTTCTTACACCCCTTTTTCTATCATAACTCTCCTCTCCTATTCAATGATGCCTATTTTCCTGACATTTTTAAAAAAATTCTTAATTTTGGTAAACTACATATAACAGAAGATTTGCCATTTTAACCATTTTAAAGTGTACAAATCAGTAGTGTTAAGTCATTCACATCCTTGTGCAACTAATCTCCAGGACTCTTCACCTTGCAACAATTCCATTTCTCCTATGCCCCAGCTCCTGACAATCACCAGTCTACTACTTTCTGTCTCTATGGATTTGACTACCTCCTGTAAGTACCTCTTATAAGAGGAATCATACACTATTTGTCTTTTTGTTATTGGCTTATTTCACTTAGCATAATTCATTCATGTTCATTCAAGACTCATTCATGTTGTAGCAGGTGTCAGAGTTTCCTTCCTTCTTAAGGTTGAATAATTCTACTGTATTGTAGGTATATACATACAACATTTTCTGTAGATGGACACTCAGGTTGCTTCTACCTTTTGATTATCATGAAAAATACTGCTATGAGCATTGGTGTACAGATATCTCTTTGAGATTCTGCATTCAATTATTTTGTGTATATACTCACAAGTGGAATTGAATAAATCATATGGTAGTCCTATTTTAAATTTTTTGAGGAAACACCACACTGTTCTCCATAGTGATTATTCCATTTTACGTTCCCACCAACACTGCACAAAGATTCTAATTTCTTCCCTTCCTTCCTTTCTTTCTCTTTTTCTTTTAACTGAAATATAATTGACAAATAATATCCTGTTTGGTTTCAGGTATACATGAGAGTGATTCAATATTTTTATACATCACAAAATAATCCCTGCAATAAATCTAGTTACCGTCTGTCATCATATAAAATTATTACAATATTATTGACTATATAAACTCTACACTGTACATTATATCCCCACGACTTATTTATTTTGTAACTGGGAGTTCGTACCTCTTAATCTCCTTCACGTATTTTGCCTGGCCCCCAACCCCTTTCCACTATGGCAAATAACAGGTTGCTTCCTTTATGAGTCTGTTTTTGTGTTGCTTTGTGTGTTCATTTGTTTTGTTTTTTAGATTCCACATATACATGAAATCGTATGATATTTATCTTTCTCTGTCTGACTTATTTCACTTAGCTTAATACCATCTAGGTTTATCCATGTTGTCACAAAGGGCAAGATTTCATTCTTTTTTATGACTAAGTAATATTGCATTATATATATATTTATATATCATAAATTTTTATATTCATAAATATAATTTGTAATGTATAAAATATTGAATATATATATATATTGCATCTTTATCCACTCATCTATTGATGGACACTTAGTTGCTTCCATATCTTGGCTATTGTGAATAATACTGCTATGAACATAGGGGTGAATATACCCGTTCATATTGGTGTTTTCATTTTCTTTAGATAAATACCCAGAAATGAAATTGCTGAATTGTATGGTAGCTCTATTTTTAATTTTTGAGGAAACTCCATACTGTTTTCCACAGTGGCTGCACCAATTTACATTCCCACCAATAGTGCACAAGGGTTCCCTTCTCTTCATATCCTCATCAATGTTTGTTATTTTTTGTCTTTTTGATCATAGCCAATCTGACAGGTGTGAAATGAAATCTCACTGTAGTTTTGATTTGCATTTCCCCAATGATGAGTGATGTGGAGCATCTTTTCATGTGCTTATTGGCCATCTGTACGCCTTCTTTGGAAAATATCAATTCAAGTCTTCTGCCTATTTGTTAATCAGGTTGCTTCGTTTTTTGATATTAAGTTGTGTAAGTTTTTTATCAATTTGAATATTAATCCCTTATCAGATGTATGATTTGCAAATATCTTTTCCCATTCAGCAGGCTGCCTTTTTGTTTCGTTGATGGTTTCCTTCACTCTGCAAAAGTTTTTTAGTTTGAAGTAATGCCATTTGTTTATTTTAGCTTTTGTTGCCTTTGCCTGAGGACATGGGTCCAAAAAAATATTGCTAAGACTGATTTCAAAGAGCTTACTGCCTATGTTTTCTTCCAAGAGTTTTATGATTTCGGGCCTTATATTCAAGTCTTCAATCCATTTTGAATTTATTTTTGCATATGGTGTAAGATAATGGTCCAGTTTCATTGTTTTGTTTGTTTGTTTGTTTTTGGTTTGTTTTGTTTTAAAAATTTTTTTAGATTTATTTATTTGAGAGAGAGAGCGTGCTAGCACATAGAGAGGGAGAAGCAGACTCCCCGCTGAGCAGGGAGCCTGATGCGGGGCTCGATCCCAGGATACTGGCATCATAACTTGAGCCGAAGGCAGACACTTAACCTACTGAGCCACCCAGGTGCCCTAGTTTCGTTGTTTTGTGTGTAGCTGTCCAGTTTTCCTAACACCACTTATTGGAGAGACTATCATTTCCCCATTCTATATTCCAGCTTCCTTTGTCATAAATTGACTGCATATGCATGGGTTTATCTTAGGCTTTCTATTCTGTTTCATTGATCTATGTGTCTGTTTTTAGCTAATACCATACTGGTTTAACTTTGTAGTATAGTTTGAAATCAGGGAGTGAGAAACCTCCAGCTTTGTTTTTCTTTCTCAGGATTGATGTGGCTATTTGAGGTCTTTTGTGCTTCCATACAAATTTTAGGATTACTTGTTTTAGATCTGTGAAAAATGCCATTGGTATTTTGAGGGGGACGCACTTAATATATAGATGCTTTGGGTGGTATGGACATTTTAGCAATATTAATTCTTCCAATCCATGAGCATAGAATATCTTTCTATCTATTCGTGTTGTCTTCAATTTCTTTCATCAATGTCCTGTAGTTTTTAGAGTACAGGTGTTTTACCTCCTTGGTTAAATTTCTTCCTAGGTATTGTATTTTTTTTCATTCAATTGTAAATAGAATATTTTTTTCTTATTTCTCTTTCTGATAGTTCATTATTAGTGTACAGAAACACAACTGATGTATGTATGCTACTTTTGTATCCTGCAATTTTACTGAATTCATTTGTTAGTTCTAATAGTTTTCTTCATGGAGTCTTTAAGGTTTTCTCTGTATAGTATCATGTTATCTGCAAATAAGGACAGTTTGCTTCTTCCTTTCCAATTTGGGTGCTTTTCTTTTCCTTTTCCTTGCCTAATTGCTGTGGTTAGGACTTCCAATACTTTGTTGAATAAAAATGGCAAAAGTAGGCATCCTTGTCTTGTTCCTAATTTTAGAGGAAAAGCTTCCAGCTTTTCATGGGTTAGTATAATGTTAGCTGTGGGCTTGTCATAAATGGCCTTTTATATTGAAGTACATTCTTTCTATACCCACTTTGTTGAGAGTATTTTTTTTAATCATGTATCAATGTTTAATTTTGTCAGTTGTGTTTTGTATGCACCTGATTTTTATCCTTTGTTTTGTTAATGTAGCATAACACATTGATTGATGTGCAGATATTGAATCATCCTTACTCCCTAGAATAAATCCCACTTGATTGCGGTGTATACTTTTAATGTATTGTTGAATTTGGCTTGCTAATATTTTGTTAAGGATTTTTGCATCTGTGTTCATCAGGGATATTGCACTGTAATTTCTTCTTGTGTGATGTTTTTGTATGGTTTCATTATCAGAGTAATGTGGCCTTGTAAAATGAGTTTGGAAGCATTTCTTCATCTTCAATTTTTTTGGAATAATTTGAGAGGAATAGGTACTAACTTCTTTAAATGTTTGATGAGAAGGATATGTATTAACTCTTCTTTAAATGTTTGATAGAATTCACCTGTGAATCTGGTCCTAGATTTTTGTTTTGGGGGAGTTTTAAAATTACTGATTCAATTTTATTACTTGTAATTGGTCTATTCAGATTTTCTATTTCTTTGTGATTCAGTCTTGTATTTTGTGTATTTCTAGGAATTTACCCATTTCTTCTAGGTTTTTGTTTGCATGTAATTGTTCATAGCATTCTCTTGTGATCATTTGTGTTTCTCTGATGTCAGTTGTAACATCTCTTTCATTTCTAATTTTATGTATTTGGGTCCTTTCTTCTTTTTTCTTAATGAGTCTAGCTAGAGATTTATTGATTTTGCTATCTTTTCAAAGAACCAGCTTTCCATTTCATCGATCTCTTCTATTGTTTTTTTAGTCTCTATTTCATTTACTTCTGTTCTGATCTTTATTATTTTCTTCCTTCTACTAACTTTGGGCTTTGTTCTTGTTTTTTGAATTCCTTGAAGTATAAGTTTAGATTGTTTATTTGGGATTTTTCTTGTTTCTTGAGGTAGGCTTGTATAACTGACCTTTGCCTCTTAGGACTGCTGTTATTGCATCCCATAGATTTTGGAAAGCTGTGTTTCCATTTTCATTTGTCTCAGGGCATTTTTAAAATTTTCTCCTTGATATCTTCATTGACCAATTGGCTGTTTGTAGCACGTTTAATCTCCATGTTTGTGGGTTTGTTTGTTTGTTTGTTTGCAGTTTTCTGCTTGTAATTGATTTCTAGTTTCATACCATAGTAGTCAGGAAAGATGTTTGGTATGACTTCAATTTTTTTAAATTTACTGAGACTTGTTTTGTGACCCAACATGTGATCTATTCTGAAGAATATTCCATGTTCACTTAAAAAGAATGTATTCTGCAATTTGGGGATGAAATTTTCTGTATATATGTATTAAATCCAACTGGTCTAATGTGTTGTTTAAGGCTAATGTTTCCTTACTGACTTTCTGTGTGAATAATCTATCCATTGATGTAAGTAGAGTATTAAAGTTCCCCATAATTATTGTGTTATTGTCAATTTCTCTCTTTATGTCTGTTAATATTTGCTTTATATATTTAGGCACTCCTATGTTAGGTGCATAAATATTATGAATGTCATAGCCTCTTCTTGGATTGACCCCTTTATCATTATGTAATGTCCTTTGTCTTTTGTTACAGTCTTTGTTTTAAAATTTATTTTGTCGTGGGGCACCCGGGTGGCTCAGTTGGTTGAGTGTCTGACTCTTGGCTTTGGATCAATTCATGGTCTCAGAGGTCATGTGATCAAGCCCAACATCAGGCTCCACACTCGGTGGGGAGTTTGCTTGAAATTCTCTCCCTCCGTCCCTCCCCCCACTCATGCTCTTTCTTTCTCTCAAATAAATAAACAAATCTTTAAAAAAATTATTTTGTCTGATATGAGCATTGCTATTCCAACTTTCTTTTTGTCTCTATTTGCATGGAAGAATATCTTTTTCCATCCCTTCACTTTTAGTCTGTGTGTGTTTTTAGATCCGAAGTGAGTCTTTTATTGGCAACATATAGATGGGTCTTGTTTTTTATACATTTAGCCATCCATGTCCTTTGATTATCAAGTCCATTTACATTTAAAGTAATTATTGATAGGTATTACTTATTGTAATTTTAAAAATTGTTTCTGATTGTTTTTGTAGTTTTTCTCTGTTCCTGTCTTCTTCTCTTGGTTTCTTTCCTTGTGGTTTGATGCCTTTCTTTATTGTTATTTTGGGCTTCTTTTCTTTACTTTTTTTGTGGCTCTATTGTAGATTTTTGGTTTGTGGTTACCATGAAGTTCATATATATATACCTATATATACTATTTTAATCTGATAGTTACTCAAGTTTGAATGCATTCTAAAAGCACTAAATTTTTAAGTCCCCCCCCAAAGTTTTATGCTTTTGATGTCGTATTTTACATATTTTTATTTTATGTATACCTTAACTACTTTTTGTAGTTACAGTTGCTTTTACTAGTCTTGCTCTTTAACCTTCATCTTAGCTTTTTAAGTGGCTGATTCTTTGCCTTTACTATATATTTGACTTCACCGGTGAGATTTTTTTTTTTTTTAAAGATTTTATTTATCTACCTAACAGAGATAGAGACAGCTAGCGAGAGAGGGAACATAGCAGGGGGAGTGGGAGAGGAAGAAGCAGGCTCATAGTGGAGGAGCCTGATGTGGGGCTCGATCCCGTAACACCGGGACCACGCCCCGAGCCGAAGGCAGACGCTTAACCGCTGTGCCACCCAGGCGCCCCACTGGTGAGATTTTTTCTTTCATATTATTTTCCTATGTTTAGTTTTGGCCCTTCTTTTCCACTTAAAAAAGACCCTTTAACATTTCTTATAAGGCTGGTTTAGTGGTGATAAACTCCCTTAAGTTTTGGCTTTCTGGGGAACTCTTTATCTCTCCTTCAACTCTGAGTGATAATCTTTCCAGGTAAATTATTTTTGGTTGTAAGTTTTTTCTTTTTCAGCACTTTGAATATATCCTGCCACTCCCTGCTTTTTTGTTTTGTTTTAAGTAGGCTCCTCACCTAACACAGGGCTTGAACTCACGACGCTGAGATTAAGACCTGAGCTGAGACTAAGTCAGACAGTTAACCAAGTGAGCCACTCAGGCACTTTCTGCCACTCTCTTCTTGCCTGCAAAGTTTCTGGTAAAGGATCAGCTGACCGTCATAGCATTTCTCTCATATGTGACTATTTGTTTTTCTCTTGATGCCTTTAAGATTCTCTTTTAATCAGTTTCTGCACAGCAAAGGAAACAGTCAACAAAACAAAGAGGCAACCCATGGAATGGGAGAATATATTTGCAAATGAAACTACAGATAAAAATCTGGTATCCAAGCTCTATAAAGAAATTCTCAAATTCAATACACAAGAAACAAATAATCAAATCAAAAAATGGGCAGAAAATATGAACAGACACTTTTCCAATGAAGACATACAAATGGCTAACGGACACATGAAAAAATGTTCAAAATCATCAGCCATCAGGGAAATTCAAATCAAAACCACATTGAGATACCACCTTACGCCAGTTAGAATGGCAAAAATGGACAAGGCAAGAAGCAACAAATGTTGGAGAGGATATGGAGAAAGGGGAACCCTCTTACACTGTTGGTGGGAATGCAAGTTGGTACAGCCAGTTTAGAAAACAGTATGGAGGTCCCACAAAAAGTTAAAAATAAAGCTACCCTATGACCCAGCAATTGTACTACTGGGTATTTACCCCAAAGATACAGACGTAGTGAAGAGAAGGGCCATATGCACCCCAATGTTCGTAACAGCATTGTCCACAATAGCTAAACTGTGGAAGGAGCTGAGATGCCCTTCAACAGATGAATGGTTAAAAAAGATGTGGGCCATATATACAAGGGAATATTACTCAGCCATCAGAAAGAAAGATCACCCAACATTTGCAGCAACATGGATGGGACCAGAGGAGATTATGTTAAGTGAAATAAGTCAATCAGAGAAAGACAATTATCTATGGTTTCACTCATTTGTGGAATATAAGGAATAGCAGGGAGATCGGTAGGAGAAGGAAGGGAAGAATGAAGCGGGGGTAAACAGAAGGGGGAATGAACCATGGGAGACTGTGGACTCTGGGAAACAAACTGAGGGCTTCAGAGGGGAGGGGTGGGGGGATGGGCTAGCCCAGTGATGGGTGTTAAGGAGGGCACTTATTGCATGGTGCACTGGGTGTTATATGCAAACAATGAATCATGGAACACTACATCAAAAACTAATGATGTACTGTATGGTAACTAACATAACATAATAAAAATTTTGAAAAAAAAAGATTCTCTTTTTATCTTTAACTTTTTCCACTTTTTAAAAGATTTTATTTATTTTTTTGAGAGAGAGAGAGCACGAGCAGGGCAGGGAGGGGCAGAGGGGGAGGGAGAAACAGGTTCCCTGCTGAGCAGGGAACTAGAGCTGGAATAGGCACAGACCATGGGTGGAGGACGCTGGATGCACTGCATTAGAGCCTCTTTTGCAAGACAGATAAAGCTTGAGTGGGTGGGTAAGGGCCACAGGTGTTCTGGGGCATGCTGCACCTGAGCAGTCATGGTAAGACAGCTGGATTAGGTACAGGCTGGAGGGTCTTGGGGCACGACCATGCTGGGGCTGCCTTTGCAGGATGGCTGGAGCTGGAATAGGCATGGGCTAGGGCTGTCCCAGAGTGCACCATACCAGGCTGCCCTGGCAGGATGGCTGATGCTGGAGTGGATACAGGTCGGGAGCAGAGTGGGATGACCCTAACAGGTTGGCTATAGCACCTGGATCCAGCTCTCATCCCTACTATCATAGTGGAAAGGAAACATAAAAAATGGCACTTGCTGGTACCTTCAACCATACAGAAAGTTCCAGTAGTTCCCCACCCATTTGGTGGATGCTTTAAGAGTAGTAAATGGATTTCCTTTACTAATAGTCTAGTTTCCCTTTAAACCACTGAATATTCACTGTGTCCCAAGGTCAGCGAGTGTCCACACAGACCCCTCAGTGATATCCCTCCCTACTGCAGGTCATCACATCACAGGTGGGGGTTCCCATCGTTACCATGTCTTCAGCTCTCCTACTCTTCTCTGTGTGGTCCCTCTAGTGTTTGTTGTGCAGAAGCTGTTGTTCTTTAGGAGGAATTGTCTATATATAGGTGTAGATTTGGTGTGAATGTGCAGGAAGGTGAGCTCAGAGTCTTCCTATACCACCATCTTAGACTGCCTCAGACACTTTCTTTCTTTCATCTTCCCATCTTTTGCCTTCCCTCCTTCCCGCCTGTTCTCACAAGCACCTCAATTTACGAGTGAGAAGCCCATATGACATCAAGAACTCATGACACCCTGAGATTTTGGACCCTTTGGTGAACATTCCAGGGAAGCCTGGATCAGGGAACTTACAGCCTTGCACAGTTCATGTATTGATCCATTTTCTTAGACTGTGTTGCATCTATTAACCCCTTTTTAATCAACACAAATGCTGGCTTTGAAGGTCTTGAAGGTATAATAGCAACAAACAAGGCAAATGTAAATCAATCACTTTTGCCAGAAGAAGCTCATTGTTCCAATACCAAAGTCATAAATTTGAAAATCCATTAATCTAAATGAACTATCCTTGAAAAGTTTTGGAAACATGGATAAGGGGCCATTTCAACAATGGAGATTAACAATCTATGTGCATACATATTTATCACCTTGAACCAGATGTAATGGGCAATGGAGGGGGGCTAAATTAACTGTCATATTAATTTCACAAATTAGATCATGGAAACAATGGTGAAGATACTTTTTTCAACAAATGAGATCCTCTCTTATAATAATTTTTTTTCTGGTGAATGGGATCAAGGCAAGCTGAAGAATGACCAAGAGTCCTGAGGATATACTTGCAGTTAGTGTCTATAATCACCATCAATGTTAGCGCCCAAAGCAAATTTTACTCAGTTAAGGGTGGAAGAAGAGGAAAAGACAGGTGAACCTGTGTTGAGGGATGTGGGTCAAGGGGAACATCAAGGCCTCTCAGGAAGTAACATTAAGACCCTATGGTTGTCTTTTTCAAATTCACAAATATGTGATGCTAGTATCAACTGTCCAGGTCTTAGAGGATGCTCATTTCTTCTGGCAAGTACACATCCTACAAATATTAAATCCTCCTAAATTTTAATTTGTACCCTGCTCCCCAGGCTGAACTGAAGCTAGGTTTTCTCTCTAGTGGCTCAGCCCCCACTCAGATTATGAACAAATGACAGATATATTACAACAAACACATCAGGCTAGTTCATTGCCTCACATATTTGGGTAATACAAGTTTCCTATTCCTTTTTTTTCTGTACTTCTCCTCCCACTCATGCTTGCTCACTCTCTCTCTTTCTAAAATAAATAAATAAAATCTAAAAAAAAAAAACCCAAATCTTAGTTTTATTGGTTTTTCTATTCCCTATTTCACTTGTTTCTACTGTAGTCATTATTATTTCCTTTCTTCTGCCAACTTTGGACTTAGTTGTTCTTTTTCTAGTTCCTTGAGATGTAAACTTAGGTTGTTGGACTTCTTGTTTACATAGGTGTTTATCAAATAAGCTTTCCTCTCAGTACTGCTTTTGCTGCATTTCGCAAGATTTGGTATACTGTGTTTTTGTTTTCATTTGACTTAAGATACTTCTTAAATTCCCTTTTGATTTCCTCTTTGACCCAATAGTTTTTTAAGAGTGTATTACTGAACAGAATATTATTCAGCTATAAAAAAGAATGAAATCTTGCCATTTGCAACAATATGGATGGAGGTAGAGAACATAATGCTGAGCAAAATACGGCAGTCAGACAAAGACAAATACCATAGGACTTCACTCATGTGTGGAATTTAAGAAACAAATGAGCAAAGGAAAAAGAGAGAGAGAGACAAACCAAGAAGCTGACTCTTCACTATAGAGAACAAACTGATGGTTACCAGAGGGGAGGTCAGTGGGGCAGATGGGTGAAATAGGTGATGGGGATTAAGGAGTGCACTTATCATCATGAGCACTGAGCAATGTACAGAATTGTTGACTATTGGTCTTCAGTACCAAAGACCTTTCTACTGGATCTTTTAGCATAATAATTACAGTTATTTTAAAGGCCCATTCCAATTGTTCCAACATTTAGTGTATCTCTGGTTCTGTTTCTTTGTCCTTTAACAAGAAAGAGTTTTTACTTGATTTTTTAGTATGTCTCATAATTTTTTAATTGATTTCCAAGCATTGTTTAAAAACTAGTTGATCTTGGAATAATATTTATGGGCATATCTCTTTTTGAAAAGGATGTCTGTGGAGGGTATTTATTTATTGTAGTTGTGGTTCAGTTCTGTATGTGTTATGATGCTGCTACAGCTATCCCCAGTGCATTACAAGCTTCAAATTCCTCCTGCAATGTTCTGCTACCACACGGTTCTTAGTGGAAGGACTGGAATACCTTACCTTTAGCAGATCGTGCATAATTGTTTCACATGGGCATTTTCTCTCCCTGTGCTCTTGCTTTTACCCTGATGATAGAATGCTATTACTTGTTATTCAAGGCAAAGTTCTTGGTGAAGGAATGGACATTTCTCTATTCCCCAGGTATGCTTCTACAACCTCAAAACTTGGAATACCAAGCCTGCCTGCCACATCAGGGGAACTGTCACATGTCTTCCCTGCAT
Organism: Ursus maritimus; assembly: GCF_017311325.1. NCBI lineage: Eukaryota > Metazoa > Chordata > Mammalia > Carnivora > Ursidae > Ursus > Ursus maritimus. Next base: position 30,782,228 of record NW_024423564.1, read on the forward strand.
TTAATCTTTTCTGTGAGCACGTGGTGAAAGCCAGCATTTTTGTTTGTTTGGGGTGTTTTTGATTGTTTTATAGTTTTTTAAAAAATTCTGATAAATCAGGAAATGAGTTTAGGAGTAGGGGTGATACAAAAGAGGGAAGCGATGGGGTGGGGGTCAGGATAGGTAGCAGTAGTGTCTCCTTCACCCCCACTCCTGGCGTTATTTCCTTAAAAGAGACAGACTGTCATGTTCCAGAATGGGTGGCTGAGTCCTCTAATGTGCCTGTCTAATCAATATAGGAGGAGATGTCTATCTCATCAGGCAACTCAGTAATATTGACCTCAAAGTGATCCCACACATCACTGAGAATCTTGGCATCACTCTCATCTGACATCTTGTGAGAATGTGTGTATTCTCATTGTGTCAGGAGCTTGCAGAAATTCCAAATTTTCAGGGTACCTTCAATTCAGTCTTTAAAACAATCAGTAATGTAAACATTGATTTCTTCTTACCTCTGTGCTATGTCAAAGATTTAAAACTTTATGTGGCATGTCTCCTCTAAAGAGATTGGTGCCTTTGGAACTCAGTTTACCTGTTTGCCCTGTGTTGTCCGTTCTTAGATGCATTAAAACATTATGACTTTGTAGAATATCAGGTCCTTTCTGTAAGGATGAGAGAAAATAAAGACCTCACACTCTTTTTTCACTTTATTAGTTACTACAACTTTACCAACCTATTAATCTTTGCCAAAAACCAACATTTTGGATGCTTTGACTCTATTTTATATTTGTTTTCTATTTCATTAAGTTCTGCCTTATTTTTTATTTTTCTTCCTTACATGTTTTGTCTACTTTCTTACTTCTTGAGATTGGTATTTAGCTAATTCTTCCCTAATACATCAGTGTAACATGAATTTCACAATAAGAAGTGATTTACCCATACCCTATAAGTTTGATATAAGGATTATCAGTATTTTTCAGGTTAAAATATTTTAGTTTTAATATGAAGTCTTCTTAGAACCATAGATTTTTTTTTAGAAGTGGAATTTTTAATTTACATACTTATGGGGACTTCCATTTATCCTTTCATCATGGTTTCTTAACATGTATCAAGGTAAACCACACTCTGCTTGATTGAAATCTTTTAAGCCCGAAAAACATTTTTCTACCATATTTTAGCACAATTATCTATATACTAAATAACTATTTTTTCAGTTTTGTTAATCATGATGCTCAAATCTTTAATATTATCACAGATTTTATAGGTTTGGTCTATTAAATTGTCACAGAAGTATTGTAAATGTTTCTTTATAATTGTAATCTTCTCTATTCTTATAGTTATTCCCATTTTTGCTTATTTCGAGGTTATATTTTGGGTACAGAAAGATTAATAGCTTTAAATCCTCCTGAAAACTGGGGTTTTCATTTTTTCTGCATCACTCTTCATATCTAGGCAAAATTTTTTCCTTAATATATTTTTCATATGGTACTATATATTACACGACACACATAGATTTGCACACATTATAATATTTCTATTAGTTCTCCGCTCTACTCTCATCTAGACCATTGGCATTCAAAATGATTATTGATACATTGAGGTCAATATCTACCATATTTGTTATAACATGTTTTCTATTTGTTGCTCTTGTTCTTTGTTCCTATTTTTGTCTTCCACTCTTTTTCTGCCTTTTTGTGGCTTTAATCTAGCTTTTTATAATTCTATTTTTCTCTCCTTTCTTTGCATATTGGGTGTTTTTTTCTTCACTTTTTTAGCAGTTTCTCTAGAGTTTATGATATTTATTTACAACTCATCCAAATCTCCTTTCAAATAATATTATATTGTACCACTTCACAGGTAGTGTGAATACCTTAAAATAACAAAATAAGCCTAATTCCTCCCATCCATTCCTTGTGTTGCTGCTGTCATTCACTTTGCTTATATATAAGTATACATAGCATCTATCTATATCTATACCCATATATATGTAATACATACCAAGACATATACATAAGTATACATAATCAAATACATTGTTGGCACTGTAATTCTGAACGAACGGTAATCTGTTAGATTAATTATGAATAAGAAAAATCAACACACATGTCTTTTTCAGCTGAAAAATTGCAGTAGGCAGATATCAAAACTGAAACTGCTTTACCTCTGTGCTCTCTGGAAGGGCTAGTGTATCCATAACTTTTTGCTTTTCACAATGTGTAGCAGAATGTTAAAATGAGACTTTTCCTAAGAACTTCAAGTAAGTTCAAAAGCTGAATACACTAGATGCCAAATAAAAACACTTTCTAAAACAACATGATATACTATTATTTTTGAAGTTAAATGAATAGACCATGGAAAAAAAACTTCATCTTTGTTAAATAAAGCCTCCTTAACCTCCATAAATTTAGGAAAACATTTTTAACAATTCTTCCTTTGCCAGCATTGTGCTCCTGTTACTTAGAGTTACAAAATAGAATTATAAAAGATTTTTTACCTTGAAATAATTATAAAAAAGGAAAACTGGAAGAAAGACTCCAAATTTATTTTTTCTTCCATTGCTAAATACTAATAAAAACATTTTTATAAAGATTTTATTTATTTGTCAGAGAGAGAGAGAGAGAAAGCACAAGCAAGGCGAGTGGCAGGCAAAGGGAGAAGCAGGCTCCCTGCTGAGAGAGTGATGAGGGACTGATCCCAGGACTCTGGGATCATGACCTGAGCTGAAGGTCAGGCATCCCTAATAAAAACATTTTGCTGTAAGAACTATTATATCGTAAATGAGATTGAGAGCAGGAGGATATTGGGTTGTGTCAGTATGCCATTGAAGAACTTACACCATACACAGATGGTACAAAAACAATGATGTTCTTAGTTCAGCTTGGGTTCAACTCTCAATAGCCAAGTTTAATTTTAGGACTTAAAAAAATCTGGTTGTGGTATTGTTGTATATACTTTTGGCATTATAACAGACTTCTCAGCACTAAATATTGCAAGATTCTACGGTATAAGATGAGTTCATGACAACCAGCTAGATTATACTTTTCTGGCTGTTCTTACAGCTAACAGTGGCCATATGATTATGTTTATGTATATGAAATAGGTGCAGAAGCAAATGTCTGTTATTTGAGAATCTGGGCCAGAGAACTTTGAGTTTATAAATGACCAGTCCCTCTTTTCCCTCCTATTGTACCATCACAGATGTAGCAGCCATCAGTGTTTGACCTTGCAAATGAGTACAATGCCTTAGTGGTAGAACAGGAACCTGTACCGGTGAATGATCCCGCGGAGCCATGTTTCTATACCAACTTATAGTGGAAGGACTGTAACATGTCTTTAAATTGTCTAATAGCCTCCAAAGTGATCTCTGTCTCCGGTATCCCCACTTTGTATTCTCTCTCTTGCTCAAAGGGTGGGTGATGGCACAACTCTAAAGCACGTCTGATAACCCTCAAGACTTCATCTGCCTCTGGAATAAAGACCAGATCCCAGTTGATCTTTCAACCTCATCCTCGGTGAGCCCACTGTAATCATAGACCTTGGACGATTCTTAGTATCGCTCACTACCATTGTACCTTTGCTCATTTCTTTCCTTTGTTTTAAAATACATTTTGTCCAGTCTTTCATCAATGAAATCTGAGTCATTCTTCAAGATCTAAAAGTAATGCCACCTCCCCTGTGAGGCCATCTAAAATCTTTCTGAATATAATCAATTGTTGCTTTTGCAGACAACCAAGCAGTTCATTTGTAACATTACTTAACACCCAAACATCTCACTTTATGTTACAATATTTGCTCCAAAGATCCACCAAGAGAGAGAACTCTCATTTGCTCTTAAGATATCCAATAATAATGGGCTCTTAGTTTGGATTATATGCATCAGTAAAATGTGCCTCAGGTGTTGCACGAAAAAAATACTATTTTTCAATTTTAATAATATCAAGTAAAGGCAATTTTAGAAGGACATCCAATTTCACCATAGTGGTATAAGTAGGGGTAAATTTTTGGGGTGCCTGGGTGGCACAGCGGTTAAGCGTCTGCCTTCGGCTCAGGGCGTGATCCTGGCGTTATGGGATCGAGCCCCACATCAGGCTCCTTTGCTGGGAGCCTGCTTCTTCCTCTCCCACTCCCCCTGCTTGTGTTCCCTCTCTCGCTGGCTGTCTCTATCTCTGTCAAATAAATAAATAAAATCTTTAAAAAAAAAAAATAAGTAGGGGTAAATTTTTATATAATATTAAGAAGACAATATATAAGTTCATATTGAAAAACAAATTGCCCATAAAACTGAAAGGAAAGGGGGGGATTTAAAATTTTCAATGTGAAATTTTATTTTCTGATATTTTTTAACAGTTTTGATTGTCATATTAGTGCTATAAATATTTTTATAATGTAATAAAATTTCAATTTTTATAACTTAATAAAATTTTTTATAGCATATGGAGAGTGAATCTATAACCATTGGCAGGTACTTAGTTTTTACCACTGTTACTGCCTGCCAAAAAGCCAATTTCACACAAATACAGTGGTGAAGATGGAACTGACACTTAACGTCTACTTAATCCACCCAGAAATTTCTGAAAATGTTTGTAGCATTTGCTAGCTTTTTAAAAATGTGATGTTGGTTATGACTTCTTTGCTTATTTTTAATAAAAATTCACTGTTGACTTCGCATTTTTCTATTATTTAGAGCAAACCCCAAATTATATAAGCAACATGCTCCCCATCTGCCTATATCATAGAATAAAAGGGGAAAAAATAACTGCAGAATTGAAACAAAATACTAGTGATTATTTAGGGATGATATACGTATTTTTATCGTTATGAAGGAATACTTACATTAGTAGTAAGGGTAGTTCTTTAAATAGGGGCGAAGAAAAGGAAAAAAAGACAAGACAAGAAAAAAAAAGAGCAAGTAGAAGTTAAAGAACAAAGCAGAACAAAGCTGTCCCTTAACGCCCCTAGGAGACAGGCAGGCGCCAGCCACCGCAGCTCCCGCATTCCCGCCCGCCACTCTCTCTCGGACCGAGGCGGCGGAGCCGACTGCGCATGCGGCGCCCGCTGGGCTTTAGAGCCCAGACAGCCGAGGCGCAGGAACCGCACGCACCTGCCGCCCGCGCCTAGTGTCATACGCCCCGCTCTCCCGCCTCGGGGAAACAGGCGAGACCCCCGCAGTTAGTGCCGCAAAAACTGTGCGTGTACTTTCGATTCCGGTCCTCCGCATCCCCCACCCACGGCTGCATGGCTGTAATATCCGGCAGCTCTCCCGCTTCCAAAGGGAACAAGCGGTTTCCTGAGAAGCCAGACGCAGGCGGAGCGCCTGAGGGGCGAGGGAGAGCGGCTGAGAACTTGTCCCCTGACTGCAGTGCCCGCGCCACGTAAGTTCGCTCCTAAACTTGGTTTTGCGGGCACGTTTTGGTGAACAAACTAACAAGAACAGCACAGGCCCAAGCGCAAGCTCCGCGCTGCCCCGGGAAGGCGGCGGGAGGCCGGCGCGGGGAGCTTAGCTTCAGCCGCTCAGCGAGTCCCGTGGACCCGGGCGCCTGCGGGGCGACAGCGCGCGCGCCGCGTCTCTGAGGCATCGTTCCCCCTCAGGCATCACGGGGAGCCGGGCGCAGTGGCTGCGGAAGGGGACTGAAGCCTTTCTCCAGCTAGATGGGGGCACCTCCCCCCCACAACCGCCGCGGGGGGCGCTGGGTGGGGTCGCTCCCTCCTGGGGCGTGTCCTGCCTGCCCCCTGCCGGGCGCCGGGAAAACAGCCTGGATGGCCCTTGCGTCACTGACCACTTAAATCCCGGAAAGTTGTCTCCTGTTTATGTTTGTACTATTCACATTTTATATTCCATAGAGACAGCGGAGGTGTATGGAGTTCTTCAGTCTCACGCTAATCGATTGTTAAAAATAATCCTAAAGTTTAAGCGTATTTATCTTGCACTGTTTATAAATAGTGTACTCCATACACAAAGTGTATCAGAATCTTTTTTTTTTTTTAAGATTTTATTTATTTATTTGGCAGAGAGAGAGAGAGAGAGACAGCCAGCGACAGAGGGAACACAGGCAGGGGGAGTGGGAGAGGAAGAAGCAGGCTCATAGCAGAGGAGCCTGATGCGGGGCTCGATCCCATAACGCCGGTTTCACGCCCTGAGCCAAACAAACGCTTAACGACTGAGCCACTCAGGCGTCCCTGTATCAGAATATCTTGTGGTATTTGCTGAAAATATGGATTTTGGACATTTTTAACCGTCCTTCCAGATGATTCTTACAGACAGTAACTTTTGGAAACTATTGACTAACTCCGTCTAATAGAACTATCTCATTCTGCTTATTTAATTTGGATTTAAAATCGTCTTAGCTTGGATACCTCAGTCCTGCTTTGCAGTTAAAAAACAAAACAAAAACCTTTGTAATCTCTTATATTTCTCCCAAAGCTTTTAAAAATATTAAATCCAAGAAAAAAAATCTACAGTTTGTTCTATAGCACAGCAGTAAAACTCTTGCTTTACTCCATTATTTTTTACTCTCTAAAACCTAATGAACTGATTTTTTTTCTGAAGAAAAGGATTTTTAGTTAGCCTAGAATTTTCGGTAATTTACCCCTGACAGAATGTACTGACTCATTGCCTCAGTTGCTAATTACAGAAACAGTACATTAGCCCTTGAAAATTAAAAATAATTCATTGACAGCCTATTCGTTGTTAGCCTATACAGTTATGGATGAAGAAGGAATTATTGTTTTACCCTTAATATTGATAAGAAAATCAAGGCTTGGGGCACTTGGGTGGCTCAGTTGGTTGGGCATCTGCCTTGGGCTCAGGTCATGATCCTGGGGTCCTGGGTGAGTCCTGAGTTGGGCTCCCTGCTCAGGAGGGAGTTTGCTTCTCACTCTCCCTTTGCCCCAACCCCCCCCCCCCGCTCCTGCTCCCTCTCTCTCTAAAATAAATAAATAACATTTTTAAAAAAAGAATGAAAGAGAAAATCAAGGCTTACTTGGTTCCTTTTTCAGGGTTTCACAGACAGTAGGTGATTTGAACCTTCTAATTTGATCCTGGTAGCCTCACTCCAGATGCTGTGCTGGGATGCCCCAACATGGCTCTGTGTTCCTTGTGCCTGCTCATTCTGCATTAGTGATCAGGCTCCCTGTCAGCCCTTCCTGTTGTGCCTCTCTTGCCTGTTTTTCCTTCTCATGAGATGTACCCTTTCCTTGGTTGCATCTGTCATTGTCTCCTTCACACTCACATTGACTCCTGGATGAGAGAAGTGTCACTATTCCTGTCCAAATGGAATTCTGTCTTTTTTGTCTCCTCAGATACTTAGTTTTACTTACATAACAATTACAATGTATGAGGCATGGTTTTAGGTTGTCATAACTATCATGAATTATTTAATACTCCCAATGACCTATAATGTAGTTAGTATTACCATTTTATGAGAATACTTACAGAGGCACAAAGAGATTATGAATTTTTTTAGTGGTCAAACAGCTAGTAAAGAATGGATCCAGTATAGGAACCCAGGCAGTCAGGCTGTAAACACAGTATGTGATGGTGCCTCTCTTCACTTGTCACTCTTGTTCCTGTTCTAGTTTTATTCCTACTGGAGCTCACCCCCTATATTACCAATGCCTTCAGGCAGCTTTGTATTATAAGCCAAAAGGCCATGGGTGTTTGCCATGCAATTAATAATTTTTTGTTTCTCACAAGAAATAAATGGACAGTGTCTAATTTCACAAAATGTAGAGGCAACATAGAATGTTGAGAAGTGTATGAAAAAGCATTCTTTATCCTGAAGTTATGCTTAGTTGCTCTTTAATATTTCATTTAGTGTCTCAAATGAGGTAAGAGAGATGTTACATGTCAGCATTCGTCTGTCCTAGATGATGCAGGATTGTGCTTAGGTATTGTACAGACTCACAACAATGGTACAGGAAGCAGATGCTCAGTTGTGCAGAGGGAGCTCAGCTTTGACTTGTGGACTAACCTTTGGGGCACCTTTGAGCCTGAGGGTGTCTTCCACTTGGGCTCTAGTACTGCCTGAATGACTGTAAAAGAAACCTCTCCTTGGATGGAGAGCTGGAAATAGTGTAGAACACTGTTGCTCAGCATTGTCATAGAGAAAATAAAGGGACAAAGCTCCATGACTGTCTCTGTCTCTTTATCTCATGAAATGCTCTAGTCACTGAGAGAAAAATATTCAAACTTTCCCAGATGTGGGACTCTGTCAGATCTGGGCAGAATCTCAAACATCCACACTACTGCCTTACTTCTCTGTAAGCCTATAAACAAAAAACATTATAAAGCCTAGAAGTGTCCTTTTCTTCCAGTTTAATAAATTCTGGAACCATATCTTTCACTAGTCACTATAAAGGTATTTCTGTTCTGTTTTAAGAGAGAGGTCCATTTTTCACCATTCTCCTCTCTTGTCACTCAGCTATCCACCCAGGCTCCTTTCCCCAACAGTTCACTGTTCTCATCGAGCTCACTGGTGACCTCCATTTTGTCTCTTTCTACCCTATGTATGAATTCAACCCGAACACCCCATATCCCCATTGCCTGCGTATTTCACACCCTGATAACTTTTCTCCAGAAGCACTCATCATCTTCTAACATTTTATATATTACGTATATCATATAATATGTATATATATGTTTTATATATATAATTTATATATGTAATATATTTTGCTCATTAGAAGTCTTCTCCTAACACGATAAAGCTCCATGAGGCAGGAATTTGTATCCATTTTATTCATTGCTAGATACAGAGCATCTAGAATAATGCCTAGCACATGGCAGGTATACAACATATATATAAGTTAAATTAATGACTATTCACAACCTAAGAATATGTTTAGTCCTTCTCCATGTAAACTCTCCATATATTTAGTCTTGTTGGTCACTTCCTCCTACTGGATACCCACACCACCTACCCTTCTGAGACACCTGGGCTCTTGGAACTCATATTATTTTATGTATCCACGGTGCAGGATGATATAAAAATATCCTTGCTGTTTTGATGCATATACTATAGCCTCTCATATCTAACTTTCCCGATAGACCTTTCTCCTGAGCTGCACATCAATTCGAATGAGCAAATGTTTATGTAGTGCCCAGTAGGTGCTGAGAATTGTGGAGGCCTTACCTCCACTGAACTTACTGTTATGAGATTCAAGTGAACATGACAAAGTGTGGGTTGAATGCTTTACCAGCAGGTAATGCTTGCATTTGGGTCTACACAATTCTATTTTAATGTCTGTGAGTATAGCAGAATTAAATATGTCTAAAAAAATTCAATACCCACTAAAAACATATTTCTATTTTTCTTACTTTTTGACATTTACCCAGCTATCCAAGGTAAAAATCTAGGAGTCACTTTAGATGCCTCTCTCTCATTTTAATCTTCCAAATCATCACACATGCTGTCTCTTCTCATGTTTAACTCTCTCCTGTTGTCATATTTACCAAATTGTGTCTTTTTTTTTTTAAAGATTTTTTTATTTATTTATTCGACAGAGATAGAGACAGCCAGCGAGAGAGGGAACACAAGCAGGGGGAGTGGGAGAGGAAGAAGCAGGCTCATAGCGGAGGAGCCTGATGTGGGGCTCGATCCCAGAACGCCGGGATCACGCCCTGAGCCGAAGGCAGACACTTAACCGCTGTGCCACCCAGGCGCCCCCAAATTGTGTCTTTTGATTCCTTCTTTCAAGCTATATTAGATCACCTTTCTTTTACTTAGACACCATCCCATGCCTATGTCTATCATGGCACTTCTCTACTTATGCTACAATCAGTGATTATTGCCTGTCTTCTCCAATATACCATAAGCTCTTGAAGAATTGTAGTAACTAGAATCGGAGCTGAAATGATCTGTACGTGATCAGTTATCCAGGAGATATCCTTAAAGGAAGGTGACCTAGCCTCCTTCCTCCTTTCTTCTTCTGCTGGATAGAAGGGACATGTGATGATGAGTCAACTTGTACCATAAAGTGGCATCGTTAAAAGATGGCTAAGGAAGAAATACAAGGAACCAGTGCCCCTGATGACTTTGTGAAGTATAATCTTTATCTTTGTACACTTGTGAAAAAGGGTAGTACACCTTTAGCTTTTTAAGGGACGGTTTTCTAGGGCTTTCTGTTGTTCACAGGCGAACCAAAGCCTAGCTGATACAGATTCTAAGGCATTTTGAAGGTTGGGACTCTTACTCATTTTTATATCCCCAGCATTGAGCATGGCATCAGGTTCATCAAATATATAATGAATTAGGTAATGAATTAGGTACTAAGTTAGACTGGATGTCAAAGTTATGCCTTTTACAAAATGTAAGATGAACTGAAGTCTCCTATGAGACATAACACCCTGTAAATAGATGGGTTGTCTGGAAATAGATTGGTGGCTTGATGACTGTGCAGGAATAATAACATCTGTTCAGATCACGCTGTGCATTATAATGGCTTCGTACGTGATGAGTCAATAGAGAACCCTTGCAGTTGCCCCATCAGGAAACTTGTGAGATCACTATTCAACTCCTGCTTTTGCCACTGACTGACCATAAAGCCTCTACCAATCCTTTAGCTGAAATATCTGTACTACTGTTACTTTATCTAGTAAGAAAAGATAAAATTCTTTAACTTCCAGGGATTTTTTAAGGGATTTTTAAAAGATCTATACATAGATGTATGTATCTTTTTATGTATGTACATATCTTTTTTTTCCTTAAAAAAATTCTTACCAAGGTTTTTCATGCAGAGGGATTCCTGAACAAGAACATTATTTTTAGAGAACTGAATGACTGGAGACAAGTATGTGCCATCATCGCTATCACTAGGGATTATGGGCATGTTAGAGGAAGAGATCTGTGATCTGCCAGTGCCAGGCTATATGCTTTTCCCATAAAAATGTACAAAAAAGTAGGAAGTAGATATACACGTTCCTTGAATAACCATTAAAGATGGCTTTGGGATCTTACATTCTACTGAGAGGCTCTTCTGCATTACAGGTCACAATGGCATCTGGATCCACCATGACAGCACCCATTTGTCTAGTGGAAAACCACGGAGAGCAGCTGAATGTGAATCCAGAAGCATTACAGATTCTTGACAAGATTTCTCAACCTGTGGTGGTGGTAGGCATTGTAGGGCTGTATCGGACAGGAAAATCCTACCTGATGAACCGCCTGGCAGGACAGAACCATGGTGAGTATTGTCCTGGGACCAGGGCCATTTGCTTGGAACTAGCGGGAGTGCAGACTGGTCATGCTCCTCTAATGTCATCATCTAATGAACAACCTCAACCCCATTTGTTCATAAAACCTCTTTTCTCCAATAACGAAGTACCATTTTCCAAATTGATATAAATAGAATTAAATTTTTTTCAAATTTTTATTTAAATTCTAGTTAGTTAACATACAATGTAATATTGGCTTCAGGAGTAGAATTCAGTGATTCATCACTTACATACAATACCTGTGCTCATCACAACAAGTGCCCTCTTTAATATCCATCACCTATCTAGCCCATCACCCACCCACCTCCAACCGTCAACCTTCAGTTTGTTCTCTATCTTTAAGAGTCTGTTATGGTTTGTTTCCCTCTCTCTTTTTTTTTCTCCCTCCCATATGTTCGTCTGTTTTGTTTCTTAAATTCCACATATGAGTGAAACAATATGATATCTGTCTTTCTTTGACTTATTTCACTTAGCATAATACACTGTTAGCTCTATCCATGTCCTTGCAAATGGCAAGGAATGGAAGTTTGACTTCTTCCTGGCCTATTCAGATGCCTTTTATTTCTTTGTGTTGTCTGATTGCTGAGGCTAAGACTTCCAGTACTATGTTAAATAATAATGATAAGAGTGTACATCCTTGTCTTCTTCCTGACTGTTGGGGAAAGGCTCTCAGTTTTTCCCCATGAAGGGGTGATAGGATCTTTCATATATGGCCTTTATGATGTTGAAGTATGTTCCATGTATCCCTACTTTATCGAGGGTTTTTATTAAGAAAGGATGCTATATTTTGTCAAATGCTTTTTTTTTGCATTAATTGACAGGATCATATGGTTCTTATCCTCTCTTTTATTAATGTGTGTATCACACTGATTGATTTGTGAATATTGAACCAGCCCTGCAGCCCGGGAATAAATCCCACTTGGTCATGGTAAATAATTCTTTTAATATACTCTTGAATTCAATTTGCTAGTATCTTGTTGAGAATTTTTGCATCCATGTTCATCAAGGATATTGGCCTATAATTTTCCTTTGTAGTGGGGTCTTTGTCTGGTTTTGGAATTAAGGTAATGCTGGTTTGGTAGAATGAGTTTGGAAGTTTTCCTAAATGGAATTAAATTTTATGTATTTTTCGATGTCTTCGGTACTCAACAAGAAGTTTATAAGATTCATCCATTTTTTTAGTATGTAGCTATAATTTCTTTATTTCACTGCATTATAGTATCTTTTATCTTTTATGAACAAAGTTGTCTTAGGTATTCTTGTAATTTTATCCTGATGCATAGGTACACAAATGCAAACTTCTCTTATATAATATACCCTAAAATGGAATTTCTGTGTTAGAGAGGATATGCTTCTTCAGGATTTCCAGATAACATCAATGACTTTTTCAACTCTCTGTTCAAGTTACATGTTTATTAGCAGCAATTAAGAATTCTCACATCCAAAGAAAAATTTTGGACTTTTATGTTTTGATGACTATTTGGTTGTATGTCATGTGCCTCACTATAAATAAGGTTGAGTACCCTTTCACATATTATTTGTCCTTTGTATTTCCTATTTTGTTAAATACCTGTTCAAGTCTTTTTAAAAATTGTAATTGGGTTGTCTTGTTTAGTTCTTACTGATTTTTAGGAGAATCTGCCTCTGGCCCCATTAGTCATTAGTCATTTCTTTCTTTCTTTTTTTTTTTTTTTTTAAGATTTTATTTATTTATTTATTTGACAGAGATAGAGACAGCCAGCGAGAGAGGGAACACAAGCAGGGGGAGTGGGAGAGGAAGAAGCAGGCTCATAGAGGAGAAGCCTGATGTGGGGCTCGATCCCATAACACCAGGATCACGCCCTGAGCCGAAGGCAGACGCTCAACCGCTGTGCCACCCAGGCGCCCCTAGTCATATCTTTCTATGTAGACCATGCAGCCATTGTTTTCCAAATATCTTACCTCCTCTCTGGCTCAGCACCATTAGGTGCTGAACTTCAGTTCACTAAACTCTAAGGATCCCCATACATCCATGTTGCTTTCTCCTCTTCTCTTGCAGGCTTCGTCCTGGGTTCCACAGTGAGGTCTGAAACCAAGGGCATTTGGATGTGGTGTGTACCCCACCCCTCCAAGCTGAACCACACCCTGGTCCTTCTGGACACTGAAGGTCTAGGTAATATAGAAAGGGTAAGGCAAAGTCATGAGGGAATCTTCTTTGCTCTTGACTCTACTTTTCATTTGCTACCTCAATTCAAATTCTCTTACCTCTTCTTGCAAACTTTAAATCCAAGTATGAAAATGAGAATATATTTTTCCCTGAACTTCTCTGATCAGCTCAAATATTTGGGTATGTAAGAACAACATCTTCTTACTTTTAACAGTTTGATAAACATACAGTTTAATAAATACTTAACCAAACAGCTGAATTCCAGGGTTCTGTGCTAAGTACTACAGACACTGAAGTAAATAGGGCAAATGCCTAGAGCTTAACTGCAGGAAACAACATGTACACAGGGTGATCAGTACAGGGTACCATGCACAGAGTAGGCAACTAATCCAGTCATATGACTTTGAGAAAGCTTCCCAGAAGAAATAATGGCTGAACTGTAACCCATGAGGTCAGTGGGAGCTACCAGTTCAAGCACGTGGAAATGATGGATTTAGAAGTAGGAGCTGTGAAATAGGGTTTCAGTAAAGTAATTTATTTAAATCCTCTTCAGGCAAAGCTTCAGCTATACCAAGAGCATTCATAAAGGGTTTTAGTTCAAGTCTCTGGTTTTGGAGATGACCTCATCTCTGACTTCTATGAAAGAATGACCTTGACCCACTGAAATTATTTTACCTGATATAATCTTGGGTATTTTGTCTTTATAGTATTAAGTGCAACAAATTGTTTTGCCTTCCTATTTTATATTACTCAGCCTATATTCAAAGTAGCATTGGTAAATATCTGGCTTCCATAAATATGGGGAGAGAGTATGCAGAGATTCTGTGCTCAGCTTTGAAGTTCTCAATAGTAACTTCAGTATAAAACCAAAATGATTCTCCTGATGTTGAAATAGAGTGTTATTTGGCCCAAATCCTGCTTTTAAAAAAAAAAAGCAGTCTAAGTTCGATACTTTTAGGGCTAATAAAATAAGGTCTTGAGGAAATAGTTTTTTCCCAAAAATATGAAAACGTTTTTCAGTCTTCCAGATCAAGTCTGGTAGGCATAGAATCTAGATAACTGCATTTGTACAAGGCAACAAAATACACCGTTTTGTAATCTGCTGATGGCAGCAGAACTAATGGCTGACGCTAGAATTGTGGAGTGCTTTGAGATACCTGACTCTATTTTCCTAGTCTTCAAAGAACTTCAGATCTTTCCTTTAATCTTGTTTCCAGCTTCGTCCTCCATATCTGCATCCCTGACTGCTTCAGTCAAACAGAAATAACTCTAACAATTTTTTAGGATCTGTACTTTCTAATAATCCTGACTTGGTAGTGTTAATCCTTCCATCTGCATGATCCCTTCACATCTACATGTCCACAGTCTGTCAGCTTTTTGAAGTGCAACAGTTTTCACCATATGGCCATCATATTCCGGCAGACATAGTCACTTCTTGCTCTGAAGTTACATGGTACTTTTTTCCATGTGAGAGATTATAATCTTGGTCGTATTTATATGTTGACATGTTTATCTGCCCCTTCATAAATTATCTTGAGTACAGGAACTCTCATATAGACCTTTGTATCCATACAACCAAATGCAGTGTCTGGCATTTTATAGGTGCCTAAAGAGTAGTTGTTGAATTTTTTTTGAATAGCATTTGTGTTGCAAATATAGATAATATGAAGAAAAATTTGTTATAGAAATAATTGCTCATATTACTGTATGTCTACTATCATCTAGGCACTGCATTAAACATTTTACCCATATTGACAATGTCATTTACTTCTTTTAATAGCTAAGATACTGAGGCCCTGAGAGGGTACTATATTAACACTAAAAATGAGGTTGGATTTATGATTGTCTTCAAAACATGTGTTCTTTGTCTTAAGATTCAGCAATATATAGTAACAAAATAATGAATGAGTGAATGAATGAATGAATAAGCCTTCTAAGTCCCTTGTCTAATGTGCTTTTTAGATTGACCTTAAGAATGACTCACAGATCTTTGCCCTGACTGTGCTTCTGAGCAGCACCTTGGTCTACAACAGCATGGGCACCATCAACAACCAGGCCCTGGAGCAGCTGCAGTATCCTTCCAGGGATGAAAACACCAAGTTTCATTGAGTTTACAGGAATGGCAACTGAGATGTCATCTTTCCTGTGACTTAACTGTCATGGTTGCAGAAGGGGGTTGGGGGGGGGGCCCAGAATAAAAATTAGTGCTTATAAAATTTATTTCTGTCTGAGATCTGGAAATTGTGGTGTAAAGTACTTCTTCCTTAGCTAGGTTCCCAGCTATGTGACTGAACTATCACAGCTAATCAGGGCAAAGTCGTCCTCAAAGTTCAGTGGGGTAGACGACTCTACAGAGTTTGTGAGTTTCTTTCCAGACTTTATTTGGGCTCTACGAGATTTCACACTGGAAATGAAGATAAATGGACTCTTCATAACTGAAGATGAGTACCTGGAGGATGCCTTGAAGCTGCTTCCAGGTCTCCGAGTATGGCTTAAATGGTGGCAGGTTTTTTAATGGATGGGATCAACTGAGCCCCATCATTCAGCATTTGACCTAAATGTTTATTTGAATTTGGATTGAAGCCAGTGCTAATGATGATTGGGCTTTGTGGATTATTAATACTTTAAAGTCTCTAGCAATTGGAGCTTAAGCTCACTAAAGAAATTCAGGGCCCAGTATTAGATCAGATAATTTAATGCTAATTAATAACATGAAAAAATTTCCAGATTTCAATCAGTGCTATAACTTCTTGAGGCCCACATACTCTAGTGGTTTGTCAAGTGCTCTTCCTGTTCTTTATTGAAAATAAAAAAAAGCTCATCAGATTGGAAATTGCTAAACAAAATCACAATGAAATCAATTACTTATTTTTAAAATGTATTTCAATAGTAATAATAATATAGTAATTGAAACAGTAAAATAGTATATTTTAATAGTTTTATCTGATTAATAGATTATCTGATCTAATATTGGGCCCTGATTTCTTTAATGAGCTTAAGCTCCAATTGCTAGAGATTTTAAAGTAATAAAGTGATAATATTTAATAAATAGATATTACCAGTGCCTATATAGTTATATTCTTCATAGAAAAGATATTTACACACTAACAGGTCCAGAAAAAATGTTGACATATCTTTCCAGTTGTCAGTCCTTCATGTAACCTTTCTTATAACATCATCCTTTTTGCTTTGTAGCCTTATACAATATGCTATTTTTGTATTATAAATGTATTACATGTGTTATATTTAGCAAAGTGGATAATGGAAGGGATCTATAGGGAATATCAATTTTTATTTATTCATTAAACAGCTGATATGTGCCACAGAATTGCTCTGTAAGGTCCTATGAAGTCTGAATTGGTCTGATATAGGGAAATGATGAGGTCTCAAATTACATTTAAAGTATACTTCAGAGATTTCAGTTGAAGGAATCTCTAAACATGTTTATGGGGTGATATGTTTTTGGCTTATGCTTATAAAAGTTTTTCTTTACTGACCTGGGTATCATTTATTTCCTTCCTAACATTTTCCCCAGCAAAATGTTATCCTTTTGCTCTGTCATCACTTTAAAGCCCATATTTCATTTTTGATATGGGAATAAGATCAGAAAAGTACTTCTGACCTCTTTTTTAATTGTAGTTGACACATAGTGTTACGTTAGTTACAGGTGTAGAATATAGTGATTTGACAACTCTGTACATTATGCTATGCTTACTGCAAGTGTAGCTCCCATCTGTCACCAGACAACATTGTAATAATATCACTGACTAATCCCATGCTGTACCTTTCATCCCCTTGACTTCTTCATTCCGTAACTGGAGGCCTGTACCTCCTGCTCCCCTTCACCCATTTTCCTCATCTCCCACCCCACCACCATCCTTTCTGCAACCACCAGTTTGTTCTTTGTATTTATGCGCCTCTGACTCTTTTTTTTTTCTTAGTCATTCAATAAACATTTATTAGATACTTAATCCATGGGATCCCATAAAAATGCTAGGGAAACTATCATAAGTTTCTTCACTTGGGCTGAATGCCTCTCCTTCCACTCCTGAAGTACTTCATTGACTGACTCTTAGCTCTGTTCAGAAAGGAATTTTCCTTGACTTCGGTAAATTGGCACAAGATTGATTTGCAAAACTCATGATTAGAATAAAGGAGATTCACAGGCAGAGGAGCTGCAATAATGCAAAGACGCCTGGAAATGAAAGTCCTGACCCCCTTACCTGAAGGCCACTTTTCAGTAATCAGGTTTTTTTCCACCTTTGCAGGCACAAATCCCAAAATCCAGAACTCCAACTTGCCCAGGGAGTGTATCAGGCAGTTCTTTCCAAAACGGAAGTGCTTCATCTTTGACCGGCCTACAAGTGACAGAAATCTCTTATTCCATCTTGAGAAGGTGCCAGAAGACAAGCTAGACAGTACTTTCCAGGAGCAATCAAAGAAATTCTGTACCTATATTTTCAATCATACAAAGACCAAGACCCTAAAAGAAGGAATCATTGTCACTGGGAGCCGTGAGTCACCTTTGTCCCAAAGCATGTCTCTGTGTCAGTGTGTGTGGTGGAGCTTTGATTATACCCTGAATTTGTCAGTGATTTTGTTCACATCTGTGTGTAACTATGGAGAAGCAGATGTTCATGGCAAGAAAAGATATCCATGTGTGTTTATTGATTAAAGTCTCCCTATGTGAGGGTCTGCTGAGACTTAATATATCTCAGGAACCTAATCCACTAATCATAAGAAGGCAAGCTGCAGTTAAAGAGAGGACATCTGTATATTGAGGAATCCTATGGGATAACTTCTTGTCTTTAAGGAGAAAGCAGTTATTTTGCAAATTTACATGAGTCAGGCCATAAATAGGAAGCTAGGAGTTCCTGCAAGTCCACTGAGACAGAGAATTATGTGTGTAATCTTATGTGCAGGGCAGGCTTTGTGGGCATGTGACTTAAGCATTCCTGTAGTACCCTGAGTGGAGATGGGCCCGTACTTGCTTTAAGATTCTCTATCCCTGTTGACTTCTCGATCATTTTCAACTAGGAGTTCACATTTTTATTTTGTACCGGGCCACACAAATTATGTAGCTGGTCTTGTCTGTGTCTATTACTTCACCCATATAACCTATTCCTTTTCATTCTCATTGAATGGGAAACCGTTTTTCCAGTGGTTTCCATGTGCATATTGTATAATTGGTCATTTAAATTGTAATATGATGAAATGGAGAACAATAAAAGAAAGAACAGAAAAACAGTAATGCTGTTAGAAAGGAATAGATTCCCAAGAGGAGAAAATAAAATTTCCTTGTAAATAAGGTGGGGTTTTTTGTGATCTTAGAATGATGCTCCATAAAGACTATAAGCCAATGATTGAGACCTTGGTGTTTATCCTCAAATTTCCTGGCTCATTCAGGGCTGAGAACTCTGGTGGTAACCTATGTGGATACTATCAATACTGGAGCAGTGCCTTGCTTAGAGAACGTGGTGACAACTCTGGCTCAGCGTGAGAACTCAGTTGCCGTGCAGAAGGCAGCTGACCACTACAGCAAGCAGATGGTCCAGCGACTGACGCTCCCCACAGACACGCTCCAGGAGCTGCTGGATGTGCATGCAGACTGTGAGAGGGAAGCCATTGCAGTGTTCATGGAGCACTCCTTCAAGGATGAGAAGCAGGAGTTCCAGAAAAAACTCATGGTAATTGTCTTAGCATTTAGCACTCCTGTTTTCTCCCCTTCTGAAATGGTGCTTAGAGCCTATATTTTTGATCAAATTGCTCATCTCTTTATCATGGTCAAATGAGCCTGATTGTTGTGAGACAGGGCTCTATAGGCTATAGATTACCTTTTTACTATAACATAGGCATTTTATTAATTTTCTATTGCTGCATTAAAAATTGCCATGAATTTTCCAGTTTAAAACAGCAAACATGAATATGCTCACCAATCCATAGGTCAGAAGTCTGGCACGGGGTGGTCATGTGCTCTGCTCATGGTATCACAAGGCTAAAAACAAGGTGTCAGCCTGACCAAGTTCTCATCTGCAGGCCTCTGAGGAACCTCCAGTTCATTAACGTTGTTGGCATATCCCATCCCTTGGATTGCAATTTATAAATTCAAGGAAAAAGTTCTGTGCTTGTATCTTCACACACTTGAACCCTTGGGGGAAGGACTCATGAAGGATTCCAAACTCTGTTCAGAGTATTCTTCAGTCATCACTGGGTGTTTGATTTTCTTTGTACACATTTCCATCCACAGCAACCCAAATCCTTTGAGAAAACACTACTTCCATCCACAATTCAACTTTCTGTTGTTCATTGTTGATGGTTGGGTCACTGTTAATCATACTACAGCAGAAGTAAAATTGGAGTTCATGTCTTCCAACCCCATCATTTTTACAGATGATAAGCCTGAATCCAAGAGAGTTAATGCGCTTTCCACAGAGAATAGATCAGAACTAGGACTAAAAGTCTCTTGGAGTGCCTGGGTGGCACAGTTGAGTGTCTGACTCTTTGATTTCAGCTTAGGTCATGATTTCAGGGTTGCGGAATTGGGCTCCCCGTCAGGCTCTGTGTTCAGTGGGGAGCCTGCTGGAGATTCTGTCTCTCTTCCTCTCCCTCTGCCCCTTCCCCAACTTGGATGCATGTTCTCTCTCTCTCAAATAAATAAATCTTTAAAAAAAAAAAAAAAAAAAAAAGAACGAGGACTAAAAGTCTCTTGACTCCTGGTCCATTCCATGTTCTAGTCTACTCATAGATGATCATGATGCTTTTTCTAAGAGACAACATTGGACTTTCCCTCCTAACAGCTTCTTTCTATTGGATTTCTTCATTTCCCTGGCAGGACACCGTAAAGGAAAGAAAGAAAGATTTCTTGCTGCAGAATGAAGATGCTTCTTTCAAATATTCCCAGGCACAGCTTAAGCAACTTTCAGAGCCCCTGATGAAAAGCATTTCAATAGGAACTTTCTGTGTTCCTGGAGGATACCATCTTTACTTAGAAGCAAAGGAAAAGGTTGAATCGGACTATAACCTAGTGCCCAGGAAAGGGGTTAAGGTGAGGAATAAAGAGAGAGGGGTAGTCGTCAGAATCCTAGAGTCAAAGGGTATTTGCTTTTTCTGAAAATCTAAGATTACAGCACCATTTTGAGGGAGAAAGCAGAGCATGGTGATATTGCCACCCTTTTAGTTTTTATCCACAATTAGTTATATATTGTTGAAGAGACCAGAAATATTTCTTCCCAAGAAAGCATGTAGAATTGGGAATTCTGGATTAAAGAGAACAGTTTTTCTTTATCAAACAATGTGATCATTTCTTTGCTGAGTATAGAGGCTACAAAGAGTAAAGACTCTATCTTTGTTCTCAAGATGATATTATGGGAAATGAAGATAAATAATTAGGCAATTGTATGATTATCGTTTCATGAACAAATAGTAAAAATAATGGTAATGATTATGATGACAATAACAATAATTATAATAATGGCTGACATATACCACGCATATGGTAAGTAACCCATAGTTAGGTACTTTCGTTGGATTGTCATTTTAATGTTCAGAATATTATTATAATTTAGATACTATAGTTATGCAGTCAAGAAATGTGTTATACAAAGAAGTAAACAAGTTGCCGAAAGTCATACTACCAGCAAGTGGGAGAGCTGGTAGGGCAGCTCAGAGTAATGGGCTATCTTCAAAACTGGAAAGGCAGCTTGGTAAAGCACCCTCGAAAAGGAGTAAGAGATTTAAGATGAAAGTATCCATAAATGTTATCCTAGTTAAGAAAGGGTGTATGAGCATCCTTCCTGTCAGAAAAGAGATTGAGCAAATGTTTGAGAAAACAGGGGGTTCCTGTTCATACATGCGCAGGAGTCTAGTTGGCTGTACCTGGGATAGGTAGTGGAAGGCTTCCCTGGAGAGAAAGATGGAGTGCTAGGAAGGAGGCCACAGGAAGGTTTCAGTTATCACAAAAGAACTCATAATTTATGTTGGAGCCATGGAAGGAGAGTTAGTGAGGTATATCTAAGCAAATGCAAAACTTACAAGGCCAGATTTATGACTTTATAGAATGATAATTTCCCTAAAAAGACAAGATTTTTGCTACATGACATGTCTCTGCTCCTTGTTTCTTCAGGCAAATGAAGTTCTCCAGCAGTTCTTACAGAACCAGGTGGCAGTAGAGAACTCCATCCTGCAGGGAGACGCTCTCCTCACTTATCAGGAGAAGGCCCTAGCAGGTACAGGTGCAGGGTTGAGCTCATAGCAGAGTGGGTAGGTTCCTGCACTACCTTCAGACAGAGATGAGAGCAAAACCTTCCTGAAACAAAGAGCCTCCTCTCTTTCTGTGGAACGGCACTGCTAAATATAACAATCCGAGTTGTCTTTTTAAATTTGGCAGACAAGGAGGGCCGTCTCGATCACATTCTGAAATATGCTCTTGGTAACCCACGTAATTCAGAGGTTTCTCAGCTACCTTTTCAGTCAGTTTGGTATCTGTGCTGAGGAGGCTAGAATCAGACCTTTTGTTTTCTTCTCTCTCTAAAATATTTGTGGAACAGCTGAGTGGGCTTTGAAGAAGGCAGCTGAGAAAGAAGTGGAGCTGCTAAGCCAGAAATACAAGGAGCAACAGCAAAAACTGGAGGCTCAAGAGAGAAGCTTCAAGGAAAACATAGCCCAACTGAGAGATAAGTTGGAGAGAGAAAGAGAAAACTTTCGGATGGAACAGGAAAAAATGTTGAAGCACAAGCTGAAAGTAAGTCTGCCCAGAGCCTGGGCAGTGCCCAGTGGACAGTGCCGTGGTTCCTCAGGAAGAGGAGGGCCAAAACTAATAAAAATCATGACCCCAGAGAGAATCGTAAAGACATGCTTCATTAAAACTTCAGATCCGTCTGGACCCTGCTGAGGCCCTTAAATCCACAAACTCCAGGGCTTTAATGTATTGTGAGAATTTGTAGTGTGCAGTTAACATCCCTGAGGGTGCCGGGCTGCTGTTTGTGGTGATTGTTAGGGTGATCTCATTGGACCCCAGTTAAATAGGGCCTTAGTCCACTAGTCCTTAGGATTCTTGGTTAAACCATCAAACAGACCTGAAAGAACTCCATCTTGTCTTAAAAGTATCAGATTAGACTTGAAATACAGGATTCCTAAAGCTCTAAAATGTGCTGCATTTGTTTCCAGATCTGTGTGAGTTATCCTACAAAGCACAGAGGAAAATCATTCTTCAGCTCAACTTGGAACTTGATAACCAGCGTTCTACAGAGGGGCAGCAGTTCCCATTATTTGTTAGACATGTGTGTTCATGCTACCTCAGTGGAACTGAGAAATAATTAGAATTAATCCTGCATCACTCTGAAGGGCATCCCCAGTGTTGGAACTCCTCTCCTGAGGATAGTTCTCAGGTCTGACCTAGTCTGACCCCACCCCACTCTTAGTGAGGTGGTGCTAAAGGAATCGTGGGAAGTTGTAAACCATGATACTCCCACTCTCCAGGACAGTCTCATCAAAGAGCACTCTCGGGTGATAGAATAGTAGACAATGGTGCTTCAGTGCTGAAACTGTTAAAACCTTTACTCTTGATAATAGAGGATTTTCAAAAGTAGACTCCTTCTCTTTTATAGATCCAAGAAGAACTTCTTAATGAAGGATTTCTAAAGAAATCTGTGAAGTTGCATGCAGAGATACAGCTACTAAAAAAAGAGATTGCTGCAAATAAGGAAGATAAATGTTCGTTGGGTCCATGGATCTTTGATGTGATTGGTAAAATGTTAGATAAAGAAATGCCAGATCCTAGTAAGTTGCCTGGTGTGGGGATGAAGATTCTGGGCTCATAATGACTTAGGTCCAGAATTCCTTTTAGGGATTAATAAAATGAGGGGTTTTGTGATGCTGTGACTTACTTTGGAAGCATGTGTCATATTAGTTTCTTCTAACAAAAGTTTAAAGAAAAACCGTGATTACTCAAGTGTGACATACAAAAGTCAGACTTAATTTTGATCAAATTAAAGAAATAGTAAACAAGATTGTAAAAGAGAAGTGTAAGAAAATGTTAAATTTGCAGTTGTAGCAAAACAAACAAAATACTGCAAAATAAAATCAGCAGACCTGATTGTTGCTTTCTTCTCTCTCTAAGACGTCTGTGGAACAGCTGAACAGGCTAAGGAGGAGGCAGCTGAGAAGGAAGTGGAGCTGCTAAGCCAGAAATACAAGGAGCAACAGCAAAAACTGGAGGCTCAAGAGAGAAGCTTCAAGGAAAACATAGCCCAACTGAGAGATAAGTTGGAGAGAGATAGAGAAAACCTTCAGAGGGAGCAGGAAAAAATGTTGAAGCACAAGCTAAAGGTAAGTCTGCCCAGAGCCTGGGCAGTGCCCAGTGGACAGTGCCGTGGTTCCTCAGGAAGAGGAGGGCCAAAACTAATAAAAATCATGAACCCAGGTGGAATCATAAAGACCTATGATTCATTTAATGCCTCAGATCCATCTGGATCCTGCTGAGATCTTTAAATCCACAAGACGCTAGCACTTTCTGTAATGTTGGTCGTTGAAGTGAACAAATGGCATCCCCAGATTGCTAGGCTGCTATTTGTAGTGACTATAGTATGTTTTCATAATGCCTGGAGTGAGTAGGAAGTTAGTCCTATAGTCCTTAGGATATTAGTACAACCATCAGATATATCTAAAATGGATATACTGGGTCTGAAAGTATCAGATTATACCTGATATGAAATACAGAATCCTGAAAGCCGTATAACTTGCTGCATTTATTTCCAGATCTGTGTGAGTTACTCTATAAAGTATAAGGGAATAGTCTTCCTTATTCCAACATGCAGCTTGACAGCCCTTTTTCTACACTTTGTTAGCAATTCCCATTTTTTGTAGGTGGGTGTGGCCATGCTACCTAGAACTGAGAATTAGTTAGGATCAAACCTACATTCTCTCCCAAAAGGCATCATTAGAATTGGAACACATTTCTGTGATAGTTCTCAGTCTTGACTTAGCTCTCACATTTCCCCACCCTCAGTGAGATGATCCTGAGCAAATATTAGGAAGTTATGAGCCATAGAGTCCTACCATCAGGGTCAAAACATGGAAATACTGAAAAACCCTATCAAAGAGCATTACAATAGAGAAGTAGATGGATATGCTTAGCTTAGCTACTAGTGTTAAATACAAAACCCAGCTTGATAACTGGAAATTTTCAAAAGTGAACTCTCCCTTTTATAAGTCCAAGAAAAAATGCTTATTGAAGGATTTAAAATTCTGAGATCACAAATGGAATAGGCTCAGAATTCCTGCCTAGGAAATTATGAAATGAGGCTCCTTTTGTTATGCTGTGACTCATTTTTGAGGTATATGTGTCATGTTACTTTCATTTAACAAAAATTTAAAACTAAAAAGTGATTATCTAAATATATAAAGGCCTTACACAGAAAAGACAAGCTTACTATTGATTAAATTAATTTGAAGAACTGAGAAGCAGGTTAAAAGATACAGTGGAAAAAAAGACCAAATTTGCAGTAGCATCAAAACTAATATGATACTGCAGAATAAAATTATCATCAAGTATGTAGAATTTATACAAAGAAAGTTTTTAAAATATGATGCAAAAATTGACAGAAATTAAAATATCAATATTATTTAATATGTTAATTTAATTTGATCCAAAACATATGTCAAACATTATTTTTCAGAAAGTAGAAAAATTAATTCTAAAGTTTTTATGGTAAAGCCACAAGCAAAAATATCCAGTGCAATCCTGAAAAAGAGACAAATGAGAGGGGAACTAGCTCTAGCCACATGTTAAAACATCCCAACAATTAGCATTGTGGTACTAACATCTGAATATTGAAACAGTCAAAAAACAGACTTAAAAAGTCGGTGCAGGGGCGCCTGGGTGGCACAGTCGTTAAGCGTCTGCCTTCAGCTCGGGGCGTGATCCCGGCGTTCTGGGATCGAGCCCCATATGGGGCTCCTCCGCTAGGAGCCTGCTTCTTCCTCTCCCACTCCCCCTGCTTGTGTTCCCTCTCTCACTGGCTGTCTCTCTGTCAAATAAATAAATAAAATCTTAAAAAAAAAAAAAAGTCGGTGCAAAGTCATGAGGAAAGTGAGCAGATGATAATTTAGGCATTTTCTTTTGTGAAGGAACATGGAATATTCAACAAAGGATGTTTGAACTATAGGTAGCCATCTGAAAAAGAAAAGTTAAGGTCTTCTTTACATGTTATACCAAGTAAATTTCAGATGGTTCAAAGATATAAACATGAAAAAATTATACCATAAAATTAAATAATAGGGGGGAGTTAAAAAAAATAATATTCAAGTAGGTAGAACTTATTCTAAGTATGACATAATGGAAATAAATAAAATATATTTTAATTTTTTTTTCTCTGAGTATAGTTGACGCATGATGTTACATTAGTTTCAGGTGTACAATATCATGATTTTTCAAGTTTACACATTGTGCTATCTTCACTGCAAGTGTAGCTAGCATCTGTCACCATACATTGCCATTACAATATCATTGACTATATTCCCTATGTTGTGCCTTTTATTCCCCTGACTTACTCATTCTGTAACTGGAAGCCTGTATCTCCCACTCCCCTTCACTCTAGTAACTATCAGTTTGTTTTCTGTATTTTACAGGTCTGGTTCTGCTTTTTGTTTGTTTATTCATCTGGTTTTTTTTTAGATTCTACTTAGGAGTGAAATCAAATCAAAACCACAATGAGGTATCACCTCACACCTGTCAGAATGGCTAAAATAAAAAAGACAAGAAATAACAAGTGTTGGCAATGATATAGAGAAAAAAGAACCCTCATACACAGTTGGTGGGAATGTAAATTGCTACAAGCACTATGGAAACAATATGGAAACAAAATTCTCAAAAAATTGAGAATAGAAATACCATATGATCCAATAATTCTACTTCAGAGTATTTACCCAAAAAAACAAAAACACTAATTCATAAAGTTATATGCCCCCTATGTTCTTGCGGCATTATTTACAATAGCCAAGATATGGAAGCAATGTAAGTGTCATTGATAGATGAATGGATAAGGAAGTTGTGGTGTATACACACACACATATACCTACAATGGACTATTACACAGCCATTAAAAAGGATGTGCTATTTGCGATAACCTGGATGGACCTAGAGGGTATTAAGCTAAGTGAAATAAGTCAGGTTAAGATAGATAAAAGAAAATAGTGATAAATTCAACTATCTAAGAAAAAATGTTCTTCATAGAAAAACATAAGCATATATGTTGGCTAATTGAATTTAAAACAAACAAAAAATAAAAAAGGAAAATACGAACAAAGTAAAAATACAAATGGCAAAATGAGGAATACATTTTAATATATATCAGAAAAAATGATATAATTTCTTTAAGCCAATTTCTTTTTCTCACTGCTTAAAAGAAGCAGTGAGAAAAAGAACAACCCTGTCCCCCAAATGGATAAATATGTTAGAAGAAATGAAATATGTTCAACTTTACTAATAAGAAGTGATGTGCAAAATAAAGTTATGAGGCTCCTGTTTCATCTCTAAGGTTAGCAAAGAAAAACACATTTGATCCTAGGTTGCCAAGGATTTGGAGAAATAGAAAATCTCCCATATTTTCTAGTAAGTGGAAATTAGAATAATTATATATCAAGGTATTAAATGCACATACTTTTGATCCAGCAAGTTCATATTTAGGAACTTATCTTATAGACTTAATTGTCCATATGCCAAATGTCATCCATACTAGGATGTATGTTGTAGCACTTGTGTATGGCAAAAAATTAGAAAAAAATATCATCGGGTACTGGTGATAGAAATCATGGGGCATTTGTACAAAAGAATATTCTAGAGTCACTACAATGGAAGGGAAAACCCTATTTGTACTAATATGAGAAAATCTCCAGATTTAGCATAAAGTGAAAAAACAAAGATGCAGACAGTATACATAGTTGCTACTAGTAAATTTAAATACAGTGAATATATACATCTATTTTATCTGTCTCACGAAAAATATAGAATAAACTAGTAACTACGGTCACAACTGAGGATGGACGTAGGTAGTTGATGTGAGGCTTGAGTGGATGGCTAACTTTACATCATATATCCTCCTCCATGCCTCTTACATTTTGTAGAGTATATATTTTTACATATTTAGAAATGAAGACATAAAATTACTTAAAACCAAAATAATAATACATAGAAAGGGAACATTTAATGACAAGATAGGAGTGTTCATGCTTCTTGAAACAGCATACCTCAGTGTAATAGGAAGAGTCTGCTGATTACAACCAGAAACTAGAAACCATAAGATATGCATCCTAATCTTGTTTTAATTCTGACCTTTCAGTATTCTAATTTCTTTTCTTTTTTTACTGAGGTACAGTTGACATATGACATTATATTAGTTTTGGGTGTACAACATAATGACTCAGTATTTGTGTACACTGGGAAATGATCACCACAAGTCTAGTTACTGTCCCTCACCATGCAAATTTATAATTCTTTTTCTTGCGATGAGAACTTTTAAGATTACTCTCTTGGCAACTTTGAAATACATACTACAATATTATTGATGGCCATTTGTATGTCGTCTTTGGAGAAGTGTCTGTTCATGTCTTCTGCCCATTTCTTGACTGAATTATTTGTTTTTTGGGTATTGAGTTTGATACATTCTTAAAGATCTTGGATACCAGCCCTTTATCTGCTATATCATTTGCAAATATCTTCTCCATTCCGTAGGTTACCTTTTAGTTTTGTTGACTGTTTCCTTTGCCGTGCAGAAGCTTTTTATCTTGGTGAAATCCCAGTAGTTCATTTTTCCTTTTGTTTCCCTTGCCTTTAGAGACATGTCTTGGAAGAAGTTGCTGCGGCCGAGGTCGAACAGATGACTGCCTGTGTTCTTCTTTAGGATTTTGATGGATTCCTGCCTCACATTTAGGTCTGTCATCCATTTTGAGTTTATCGTTGTGTATGGTGTAAAAGAATGGTCCTGTTTCATTTTTCTGCATGTGGCTGTCCAATTTTCCCAACATCATTTATTGAAGAGACTGGTTTTTTTTTTTCCATTGGATAGTCTTTCCTGCTTTGTTGAAGGTTAGTTGACCATAGAGTCGAGGGTTCATTTCTGGAATCTTTGTCCTGTTTCACTGATCTGTATGTCTGTTTTTGTGCCAGTACCATGCTGTCTTGATGATCACAGCTTTGTTATGTAGCTTGAAGTCAGGCATTGTGATGCCCCCACCTTTGGTTTTCTTTTTCAACATTCCCCTGGCCATTCAGGGTCTTTTCCCTTCCAAATTTTAGGATTGTTTGTTCCAGCTCTGTGAAAAATGTCAATGGTATTTTGATAGGAATTACATTGAATGTGTAGATTGCTCTGGGCAGCATAGGCATTTTAACAATTTTTATTAACAGACACATGAAAAAATGCTCAACATCGTTTGCCATCAGGGAAATACAAATCAAAACTACAAGATACCACCTTACACCAGTTAGAATGGCTAAAATTAACAAGACAGGAAACAACAAATGTTGGCGAGGATATGGAGAAAGGGGAACCCTCTTACAAATGTTGGTGGGAATGCAAGCTGGCACAGCCACTCTGGAAAACAGTATGGAGGTTCCTCAAGATGTTAAAAACAGAGCTACCCTATGACCCAGCAATTGCACTACTGGGTATTTACCCCAAAGATACAGATGTAGTGAAAAGAAGGGGCAATGCACCCCAATGTTCATAGCAGCAATGTCCACAGTAGCCAAACTGTGGAAGGAGCCAAGATGTCCTCCAACAGATGAATGGATAAAGAAGATGTGGTTCATATATACAGTGGAATATTACTCAGCCATCAGAAAGGATGAATACCTACCATTTACATTGACATGGATGGAACTGGAGGCCGTTATGCTAAGTGAAATAAGTCAAGCAGAGAAAGACAATTATCATATGGTTTTACTCATGTGGAATATAAGGAACAGCACAGAGAATCATAAGGGAAGGAAGGTAAAACTAAATGGGAAGAAATCGGAGACAAACCATGAAAGACTGGACTCTGGGAAACAAACAGAGCTGCGGAAAGGGAGGTGGATGGAGTAAGGGGTAACTGGGTGATGGGCATTAAGGAGGGCATGTGATGTGATGAACACTGGGTGGTATATGCAACTAATGAATCATTGAACAATACATCAAAAACTAATGTTATGTTGGCTAATTGAATTTAAATAAAATATTGATGATAGTCACTATGCTACATCTAATTTTTTTTTTTTTAAGATTTTATTTATTTATTCGACAGAGATAGAGACAGCCAGCGAGAGAGGGAGCACAAGCAGGGGGAGTGGGAGAGGAAGAAGCAGGCTCATAGCGGAGGAGCCTGATGTGGGGCTCGATCCCAGAACGCCGGGATCACGCCCTGAGCCGAAGGCAGATGCTTAACCGCTGTGCCACCCAGGCGCCCCTACATCTAATTTTTTTTTATCTTCAGTCACTTGGGAAGTTTGCTGGAATGCCTCTAAGTTCCAACCCCGTGCTTATAAAGGGGGTGAATTAGAAGAAAATTTTCCTTCAGAATCAACTAGATTTTTCTGGAATTCCTTTCCAGCTGCCTCATGCTTTAGAATATGATATAGCTGGAATGAGCTACTTACAATTTTGCAAGGTGCACATATTATCTTTGGACTCTGGGCCTTTGTATATAGTATGCAGACTTATTAAAACAACTCTGCTCCTTACCACATTCTCATTATTTGCTAGCTTCTATCCCTATTCAAGGTCTCCTATTTTCCTGACTTCCTAAGGCTTGATGATATATTCCTCTTCTGTGTATTGTCACCCCTATCAGAACACTTTTTATATAATTGTGAAATTAAAATGACCTATTTACAGCTGTCCTACCTCCTCTCTCTTGATCTCAGGTACTTGGTCTTCTTCATCTTATCTTTAGCTCCCACCCAGCACAAAGCCCACCACATAAACACCAGGTGTTCAAAAAGTGATAGAATAAATATGGGAGGTGCCATCCTTTAGGACCGCAGTTTACCATGTTTTCACTGTATTAGCTTCTGTCTAGAGTTCTCAAAAGGAAGGATGCAGTTTTAGGAACTAGTGAAGAAGGGCCTCCTTGAGGCAGGAAGGACATGCCTGCCCATCTGAACCTGGTGCCCTGTTCTCTCTGCAGGACTGGACAGTCTACGTGCTCTGTGTTCCTCAGACTTCTTCCTGTGACAGTTACCGGAAAAGCAGTCATCACATTAGACTCAGAGGCCAATTATGACATTTAAATCGTTTTTTAAAATGCCAGAATACTACGCACCTCTCATTCTACTATAGTTTTTTTATCAGTTCAGTCTACTTCTGCTGAAATAAAATGATGCTGTTTGTTTCCACTGCATTTATTACTAATAAAAAAATGTTAAAATGAAAAAATATTCATACTCAATTCTCCAGTGGCTCTCATCCTTCCCTCTTGCCCACACAACTCCCGATCCATTTCCTCAGGGCCAGTTCAAAACCAAGCCTGTTCACTGGCATTTTCACAGAAAACGACCAGTGCCAGAGATGTAGAGAAGATTAGATGAGGGCCACAGTACTGTCCAGGTTCCACCCAAAGGTTGGCAGGCTAGAGATTCACAGAATTCAGACAAAAGGGCTGGTGGCCTCACAATGATGTAGTCTAACTAAAGTGGGCTGGAGAGGAGATAGGGTGACTGTGAGAGGCGTTAGAGGACATCTCGTGGGCTTGTGTCAAACCCAGAAAAACCGACAGTAGTAGAATGGGGAGACCGGGAAGGCAGTCTTGTGAAAAGTTTCACAATTCTCCCATGTTGAGAGGTGCAGAAAATCTAGAGGGCCCCAAGAGCCTCATTTGTTTTGGCAGAAAAACTTACCGTAGTGTTGGGAAGTCACAAAGATGCCGTGGACACTGAGAAAGGCTGCGTACAGGGGGATGCACAGTTTCACAAGGTGCAGTTATCCCAGAGCAGTGGGGATCATGCTACTGATGCAGAAACTATGAAATCCAAAGCAGGGAGAGTGGCCTTTCAGGGAGTGACTCTGCATTCGTCATCCATACTTGACCCAATGTCAACTTAGTTTCACAGAGCAACTGGCAACTTTGGGGGTAGGGGTTGTCTCATAAAAAGGACTTAAAAGAAGCAGCTATAAGAAGGGAATGGTAGGAGACTGCTCTGGGGCTCTCAGGCATTGAGAGCAGTACCAGGGGCTGGGTGGACAGATGCACAAGAAACAGCACCAAAGAGGTTTCCTATTCAGCAGTCAGCTGGCAAGGAGGAAAAGGATCCAAGACGCGGTCGAAGGGGGCAAAGATGGGATCCTGAGGGTGAGTCTCTGGAGGCTGGATCAAAAGAAAGGCCACAAGGTGGGCACCAATGATGAAACAACTCTGGACCCCAAGTGGGGGAGATGGCAGATAGGTGTGGGTGTCACTGACTGAGGGTGATGGATTGAACAGCCTCACAGAAGCCATGACAGGGCCACAGTGAAATGTATGGCTGCTAGGTCACAGAGGGCTCCTTTTAGCCTGGACAGGAAGGCGCAGTCTCATAGGGGAAGTCCATTGACACCTGGATGGTAGAAGGGACAGAGGTCCTCATACTGACAGTGGCCCTTTTTGGCAATGTGTTGGTAGACAGAGCTGTTGGACTTGTCTTCCATAACCTGGGGGCCATCCATGGGCCAGCAGGTATTTTTGAAGAGAGACCAACATTTGAGCCTTTAAGGATTTCTCTGCTCTTTGTGAAAGCCTCCCCTGGAAGGACCCTCATGGCCTGGTCCAGGAAGAAGAGGTTCAGTGTTGGCATCCTCCCACCAACCGCAACCATTTGTGTTTTTTTTTTTACACTATTGAGTTGTACAAGTTTCTTATATATTGGGATATTAACCCTTCACCAGATAGATGGTTTACAAATATTTTCCCACATTCCATATGTCGCCTTTCCGTTTTGCTGATTGTTTTACTGTGCAGAAGCTTTCTAGTTTGATGTAGTCCTACTTATTTTTGCTTTTGTTTCTTGAACTTTTCGTGTTATCCAACAAAATCTTTACCAAGACCAAGGCGCTTTTGACCTATGTTTCCTTCTAGTAGTTAAAGTTTTAGGTCTTGCATGTGATTCTCTAATCCATGTTGAGTCGGTTTTTCTGAGTGGTGTGAGGTAGAGGTTCAATTTCATTCCTCTGCGTGTGGTTATGTAGTTTTTCCAACACCATTTATTGAGGATGCTGTGCAATCCTTTCCCCCACTGAATCTGCTTGGCTCCCCATATCAAATATTAGTTGATTGTGCATGCATGGGTTTATTTCTGGGCTCTCAATTCTATTCCATTGGACTATATGTCTATTTTTATCCTAGTATCACGCTGTTTTGATTGCTATTGTTTGGTAATAAAGTTTGAAATCAGGAAATGTAATGCCTCTAGCTTTGTTCTGCTTTCTCAGAATTGCTTTGGCTATTTGGGATCTTTTGTAGTTCCACATAAATTTTAGGATTATTTTTTCTATTTCTGTGAAAAATGTCATTGTAATTTTGATAAGGATTGCATTCTTTGCTAATATCTGATTTAGATTTTTTTGCCTCCATATTTATAATTGACAAACTTTTTTTTATACAACTGTGGTCATATTTGGTATTAAGAATTTTCTCAAATAATGTTGGATAACATGCCTTATTTTTGATGCCCAACAAGAATTTATGTAAAAACTACTATTACATGTTTGTTTGTAGAAATCACAGTTAATTATCTAACCCTTGAGGTTTTATTGTAAAAACTTTTTTTCACTGATTCAATTTCTTCAATAGTTATTAGAAGTTTCTGGTTTCTAGGGACAGAAAGCACAAATTTTCTGAGGATATCCTTGTGCATGATGGTTAAGTGAGTCCACTCATCCTTCTAGCTCTTGTTCCTAAAACCTATGTATTAACCTTTTGGGGACACAACACTATATAAAGGCTGTAGGTTTAAGGTGTATACTGACCAATGCACAGACTTAGAAATTCAGATATTGTGTTAGATCCTGCTTTCTTCTCTAGGGTAGCTTGTATGGGTAATTAATGCCCCCAAATATTGAATTCTGTCCTCTTTAATTGTGTGAACTTTCTGGTGCCCAAAAAAATGACAAAAAGGAAATACTAAGCCAGAGGAATAATGATTTCCCTTTATAAATTGGACTTAAAGAGGTTTTGAATGTGTACTGTTTAATAATGGGACCTCACATTTAAATCACAAATTTAATAATTCCTTGACTTAAAATGGATCATTCCTGACAAGTGTTGGAAATGTGTAAAAAGACTACACTTGAGGTAGGGTGCATTATGTATGCCTTCAACACACCAAACTATAGGCTACAGAGTGGTCACACCAGCTGACTTGTTAAGATATTCTCCAGATTGTATTTCTGGAAGAAGGGTGAGGGGATTTTTCGCATTAGTACATTAGTACATTTACTTGAACTTACTATAGGGGAATCAGAACAATCTGACTCTGTGAAGGGTCCTCCTGAAAAAAAGAATGGGCATAGTCTAGGACTCCACCTGTTGTCACCATCAGAGATGTGGCCCAAGGCTGTCTTACCCGAGGTAATATTTTTTTTTTCTTTTAGAGAGGGAAGGTGAGGAAAGAGGTAGAGGGAGAGAGAGAGGGCTCAGTCTCACAACCCTGATATCATGCCTGAGCTGAAATCAAGAGTCAGATGCTTAACTGACTGAGTCACCCAGATGCCCCTGTCTTACTGCATGTAAGGGTGGATGAACCTCTTGGGAGAATGGGCACAAAAGCTTACTGAGAGAATAGCTTGAAAGACACTTTTGTAAACTCATAAATATGTTATACTGGCACTTTACCATCCAAGTCTTACTGGAGACTCTTTTCTAAATATCCATCCTACAAATTAAAATCCTCTGTAATTTCAGTTTTCCCTTTAAGACCTATGTTTTTGGTGCAATAAGACTGAATTTAAGGTATACTTTCTCTCTAGTGATGTAATTTTCAAACCAGCTTGCAAGCAAGGTGCCATATTTATCATAGCCAAAACATGAAGCAAGTTCCAGTATCTTATATTTTATGTAGTTCTGAATTTCGCTTCTCTTATTCTGTGTTTTTCAAAGCCCAGCAAATGCAAGATGATTTTGGTTTTGGATTGTTTTTACTCTTATGTCACAGTGGCTAAACTCTCCAGTTCTAGAAGTCCCTAAACCTGTCCCAACACAGCTATTATTTTTTAAAACATTCAATTTTTTAACTGAACAATTGCACTCACCACGTTTCTAAACTGAAATTGTTTCATGTTTGTACTTTTCTGTAAGGGCTGATACATTTGCTGCTTTGTGGTTTTTCACTAAACTTTGAGTATCAGGATGTTAAAGGAGACTCTTTCTGCCTGAGAATTTCTGCTGTGCTCTAAAGATAAGTGTGCTAAGTGTCAAAAACCACAATTTCTAAAACAATATGCCACCCCATTTTTTGGAGTTAAATTAACAAAACATGAAAAAAGTCATCTCTATTAAATTAAGTCTCATTAGCTGAAGTTTTAGGAACTTAAAGAAGTTTAAGAAACTATTTTAATAATTCTTCCTTTACTACTGGTAATGGTAGTATATTTGCTCATTCCCTTCCTTTGGTCTAAAATACATTCTCTCCAATTTCTCTTTGCTGCAATCTGAGTCATCCTTCAAGAGCCAACAGTAATGGCACCTCCTCTGTGAAGCCATCTAAAATCCTTCTGAATATAATTAATTGTTGCTTTTGTAACCAACCAAATACTTTTTTTTTAAAGATTTTTATTTATTTGAGAGAGTGAGCAAGAGAGAGAAGCATGAGCAGGGGGAGGGGCAGAGGGAGAGGGAGAAGCAGACTCCCTGCTGAGCAGGGAGCCCAACACAGGGCTCTATCCTGGGACCCTGGGATCATGACATGAGCTCTAAGCAGATGCTTAACCAACTGAGCCACCCAGGGGCCCCTCACACACTTTATTTTTAACACTATTTTATTAGTAATCACTTCTTATTTAATGGTAAAATATTTGTCCTTTTCACAATGCAGGTTAGCCAAGAATGAAAACTTTTCTTTGTTTTTAAATATACAAAAGCAATGGAAATGCTAGTTTTGAAGGACTGGGAGGCATATAATAATAACAAATAGGCAAAACATAAAGTAATAGCTTTTTGTCAGCAGACTGGTTGGGCTAATGATAAAATCTCAAATTTGAAAATTCTTTAACTTTAAATGAACTTTTCTCAAAAGGTTTGATGACATGTATAAAAGATACTTTCAAAAGTGGAGATTAACAAAAATTTACTTGCATAGATATTCACTACCTTGAACCAGATATCACAGACAATGAAGGGAGGCCAAACTAGGTAACTTATTATTTTAATTTCGCAGATTGGATCTTTGCGCCAAGGGCAAAGATGCTGTTTCCAATTAGCCTCACTACCAGACATCAAATCTGTTCCTGGAGTAGTTGGATCAGGGTAAGCTGAGGAATGGCCAAGAAACTAGGATGGTACATACTGGTAGTCCCTATAGTCACCATCAAAGATGTTTCATGAGACAAATGATACTCAATTCAGGGTGGGATGGAGGAAAAGTCAGTCAGCTGACCCTGTGCTGAGGGAAATGAACAGAAGGACATCAGGACCTCTCAGAGAATGGCATTAGTGATCCTTTTATCTCTTCCACATTCACAAATATTTAATGCTAGCATCCAGAACCCAGGTCATAAAGGAAGCTTCCATCCTTCTGATATCCATCATACAAACATAAAAAACCTGTTAAATTTTAAGTTCTGTCCTTTTCCCCAAACTCAAAAATACTAACTGCTGTTCTAAGGGCAGCTATCCTTTCAACTGGCTCAGCCTACACACTGATTATTAACAAGATGACATATTTATTACAGCTATCTCACTAAGCGGATTCATTGACTCAAATTGGTGCAGTTTCTTATTTCTTTTTTTTATAGATTTCCCCAATCCCAACAATATCAGAGTATTCGTTTTGTTGTGTTTAATTTTCTGTTATGGTAGCTAGTGACTCTTGCTCTTGTTCAAGAATATTGTAAGGCTATAAATCTTGACTCTAAAATTATGTTTTCCTTTATTCCCAGATTTTTATCAGCTGAAGAATTGGATCAAATAGATTGATGACCTGAAAGTGCTTAAGGTCTGCATTTTCAGGAACCCCATGTGGATCAGGATATCATCAGTTTGGGGCTCCTTCTTATGTTTCAGGATGCTAAATGGGACTCTTCCTATGCGGGGTCCACTAACGGTCCCGGACTGAGAACACTAGGTGCCAAATAACAACTAATTCCAAAGCAAGGTGCCACACCAGCTTTTACAGAGTTAAGTTAAACTCAAGTCAGTAAACTAAAGAAGAAAAATCGTATATCAATTAATGAAGTAAAGGCATTTGACAAAATCTAACACTCATGATAAAACTACTCACGAATGAGAGTAATGAATACTTCCTCAACTTGATAAATAGCTGCAAAAAACCTACACCTTACATCATACTTAATGGTGAAAAACTAGATGCTTTCCCACTAAGATTAGGAACAAGGCAATGATGTATGTTCTCACCACTTCCATACAACATCATACTAGAAGTCCTAATAAATAAGACAAGAAAAAGAAATGAAAGATATATAGATTAGGAAGGAAGAAATAAAGCTATTTTCCTTTGCAGATGACATGATTATCTATGTAGAAAATCTCAAAGAATCAATAACAATAACAAAAAATTCCTGG
Source organism: Ursus maritimus (assembly GCF_017311325.1). Taxonomy (NCBI): domain Eukaryota; kingdom Metazoa; phylum Chordata; class Mammalia; order Carnivora; family Ursidae; genus Ursus; species Ursus maritimus. Next base: position 30,819,310 of record NW_024423564.1, read on the forward strand.
TACCAATAAATGATTATAACAAGGTTGCAGGATAGAAGGTTTACCTATAAAAATCAATTGCTTGCTTATATATCATCAATGAACACTTAGAATTTGAAATTAATAATAATACCATTTATATTAGCACCCCCGAAAATTAAATACTTAGGTTATAAATCTGAAAAAAATATGTGCAGGATCTATATGAAGAAAATAACTCTGATGAAAGAAAACAAAGAAAATTTAAATAAATGGGGGAATATGGGAACACTCAATATTATCAAGATGTCACTTCTATTTTTTTTTTAAGATTTTTTAATTTATTATTTATTTGACAGAGAGACAGCCAGTGAGAGAGGGAACACAAGCAGGGGGAGTGGGAGAGGAAGAAGCAGGCTCCCAGCAGAGGAACCTGATGTGGGGCTCAATCCCAGGACTTTGGGATCATGCCCTGAGCTCAAGGCAGATGCTTAATGCCTGAGCCACCCAGGTGCCCCAAGATGTCACTTCTAGAGGTTAGTACAATTTCAGTAAAAATCCGAGCAAGTTATTTTGTGGATATTGACAAATTGATTCTAAAGTTCATATAGAGAGGAAAAAGACCCAGAATAAACAACAAATATTGATGGAGAAGAAAAAAGAAATCGAAACTACCCAACTTTAAGACTTGCTATAAAGTGTTTAAGACTTGCTATAAAGTTACAGTACTCAAGACTATGTGGTCTTGACAAAGGAACAAAATCAATTCAATGGATAAAGGATAATCTTTTCAATAAATGGTGCTAAAACAACAGGACATCCATATACCAAAAAGAAAAAAGAAAAAGAAGAGAATATAGACACATCCTACAATTATCACAAAGTCAAAATGGATCATAGACCCAAATGTAAAACATAAAACTATAAAATTCCTAGAAGATAACATAAGGGAAAACCTAGGTGACCTTAGGTTTGATGATATCTTTTTTAGATACACCACCAAAAATCACAATCCACAATAAAAATTGATAAGTTGGACTTCATTAAAACTTAAAACTTCTAATCTTCTAAAGACACCATTCAGAGAATGAAATGACAAGCCACACATTAGGAGAAAATTTTTGCAGAATATATATCTCACAAAGAACTGGTAATCAAAATATACAAACAATTCTTAAAACTCGAGAATAAGAAAACAACCCAATTTAAAAATGGGCAGAAGATCTGAGGAGGCACCTTACCAAAGATTCACAGATGTCAAACAAGCATCTGGAAAGATGTTCCACATCATATGTCATTAGAGAACTGCACATTAAAACCGTAGTAAGATACCATTAAACACCTACTAAAATGGCTAAAATCCGAACACTGACAACACCAAATGTTGTTAAAGATGTGAAGTAATAATAACTCCCATTTATTGCTGTGGGAATGCAAAATAGTACAGCCATTTTGAAAGACATTTTTGTAGTTTCCCTCCAACCTTAACAGTCTTACCATCTGATCCAGAGATCATACTCCTAGTTATTTACCAAAATTAGTTGAAAACAGATTTATACAAAAACCTGCACACAGATATTGAAAGCAGTTTTATGCATAACTGCCAAAACTTACAAGCAACCAACATATGCTTCAGCAGGTGAATAGACAAATTGTGATACAACCAGTCGATGGAATATTACTCAGTGTTAAAAAGAAATGGGCTATCAGGAGACAAAACACATGAGTAGACTTGAATACATATTGCTAAATGAAAAGAAGCCCATCTTAAAGGTTACATACTGTCATCCACCTATATGACATTCTGAAAAAGGAAAACAGTGAAAATACCAGTGGTTCCTAGGGGCTCAGAGGGAGGGAGAGAGGGATGAATAGCTGGAGCACTGGGGATCTTTAAAATGAAACTATTCTGAAGGATACTATAATGGTCATTATATATTGGTCAAAACCTATAGAATGTACAACACAGAGTGAACTCCAGTATGGAATTTAATCTATCAGCATTAAGTCATCATTTTAACAAATGTACATGCTAATGTAAGATGTAAATAATTGGGGGAAATTGGGAGATGGAGAAGGGTTAAGGGATATATGGAAACTTTGCTTTTTGCTTATGGTTCCATAAATCTAAATCTGTTCTTAAAAAAAAATTAATGAAGTCTATTTAAAAAAATGTGTAGGTTATCAAAAAATGTACTTTCAATTCAATCACTTATTACATTCTATTACTTTACGAAGGCATTTTTTAAAGTTTTATTTTAATTCCAGTTAGTTAACATACAGTGTTATATTAGTTTCAGGTGTGAAATATAGTGATTCAGCACTTCCATACATCACCCAAGTGTTCATCACTGCATGTGTACACCTTAATCCCCATCATCTATTTAACCCATCCCAATAAGTCTTATTACAGAAGAATACGTTGGTGAGAGAAGAATTAAAGTGTCTTCCTAGACTGACGGAACAAACTCCACAACTAAAGGGAGGAAAAACCACATATGGAAGAAGGTAGGAAGTGTGGAGACATGGTTTAGGGGAGAAATGGATCATGAGCCCTGTGGAAGGGAGGAGCCGTGGTCATGGAGAAGGGTGAGAAAGAGACAGGAGCACACCAGGGAACTCACAAAGAGAACATGTCCCTAAAATCATTGGCTTGGAAAATGAAAGGGGCTGAATTTAGTGAGTTCTTGCAACCAACAGTGCTTAAAGCCTGGAGTTTTAAAAGTCAGAGGGGGTGGCTGGGATAGAGCCCAGAGGGCACTGTGCTGCTCCTGGAGAAAAGGCAGGCAAACAACCTGGGGTGGGCAGTTTGGAAATGGCTATCTGGGGGAATGCCTGGGGCACACAGTGGGGAGACTGTTTGCTCTTCTCTGAGTGTGTTCTTGAGAGGGAAATTTCCTGGAGATGTTTCTCTGGAAACAAAGAGATGGCTGGTGTCACTTCCCTCCCCTGCCCTTCACCATAAAATAGTTCAGCACTGACACTGCCTAACTTACTTACACCAAGCCTGCCACCCCACTCCCCCAGCCTGTACTATGGCAGGACTACCCTTCTCAGTCAAGTTTGCCTCAGTCCCAGTGTGGCAGGCCCCTCTCGCAAAAGACCAGCACAAATCCCTGCCCACATCACGTCTCCCCACCAGAACATTCTGCAGGGCCTCAGTTCTGGTGAAGTTGGTGTCAGGTCTCATTTCACAAGCAGACCAGAGCATACCTAGTTAAAAATCAGCACATTCAGGCCAGCAACCAAACACTGTCCAAGCAGGCAAGGAGAAGTTCTGCAGATGACTGGCCTGAAGAATAGAGCAGCCACAACACAGCAGTAGAGTACATGGGTCACATACTAGAGACACTCCCTGAAGCTTCAGGCCATGGGCACTACTTGACCTCTTCTTCATAAGGCCATTATTTTCAGGAGCAGGAGACATAACTGACTTTTCTAACACAGAGATGAAGGTAGATACTTAGACAAAATGCAAAATGCCAAGGTGGAGGAATTTATCCCAAATGTAAGAACAAGATAAGGCCACAGCCAGAGATCTAAGAAAAACAGATATAAGTAACATGCCTGAGGGAAAATTTAAAGCAACAATCTTAAGAAAATTCAATGGGCTTGAAAAAAGAACAGGGGACATCAGTGAGACCCTTACCACAGAGATAAAAAAGTTTAAAAGAATCAATCAAGGATAAAGAATGCAATAACAAGATTTGAAACAGGCTTGATGCAATGAACAGCAGGCTGAAAGAAGCAGAGGTACAAATTAGAAGACAAAATAATGGAAAATAGTGAAGCTGAACAAAAGACAGAAAGAATTATGCAACATGAGAAGAGACTTAGGGAACTCAGTGACTCCATCAAATGTAAAAACATTCATATTATAGAGTCCCAGAAGAAGAAAACAGAGAAAAGGGGGAAGAAAATTTATTTCAAGAAATAATAGCAGAAAACTTCCCTAATCTGGGAAATTTTCCTTAATTGGGAAAAAGACATCCCGATCCAGGAGCCACAGAGAACTCCCATAAAAATCAACAAAAGCACGCCAACACCAAGACATTTTATAATTAAATTTGCAAAATACAGTGGTAAAAATCTTAAAAGCAGCAAGACAAAGAAATCCATAAGTTACCAGGGAAAACCCATCACACTAGCAGAAGATTTCTCAACAGAAACATCGCAAGACAGAAGAAAGTGGCATGATATATTTAAAGTGCTGAATGGGAAAAATCTGCAGCCAAGAATACAAGATATCCAGGAAGGCTATCATTCAGAACAGAAGGAAAGATAGAGTTTCCCAGACAAACAAAAACTAAAGGAGTTTGTAACCATTAAACCAGCCTTGCAAGAAATATTAAAGGGGACTCTTTGAATGCAAAGGAGAGACCAAAAGAAAGGATTAGAGAAAATCTCCAGAAACAATGACAAAACAAGTAATAAAATGGCAATAATACATATCTATCAGTAATTACTTTGAATATAAATGGACAAAATGTTCCAATCAAAAGACATGGGATAAAAAAGCAAAACCCATGTATATGCTGCCTACAAGAGACTCATTTCAGACCTAAAGACACCTGGAGGTTGAAAGTGAGGGGGAGGGAAACATTTATTATGTGGATAAGTGACATCAAATGGATGTCAAAAGAAAGCCAGAGTAGCAATACTTAAATCAGACAAACTAGATTTTTAAAAAAGACTGTAACAAGAGACAAAGAAGGGCACTATATAATCATAAATTGAACAAAACAACAAGAAGATATAACAATTGTAAATATTTATGCACCCAACATGGGAGCACCCAAATATATAAAATGATAACCAACATAAAGGAACTAATTGATAATAATAGTAGTAGGGGATTTTAGCACCCCACTTACATCAATGGACAGAGCATCGAAACAGAAAATCTAAAGGAAACAATGGCTTTGAATGACACATTGGACCAGCTGGACTTCACAGATATATTCAAAACATTCCATCAGAAAACAGCAGAATACACATTCTTTTCAAGTGCACACGAAACATTCCCCGGAATAGAGCACATATTAGGTCACAAAACAGGCCACAACAAATATAAAAAGATTAAGATCATACCATGCACCTTTTGTGACCACGATGAAATGAAACCAGAAGTTAACTACAAAAAAAAGTTTGGAAAGACCACAAATACATGGAGGTTAAATGACGTGCTGCTAAACAATGAATGGGTCAACCAGGAAATCAAAGAAGATATAAAAAAAAAAAATACATGGAAACAAATGAAAGTGAAAACAGGACGGTCTAAAACTTTTGGGATGCAGCAAAAGCAGTCATAAGAAGGAATTATATAGCAATACAGGCCTTCCTCAAGAAGCAAGAAAAATCTAAAACAAACAACCTAACCTTACACTTAAAGGAGATAGAAAAAGAGCAACAAATGAAGCCTAAAGCCAACATAAGGAAGAAAATAATAAAGGTTATAGCAAAAACTAAAAAAACAAACAAACAAACAATAGAGCAGGAGCTGGTTCTTTGAAAAAATTAATAAAATTGATAAACCTCTAGCCAGACTTAGCAGAAAGAGAGAGAGAGAGAGAGAGAGAGCGGTCCCAAATAAAATCACAAATGAGGGAGGAGAAATTACTAACACCACAGAACTAAAAAGAATAAGATAATATTATGAAAAACGATATGCCAACAAATTAGACAACCTAGAAGAAACGGATAAATTCCTAGAAACATATAAACTACCAAAACTGAAACAGGAAGAAATACAAAACTTGAACAGACCAGTAACCCACAAAGAAACTGGATCAGTAATCAAAAAACTCCCAACAGATGAAAGTCCAGGGCCAGATGGCTTCACAGGCAAATTCTACCAAACATTCTTCTCAAACTATTCCAAAAAAATAGAAAAGGAAAACTTCCAAACTCATTCTATGAGGCCAGCATTACCTTGATTCCAAAACCAGACAAAGACCCACTAAAAAAGAGAACTACAGGCCAATATCCCTGGTGAACATGGATGCAAAAATTCTCAACAAGATACTAGCAAACTGAATCCAACAATACATTAAAAAAATCATTCACAACCATCAAGTGAGATTTATTCTGGGTTGCAAGACTGGTTCAGTATTTGCAAATCAATCAATGTAATGCACCACATTAATAAAAGAAAGAAAAAAAGCCACATGATCATTTCAATAAATGCAAAAAAAGCATTTGACAAAGTACAACATGCATTCATGATAAAAACCCTCAACAAAGTAGATTTAGAGGAAACATACTTCAACATAATAAAGACCATATATGAAAAACTCACAGCTAATACAATCTTTAATGGGGAAAAGCTAAGATCTTTTCCTCTACAGTCCAGAACGAGGAAGGGAGGTCCACTCTCACCACTGCTAGTTAATATAGTAATGGAAGCCCTAGTCTCCACAATCGGACAACAAAAGGAAATAAGAGGCATCCAAATAGGCAAGAAGAAGTCAAACTTTCACTCTGCAGACAACATGAATATTCTACGTAGAAAACCTGAAAGACTCCACCAAAAAACTGCTAAAACTGACACATGAATTCAGTAAAATTGCAGGATACAAAATCAACATACAGAAATCTGTTGCATTTCTGTACACCAGTAATGAAGAAGGAGAAAGAGAAATTAAGGAATCGATCCCATTTACAATTACACCAAAAACAATAAGATACCTAGGAACAAACCTAATCAAAGAGGTGAAAGTCCTGTACTCTGAAAACTATAAAACACTGATGAAAGAAATTGAGGACAACATAACGAAATGGTCCATGTTCATAGATTGGAAGAATAGGTATTGTTAAAATGTCCATACTACCCAAAGCAATCTACACATTTAATGCAATCCCTATCAAAATACCAATAGCATTTCTCACAGAACTAGAACAAACAATCCTAATTTGTAGGGAACCACAAAAGACCAAATAGCCAAAACAATCTTGGGAAAAAAAGGAAAAGAAAAACAAAGCTGGAGACATCACAATTCCAGATTTCAGGTTATATTACAAAGCTATAGTAATTGAAACAATATGGTACTGGCACAAAAATAGACACAAAGATCAATGAAACAGAGTAGAGTCCAGAAATAAACTGACCATTATATGGCCAATTAATCTTTGACAACAGAGGTGAGAATATGCAATGGGAAAAGGAAAGTCTCTTCAACAAATGGTGCTGGGAAAACTGGACAGCTATATGCAAAAGAATGAAACTGGATCACTTTCTTACACCAAATAAAAAAATAAACTCAAAATGGATGAAAGACCTAAATGTGAGACCTGAAACCATAAAAATCCTAGAAGAGAGCACAGGCAGTAATTTCTCAGACATTGACCATAACAACATATTTTTAGATATGTCTTCTGAGGTAAGGGAAACAAACACAAAATAAATTGGGACTTCATCAAAATAAGAAGCTCCTGCACAACAAAGGAAACAAACAACAAAACTAAGACAACCTACTGAATGGGAGAAGATATTTGCAAATGACATATATGATAAAGGGTTAGTATCCAAAACACATAAAGAACTGATACAACTCAATACCCCCAAAGATGAAATAATCCAATTAAAAAATGGGCAGAAGATGTAAACAGATATTTCTCCAAAAAAGACATACAGATGACCAATAGACACATGAAAAGATGCTCAACATCACTTACCACCAGAGAAATGCAAATCTAAACCAATGAAATATTGCCTCACAGCTGTCAGAATGGCTAAAATAAAAAACTCAAGAAACAAGTGTTGACGAGGATGTGAAGAAAAAGGAACCCTCTTGCACTCTTGGTGGGAATGCAAACTGGTGCAGCCACTGTGGAAGACAGTATGAAGGTTCCTCAAAAAGTTAAAAATAGAACTACCTTAAGATCCATTAATTGTACTACTGGGCATTTATCCAAAGAATACAAAAACACTAATTCAAAAGGATATATGCACCCCTGCATTAACTGCAGCCTTATTTGCAATGGAAGCAGCCCAAGTGTCCACCAATAGATGAATGAATAAAGAAGGGGTGGTATATACATAGAATGGAATATTATTCAGCCATAAAAAAGAATGAAATCTTGCCATTTGCAACAACTTGGATGGAGCTAGAGAGTATAATGCTAAGCGAAATAGCCAGTCAGAGAAAGACAAATACGATATGAACTGAAGAACCGAATTCCTCATTTAAGAGGTTATTCAACTCATGATTGGAAAATGTTTGCAGAAACTAGCTTTTGTGCTTTGTGCTACAAACCGTGTTTTGTATCTGCTACTCACATACACTGGTACTGAGGACCTTAACATGTGATCCCATATGTGGCCTCTGCCTACACCTTCACAACATGATGCACAGTCAGCAGTAGGAAAATTCCTGCAAGTCATTATTACTACACTGTGACAGGTAGAAAAGAATTAACTATTTATGAAAGTAAGTGTAAACCAAAATATATATCCCACTAGACCCAAATTAAACGTATCTTAACTTCAACTGTCCTTAGCAAAAACCCAAAAATTCCATAGCAAATTTCATGTCATATAACACAAGGAAAAATAGAACTAAGAGGGGCTGACGTGGAAAGAGGTGGCAGTATACACGATTGCAAGGTTACATAGCCTTCTTTTTAAAAAGATAACAGCTTTATCAGAATATAAATCACATACATAAAATTCACAAACTCAGAAGGTACAACTCAGTGGTTTTTAGTGTATGTATAGAGTTGTTGCAACCATCGCTACAATCAATTATAGAAATTCTCATCACTCCAAAAAGAAACCCAGTATCCATTAGCAGTATTTCTGCTCAATCCCCAGCCCTAAGTAACCAACTAATCTGCTTTTAGTCTCTATGAATTTGCCTACTCTTGACATTTCATATTAATAGAATTTAATGGATCTTTTGTGACTGGCTTCATTTCTCAAGGGTATATACTGGGGAGTAGAATTGTTGGGTCATACGGTAACTGACATCTAAACTTTTAGGGAACTGCCAAACTGTTTTCCAAATTGGCTATACCATGTGACATCCCCTACCAGCACTGTAGGAGGGTTCTGATTTCTCCATATCCTTGCCAACACTTTTTATTATCTGTCATTTTGTTTATACCCATCTTTGTGGCTATGAAACTACCTCATTGTAATTTTGATTTAAATTTTCGTCTTGAGTAATGATTTTGAGTACATTTTCATGTGCGTTAGCATTTATCTATCTTCTTTGGAATAATGTCTATTCTTTATATATTCTAGGTAAAAGTATCAAAGGAGATTTGGATGATGCAAGTAGAGACAATGCAGTTATTCTCGGGCAACTGTGGCTTCATACGGTGGTGGTCAGATGTGATGTTTCAGCAGACCTGTCGGGATCACTTTGACACCAGATGGCACAGGTACTCGACTTCTCCACAAATGACAGCTTTTCTACCAATGCTTCAGGCTATTGTGGTTAGTAATTATACCTTCATCCTCCCCTGACTCTCTGTCTTTCCAGACTTTCATACCCCAGCACCCCTTTGTCATTAAAGTTAGTCCTTAGTATTCACATAATTCCTACATAAAATAAATTCTCTCTGTAATGCTTGGTGATGCCTCTGTTTTCCTGACTGAATCCAGACCGAATACCTAACATTGTATGAGGATAAAATTCCAGTAGCAGGTAATTTCAACATTTAAAGTGCTCACTGCCCTGTGCCCCTACACTGTTCACACAGCATGAACACTGGACAAAAAAAGACTAGAATATGATGTCTATAAAGCCGTGGGCCTGATAATATTTATTTAACTCATTTTTATTTAACATAGAAGTAATGTTCCACAGTAAGATCACTGTATATATTCTAATCCTAATTAGATATTTTACAAGAGGGTATAAAATGAGAGAGAAATTAAGCCAAGGACTAAAAATAGGTAAAGGATTAAACATTATTATAAATTTTGTATCCTGAAAACTCAACCAAAAGGAGCATTTGTTTTTCAAGTTGAGAAAAATGTCTTTGTTAATTAAGAGAGGTGCTAAGTTTTAAATGCTAATAATGACCATAATGATGTGGTAAGACTTTTATACACATTATCTCAATTAATTCTTATAAATCACTACGAATTGGGTATTAACATACCCATTGAGAAGATGGTGAAATAATGCATAGAGAACTGGTAAAGCTGAGGAGTAACTGAAGAGGTTTACATACACATACTTGGTAGGTCAGCACCTCTCTCAAGTGTTTTTTTTTTTCCCTCCACATTTCCTAATTTGACAGAGCTGGAAATGAAGTAGATTAGATGCCCTTCTTACTCTTCATTTTGGCTTCATCCTCTTTCTTTAACCCTTCATTCCCCCCACTTCCAAAAGAACACAAAACAACAAACAATAAGAACAAAACACATCAAGTGTCTTTAAAGCACAGGTCATCGGACTATACTACTTATTACTCCTTATTCCAGGCATCCTGGATCTCCCAAACCTTTCCCTGGCACTAGCTGTTCTCTTTTCACCACTACTCCCATTGCAAATTTTGGGGCCTTGGGGATCTATAACACAAACATCTAATACCCCCTTTCAGTTCCTGCACCTCCTCATATTCAAGTCTTTTCCACCATTTTATCTTACCCACATTTTCTTACCAGTAATTACAACTTCTCCATCATCTCAGTATTGAGTATTCCATGCAATCAGCTCCTCTCAAGAACCTCCTCTCTGTTGCTTCATCAAATGATCAATTTTCTGGCTCCTTTTCTGTTATATCCTCTGTTTTGCTCTATTTCACAGTTTTATTAAGTTTTCTTTCTCAATTCGCCCTTCTTCTCCTTCTCCTCCTCCTCCTTCTCCTCCTCCTCCTCCTCCTCCTCCTCCTCCTCCTTCTTCTCTTTAAACTAGGCTCCACACCCAGCATGGAGCCCAACAAGGGTCTTGAACTCATGACCCTGAGATCAAGACCTGAGCTGAAATCAAAAGTTACTTAACTAACTGAGTCACCCAGGTGCCCTGGAATTTGCTCTACTCTCTTAATCTCCAAGTATTGTGGCTCTTCTGTTTGAAACCTTTCTTTTCTTTGATCTGGTGCTCCATTTCCATGACTGGAGTAAATCTATAAAAATTATCCCTGGGGGGATACTGGGTGGCTCAGTCAGTTAAGCCTCCGACTCTTGATGTCAGCTCAGGTCTTGATCTCAGGGTTGTGAGTTCAAGCCCCACTTTGGGCTCTTGTGGAGCCTACTTAAGAAAAAAAAATCTGTGAATTTATATTTCCAGCTCTAACTTTACTTATGTGTTTCAAGCTTATAAATTCCGTTCACTGTTTGACATCCCCGTATCTTATCCTGTAACTATTGCAAGCTTAACATATCCAAACTAAAACTTTTGGTTGTCTCCTGTGGTCCTAAATGTAATCTTTCCACAGTCTTCTTCATCTTGGTGAATAATGACTTCTTTAATCTATCCTTGATCCCTATTTTTCTCTCAGGCCTCAAATTCAGTCCAACAGCAAATCCTGTGAATTCTAAATTTGACAAACATCTAGAGTCAGACAAAAATCACTATTTCTAATCCATGTCCATATCATCACTCACCTAGAACTCTATACTAAGCTCTTAACTTGCCAAGTATATTCAGTCTTACCCTCCTAGATCTAATCTAGCCCTAGGGTTTTTGTTGTTTAAAAATTAATCAAAAGTTCACATACATAAAGAGTAATAACCAATTATAATATTATGGAGATTTTCAAAGAGTAGACATGTCTTTGTGCCATTATGTAAGTCAAGAAATAGGATTTTACAAACGTGCCCAGAAGCTTAGTCATAGCACCTTCCAAATTTCCACTCCCTCCCTTTTCCCACAAAGGAACTGTAGAAAGCAATTTCTGACACTAGCTTTCGGTAATCCCTGCCTCCTATTATTCACACTCTTGCGCAATTGCCTCTGCCTTGAGTGTGAGCTGAGCCTGGTGAATTGCTTCTAATGAATAGAATATCATAAACATGAGATGTAACTTCTATGACTAAGTAACAAAAGATTGATTTCCATCTTGGTAACACTTTCTCCCTCTTATTTGCCTCTCTCTTTCTCTCTATCCCATTCTCTTTTTTCTCTCTCCCTCCTCCTACTCCTCTCATTCTCTCTTTCTTGGCTTGCTCACATGGATGAAGCAAGTTGCCATGGTAGAGAGGCCCACATGGTAATGAATTAAGGATGGCCTTGAGACAACAACCTTCAAGGAATTGAGGCCTTCAGTCTAACAAACCAAAATGAAACATTGATCTGGGAAAGTGATCCTTCCCCCATTTTGCCTTGAGCTGACTACCATTCCCAGTCAGCACTGTGATTACAGCCTATAGGAGACACTGAAGCAGAGGACCCAGTAAACCATAGCCAGATTATTATGACCTACAGAACCTTTGAGATTATAAATGTTCAAGCTGCTAAATTTGGGGAAAATTTGTTACACAGTAACAGATAACTAACACAGAAACTTTTATCTGACTTCTAACACCATAGATTGCCAGTGTCTGGTTTTTGTCTTCATATAAATTGAATCACGTAGATGATTCATCACATTTTGGCCTCTTTTCAACATTATATTTTTAAATTCATCCAAATTGTTGGATTCAGTAACAATATTTCTGCAAATAACAAGGAGTGAAATTATTTGCTCATAGGGTATATATTTGCTCATTTTATGGTAGGTAATATCAGTTTTTCAATGTGATTGTCCCAATTTATACAGTCATAAGTAATGGGTGAAATTCCCAGTTCCACATTTTTTTTTTTTAAGATTTTTATTTAGTTATTTGACAGAGAGAGAGACAGCCAGAGAGAGAGGGAGCACAAGCAGGGGGAGTGGGAGAGGAAGAAGCAGGCTCCCAGCGGAGGAGCCTGATGCGGGGCTTGATCCCAGGACCCTGGGATCACGCCCTGAGCCGAAGGCAGACACTTAATGACTGAGCTACCTAGGCGCCCCCCAGTTCCACATTCTTATCATCACTTAGTAATGCTAGACTTGTAAATTTTAGTCATTGTAGTAAGTGTATAATTTTAATTGTGGGTTTAATTTTTTAATTAATTAGTGACAATTAGGAAGGTTGAATGCATTTTTGTGTTTGTTGCTTTTTGCATGCCTTACTATTCAATATTTTTGCTCATGTGTCTAATGGGTTGTCTGTCCTTTTTTTTTTTCTTCTTGATTTAGAGACTGCTTTATATACCTTATATTCTATGATTTTTTTCTGTTAGCATTTAGTTTACATTCTAATTCTCTTAGTGGTGTCTCAATGAACATGAATTTTTAATAGTAACATAGTTAAACTTATCAATTATTTGTTTACAAGTTATTGATTTATTTGTTCTATTGCCTGACCTGCAGGTCATGAAAATAATCTCTTTGACTTTCTCTAAACATTTTATTATTTTGTCTTCCATATTGAGATTTACAATCCACCTAGAATCAATTTTATGATGTCAGAAAGTAAGAGTCAAGTTTTATTTTTTTTCAGGAGTATGTAATATTGACCTAGCAATATTTATTGAGGAGACTATCCTTTTGCTATAGTTGTCATGAATCAATTTTCCTTACATGTCTGAAACTAGGAATTGTATCAAATCTATAGATAAATATGTGAAGAAATGACATGCAGAAAATAGTCTTCCAATTCATCATCATATGTCCCAAAATTTGTTAGCCCTTTTAAATCTTTCAGTAATATTTTATATTTTACAGTACTCTTTGTACGTTTTGTTAGATTTATTCCTGAATGTTTTTAAATAACTTTTTAAAGCATAAACATACATATTAGAAATACATATACATAACATAAATTATTATATAAAAATATAAATTACTCAAATAATTAATAAAATTAAACCAAGAAGGCAAAAGACTTACACAGTGAAAGCTATAAAACCTGACTGGAAGAAATTAAAGAAGACACAAATAAATGAAAAGACAACCTATGTTCATTTCCTATTGTATATGAGACTCAGTAACCCCAACAAACTAAATGAATTCCTGCTATTGAGTACCCTAAAATGTTCTGTGTGGAGTTCTCCATGGGTAAAGAAGTTTAATATAAAAACATTCTAGATCTGTAATTCTGGATAATTTGAAACCATTAAGCATATAACCACACATAAATTTTTAATGTAATAATACTAACATGCAAATTAATTTGATCTGTATCTGTCTTTTAGAATAAGTATCTAGAGGCCATTAACTCCAAGTACACTGGAAAGTGAGGAAATATAGATAGCTTCTTCATACTAGTGTTTAAAAGAGAAAGTCCCTAGAACAATTTTCAAGGCTGACATAAAAACAAAATGCACAAAAACTGCACACAACTCATTATATTACACAAGAAGGAAGTTTTTCTTAACATCTGGCCTATTTCTGAGAAACTAAGAACTTGTTCCTTTCATTTTCAACTGACATGTGTTCAACAAAAAGAGTTTCAAGTTGTCCTTAATTGAGACAAGAAATCCCTTAACTGAGAACCAGAGACTTTTATCTGATAAAAGAACTAAATCAAACTGTCATAGTTAGTGGGGATAAAGGGAGAGACGTACAGCACCAGAGTGTTTCAGGCCACTTTTGCAAATACAGAGACATGGATGAGCTTAATCTGACCTTCCTTTTTTAATACACTGACTTATCATATAAAGAAATCTCAATCATCATGGTCTTGTGACCCACTGAACTGCTATTTAAAAAACATCTTTAAATGCCAGTTAACATACAGTGTTTCAGGTGTACAAATAAAAACTAAAAAAAAAAACAAAACAAAACAAAAAAACCCCAACATTCCAGATAAATAAAAACTGAGAATTTTTTGCTAGCAGACCCATCTCACAAGACTGAAAATGAGCCCAGATAATTTGAATGAACACATAAAGAGAACACTAGTAAATTATGTAATTATAAGACAGTATAAATAAATAGTTTCCTTAACTGACTTTTATAAATAAATAAATAAATAAACAAAATCTTTAAACTGTATTTACTGGTCTGTAAAATGCAAATAAAAATACCTACAGCATAAGCATGTGCTGAAGAATAAATTAAATGTAATTAATAACACCTATAAGGAATTAGTACAATGTTTGCCATATAGTAGGCACCAAATGTATTTTACTTATTATAGCCTTATTTCAGGCTTCAATGCCTCAACAAAACCTATATACTATGAGATAAAAATGTGGTAAAAATAATTATATAAATATATGTTCTTTTTCAGCAGTAATCAAAAATTGTCTATTGAAACAGCCTGATATTATCTACCTCTCAGTGTAGATTAGATTTTAAAAAGCATGATTCCACCTATTTGGGAGGATGTGAAATCACATACTTTATATATATATATACACATATATATACATATATGTATATATATATATTTGAAGAGTATATATATATCTTATATATTTCAAATATATATATCTATATATTTCAAATATATATATCATATATATTTCAAATATATATATCATATATATTTCAAATATATATATATCATATATATTTCAAATATATATATCATATATATTTCAAATATATATGATATATATATATATATGAAGAGTAGGAGAATATAAACATTTCCAGAAGCAAATTTTATAGTATGTCTCTTCCACCAATGTGTTCACTTTCACAATTGGATTCACTCAGTCACAAATACTGAAGGCCTATCATGTGTCAGGCACTTTTCTGAGGGATTGAGAAGTCAAAAATAAACAAAAATCTCTGCCTTCATGGAGGTAACATTCTAGCAGGCAATAAAAATATAAACTATCCAGAATGTCAGGTGACAATTTCTGTGCAGGAAAGTGAAGCAGGAATAGGGGAGAGAAAGTGCTGGCAATTCGAAGTAGACCAATTTTATAGAGGGGGTCAGAAACAGCACCAGTGAAGTGACTTTTCAGCAAAGACCTGAAGCTCCAAAGGGAGTAGATCCCTTGGATATACGGGGAAACAGCATAAGCTGCAGGAGAAACATCAAGTACAAAGGCCCTAGGGAAAGATCATGCCCAGCATGTTTGTGAGAGGCCAGGAGAGGGAAATTATAGGAGAAACCCCAAGTCCATAATCCCTGTAGTCTCTTGTGAGGACATAGTTTTTATAAAGCAAGATGCTATCAGTCCGAGATGAGTTCAGGTCTTCTCTGAACCGTCCACTACAGCCAGAGCTGGCATCAGAGGTGAGATTGAGAAGACTCAAGTCAATGCACCAGATGCATCTAAAATGGTTCACTCCTTGCACCACTCTGATCACTGTGCCTTACATTAAATGAAATCCATCATTGTATCTTCAAGTTGGTGACTAGCTACAATTCTGTAAAGGACTTAATACACATGACTTTGCACATGCCATAGACTTTTAGTCCTGCAACTTGTCATAGGCTGTAATTGATGTTCATCATGTCCCTCCTCCACCACCCATTTTAGAGTTTCCTTGTTATAGCCAAAAGCAGGCATCTTAGTTTAGCTATTAAAGAAAGTTGAGCTGTATGACTAAAACACTCTTTCTACAAAACAAGAGTAACCCAAAGAGAAAATATAATTGGAAAGATACTTAAGGATTTAATAACTTCAGGTACTAGAAGGTCAGCTTATCCTCTGATGAAAAAGTTAATGAGCTCCTGTGAGGACAGAACATTCTACTTATTTATTAATGTTTAATAAAGAGTGCATACAGCCCTTTGTCTTTATTTTTTATATGGCTGCATTGTTATATGACATAATCATACTAACACCCACAAATACTGTCCAATGGCAAGTTACAATCACCCAAAATATATTTCACTGTGTTGAATAAAGTCACAGATAAGTTATTGTGGTTTGGAAAAAAAAACCCACAAATTTCTCATGGTTTTCTGTAATAACTTAAAAACACAATATTGCCAGTTGATCAGTATTTGTTAAAATCATGGAAAATCTACAACGATGGAGTAGCATTTGGACTCTACATAACACTTGACTTTATATATGTCTTCCTTTTATATTGATTAATTCATCATAATCTATTTGGGATACAAATACTACATTTGTTGTGTTTTTTTTTAATTTTAGCATTTTTCCAAGTAGTCATGCAAAAGTGGATTAAGTCCAGCAAATAATTTGAAGATTTCTGTGACGTTTGAAGAATCTCACTCTTTATCATGATGTCCAGTAGAGCAAACCTCATTCTAAATGTAATAATTGCAACAATTCATTCAAAATAATAGTGACGTTTCTTCAAGACATTAGTAAATACTTTTATATTTGATTTACATTGAATTCAAGTAAATTCAAAGCTTTTTATGTTCTGTGGAGTCTTCATCAAATTTTGAGGGTTCTTTTTTTTAACTCAGTTTGGAAACTACATATCGTAAGTATTATCTGTCCTGGCGAAAATTATTCACTAACTGAACAATATATACAAACTTTTAGTTCTGGAATAGACTAGCTATGATCTCATAATAGTTTGAATAATTTTTAAAATTTGAATACTGTTTATTAGCTCAGGGACAAATACAGGTCTAAGTAGTCCCAAAAGAATAACTCCAGTCCCTCACCTTAAAAGCTTAAAGAATGGCACCAAAGGATGCCACAATCTTGATTCAAACTACCATCATTTTGTAATAAAGGAGATAGATGTATGGATAAGAGCTATCAACTACTCATTTCTTATAGCTACATGTCTATTTAACATTTGCAATGACCGGTCTAAAATGTCTGTTCAGACATTCGATGGTCCCTTCCAAGAAGAGGTGGGAGGCAGAATTTCAGCTTTTTACAGCAGCAACTCCCAAAAAAGTACATGACCTAAGGAGATAATAAGGTTCTGGAAGATCATTTTTTTTGTTGTTGTTAGGAAATACACACTGGATTATTTAGGACTAAAGAGGCATTATGTCTATAACTAATTCTCAAATAGTTCAGAGAAAGAAGGAAGCACATGTGGTAAAATAACCTTTAGGAAATTGGGTAAATTTCTTCTTTCTTTTACCAGGTTTGTGAGGAATTTTATCAGTAATCCAATTTCTTTACTTGTCTACTTTGGTGCATTCAGATGAGCTATTTCTTCTTGAGACAGTTTAAGTAATTTGTGTCTTTCTGGGTACTCATCCATTTTCCTTTTCTTTTCTTTTTTTAAAGATTATTTATTTATTTATTTATTTATTTGAGAGAGAGCACGAGTGAGCAGGGTCAAGAGCATAGGGAGAAGGACAAGCAAACTCTGCCGTGAGTGCAGAATCCAACGCAGGGCTCAATCTCACAACCCTGAGACCATGACCTGAGCCAAAATTGAGAATTGGCCACTTAATCCCCTGAGCTACTCAGGGCCAACCACATATAAACATAGATATAAATAGATAGAGATGTAGATCTTCTCTAAGGCTGAAATTTGGGCTAACTTAGCTCCGGCAAGATATAGAACTGTTACTCCTATACTCCTACTCTCTCCTCTTTCTTTTTGTGCTACTAATCTTATATATATTACATATTACATCTACATCTCTTACAAGCCCAACAATACATTGCTGTAATTATTGATTTATATAATTGTGTGTCTTTTAGAGAAGCTGAAGGAGAAAGAATAAATGTATAGAACTTGTTATATTAACTTTCTTACTTACAATTTCTGGTTCTCTTTATTTATTCCCATGAATTCAAGTCAATGTCTGCTGTTATATCTTTATTCCAATAAGCTTTGCACTCATGTAGCTCCTTTGTTCTGTTGTTAACATATTGCATTTATATATGCTATAGGCCTGTGATACAATTATATACGTATGTTTTATACAATTGCTTTTTAAGTCAGCTGAGAAAACAGAAATAATATGCATTTATTTTGCCTTTCAGAATTACATATTCCCTCACTGGTGTTGTTAGTTTTCCCATTCGGGGTCACTTGCTTCCTGCCTGAAAATCTTCTGTTAGTATTTCTTATAATGTCAATCTGCTAGCACTAAATTTTCGTTAAGTCTTTAGGCTTGAACTGCCCCCCACACTCCCATTTCAAATCAAGTCAGTCCCTTTGGGGAGAGCTTCAGAGTGCTGTGTGTTTATGGACTGCCTCTTTCCTTGGACAAAAATCTCCACTGGGCAGGGATGGTAGCCTCAGGTGTTTTTCACTTGCCTTTCCCGAGCATGGAAACTCCACCCTACAAATGAACCAGAGTGAGGGTGGTCAGGCCAGGTGTTCTCAGCCTGCCACGTCTGGGCTAATACCTCCACTCTAAAAGCAGGACTGGGTGGAGACTGGGAACCCCCCAGCCTCTGGTCACACTAAGCAGGAATTTAGTCTCTGCAACGCAGCATTGGAGGGGATGAGAAATACCAATGACCTGACCTTTCCAGTGAGATACCTTGTCTCTGTTGGAAGATGAGGGAGAAGCAAGCCATGTCTTGTTTGCCATACCCACCAGGAGTGGAGCTTTTGTCAAACTGAACTGGGAATGGGGAGGGAATGTGTCCTGGCTCAAGTGCCATCGACTTTCAGCTTTTCCCACCACAGTTGTAGGGCCTGAATAAATGTTCCATTGTATGAAGTGTGACCTTAGGACAACTTGCAGATATTTTATTTTTTAATTTTTTTAAGAGAGAGAGAGCGCACGCGTGCGCACACACACACACAGCACAAGTGGGGGGAGGGGCAGAGGGAGAGTCTCAAGCAGGTTCCAAGCTCAGTGCTGAGCCAGATGCAGGACTCCATCTCAAGACTACAAGATCATGACTTGAGCCAAAACCAAGAGTCGGACACTTAACTGACTGAGCCACCCAGGCGTCCCACAGAAATTTTAAATAGTTCAAATTATTTGACAGAAGAATGATGTTTCTGGAAAAAAAAAAGCTAAATGATTTTAAATTAGCTTTAATAATGATGAAGCTAAATGTTAAAAAAGGATGGGAAGAGTTTGAATAAAATTATTTTATAAAATATGAGTAAGAAACAATATATCTGTATTACGAATACATGTAATATGGAATTTTAAACGTGTAATGAAATTAACAAGTCCTTTACATAAGCATTTTACTATTTTTTCTATACTTCAAAAAGTTTATATATTCAAATTGGCAAAAGTATGGGGTTTCTATCATAGTTGGGGTCATTTTATATTTAGTCACATGGTAGCTATTGAACTTCTACTCTTTGCCAAGCCCTATTGTAGGTGCTATGAATACATGAGTTACCTGCTTTTATGAACTTGAATTTCAGGTAGTCATAAGGGGGAAAAAAATCAAGGTGATGTGATGGGAGACTGGCAAAGGGCTCACAGGAGACCAGTAGAATAGAAGGAGACCAATCTTGAGAAGACCAAGGATAAGAAAGTTTCAGATCTGCAAAATTTCTGTACCCAGACCATTAAGGCAGAAAGAAACTGGGTGTGTACCAGCAACAGAAAGATCCAGGGAAGTCATACTTTTCAAAACAAATTGAAGTGCTACTTACTCAGGGACATTTGGAAAGATAATGCAAAAAGGGGCAAGAAAAGAAAGCATTCAATTCTATTTGTTAAATTTCTCACACTGGCTTCTAGGTGTAGAGAATACCTGGGATCAGCAGAGAACCTGGTAAACTTCTCCCTTTCTTCTCATTTTCCTATTCCTTCCTTTCAGAAACAATGTGGAGGAGGAGGAAAAGCAGAGTTTAAAGGTAAAAATAGTTTAAATTTTGATTCCCATGCTTGTGACTTGCTTAATGGATATGGATGGGCATATTATTTACCCTCCATCAAGCCTCCTTGTTTTCACTGTAAGATGAAGACAGTGTCACTTATTTTGCATGATTGTAATCAGGAATGAATTAGACATGTAACACACACAGAGAACAATCAAGAGGCAAAGCAGTTACTTCTATTGCTATTCACTCAGAAAACCTAGAAAGGCAGTAGAGTGAAGTAGCTTAACAAGAGGGGACAAGGATGGTTCAGTTCAGATTACTTATAGTGCTGTGATTTGGGTTAAGACATTCAACCTTTTTGTGCCTTGGTTTCTATAAAATCGTGGGGAAATGCTTAGCCCGAGATACAAGTTATGAAACCCATGTACAGCAGTCAGCATAGAGCCTGGAGCATGTGTGCAATACATGGAGACCCTTCCTAACTGCGCACTGGGGATTAGTGCCAGATGCTCGGTGTTTGTGAGTGTGTGAGGCATGTCCTTTTCCTCGTTTACTGTATATGAGAGGCCAGGTCCACTGTAAGTATGTTCATTACTTAAGAAAATTAGACCTAAAAATTAACACGATTGCTTCCTCATTCTGGGTTTCTCAAACTGAACCCCAACTCTGAGATCCATTTCATTATATTCAAGTATCTGGTAGACTTTTTTTTTAAATCAGCAAATACTCTCTAAAATGTCTTCCAAAGAAATGTGAAGGTTCTGGTTGAGAAATTGTGTTAACCCCATCTACCCTCCCACTGGCTTAGCTTCCAGTAATTCCTTTTATGGTCATTGAGTTTATTGCTTTGTGTTCAGTACTTTCATTTTCATATTACTATAAGTCTGTGACAGTGGTTGCTTTACTTCTATTTTGTCTTCAAAGGAAATCTGGAAAGTCCAATGACATTGGACAGGTGAAATAAAAGATCCATGATCCAGTGAGAGACGGAGAAGTAACAGAAACCACTCCACCTAACTGAGAAGAAAAAAACGAGGTAAGAACTCCACTTTCTCACCAAAGCAGCTTTCTCTTCAGCTTTAAAGATGCTCTGCTCTGGGAAACAGAGCTCATGATAGGATTGGGGCAGGGATGGGAAGGGATTTATAAGGGTCGGTTTTCTTAAAAAGTGGCCAGCATCAGGAGAGGCTGCAGGTGAGCCTGCTGTGGGACACCAGGTCAGATGATGAGATAGTGGAGTCACCAGGTGGTAGCATGTTCCTACCTGTTCTGCACTGTGCTTGTGCAGAATTAGGCACCAGGAGACATAGGTCTAACTGAAGTTTGAAATGCACTGGGATTGTCTTTCTCTTTGCTGACTGTCTGTGTTGACTGGGGACACAATTAAATTGCCATTGTCTTTGATGGAACTTGCTTGGTACCCATTTGACTGCAGCTAAGAAACTGAAAGGCAACTGAAATATGTTATATTCATAGAGAAGGAAAGAGTAGTCAATGAGGTGCAGTGTGAATAGCCACTGACACTGTTAAAGACAGAGAAAGAAAAACTGAAACCCAGAGTGAAAGATGAAGATTTATGAAGACACCATACTTTTTAAATCCATACTTGAACTTTGTTTCAAAGTGTATTTCTTCCTTGAGCAATAGTCCAGGTTCAGTAGATCCAATTTCTTAGTGCCAACTTACTCCTTACCCCTTACAAGTAGAATCTGCAGCCTTATTTTACTAAAAGTTTCCTCCTTAAAGAATCAACATTTTTGTTTGTCTTGACCTCTCCGTGCTTGCAAGCAGTTCCAATCTTACCTTCTGGGAACTCCTGCCCTGAATTCCTTGGCTTGGCACGATCTTTATTCATCATCCCCTTGTCTGGCAGCTCTCTCTCCTTTTCAGTTTCTCTTCCTCCTTCCCCTCATCTCTCATTCCTCGTCCCCTCCCCTTCCCCTTCTCTTCCTGCTTCTCCTTCTCTACCAAATAGAAGAGTAAAACAAAACGGAAAACTTACAAGTGTATGGCTGAAAATACAAATATTTTCTTTGAACAACTTCCCCTCTACCTCTCCTGATCTGCCTCCTGATTTTTTAATTTTTTTTTCAGTTTCAGGTGTACAATATAATGATTCAACAATTCTGCACATTACTCAGTGCTCATCACAAGAAGCACACCCTTAATTCCTTTCACATATTTCACCCAACCCCCCACCCACCTCACTTTTGGCAACCTCTAGTTTGTTCTGTATATTTAAGAGTTTGTTTTTAGTTTGTTTTTCTCTTTTTTGCTTTGTTTGTTTGCTTTGTTTATTAAATTAATTCCACATATGAGTGAAATCATATAGTATTTGTCTTTCTCTGGTTTATTTCACTTAGTATAATACTCTCTAGATCCACGCATGTTGTTGGAAATGGCAAAATCTTATTCTTTTTTATGGCTAAGTAGTATTCCATCACATTAAAGGCATAATATATATTATATATAATAAAGACAATTATAATATAAATACAAATATATATATACATACTACTTTCTCTTCATCCACTTTATCTACTCATCTACAGATGGATACTTGGGTTGCTTCCGTATCTTGGCTATTTTAAATAATGCTGCAATAAACATAGGGTTGCATATATCTTTTCAAATTAGTGTTTTTGTTTTCTTTGGGTAAATACCCAGTGGTGGAATTACTGAATCATATGGTAGTTCTATTTTTAATTTTTGAGGGACATCCATCCTGTTTTCCACAGCAGTTGCACCAGTTTGCATTCCCACCAACAGTGCACCAGGAATCCTTTTCTCCACATCCTCACCAACACTTATTTCTTGAGTTTTTTATTTTAGCCATTCTGACACATATAAGGTGATATCTCATTGTGGTTTTGATTTGCATTTCCTTGATGATGAGTGATGTTGATAAGAATCTTTTCATGTGTCTGTCGGCCATCGGTATGTCTTCTTTGGAAAAATGTCTGTTCATGTCTTCTACCCATTTTTAATTGGATTATTGGTTTTTGGGTGTTGAATTATATAAGTTCTTTATATATTTTGGATATTAACTCCTTATCAGATATGTCATTTGCAAATATCTTCTCTGATTAGTAGGTTATTTTTTTGTTTTCTTGATGGCTTCCTTCACTGTGCAAAAGCTTCTTATTTTGATGTAGTCCCAATAGTTTATTTTGCTTTTGTTTCACTTGCCTCTGGAGAAAATGTTTCTATGGCTGATGGCAAAGAAATTACTGCCTATGTTTTCTCCTAGGAATTTTGTGGTTTCATGTCTCACATTTAGGTCTTTAATCCATTTTGAGTTTATTTTTGTGTATGGTATAAGAAAATGGTCCAGTTTCATTTTCTTTTGCATGTACTGTCCTGTTTTCCTAACACCATTTGTTGAAGAAACTTCTCCCCATTGCATATTCTTTTTCTTTTCAAGGTTTATTTATTTATTTGAGAGAAAGAGAGAGAGTGCGCACACGTGAGTGGGGGGAGGGGCAGAGGGAGAGATTGAGAGAGAATCCCAAGCAGACTCCATGCCCAGCCTGGAGCCTGATGCAGGGCTCAAACCCACAACCCCAAGATCACAACCTGAGCTTAAACCAAGAGCTGGACGCTCAACTGACTGAGCCACCCAGGCACCCCTCCCATTGCATATTCTTGCCTACTTTGTTGTAGATCAATTGAGCATAAAAGCATGAGTTTATTTCTGGACTCTATTCTGTTCGATTGATCTATGTGTCTCTTCTTGTGCCTGTACCATACTGTTTTGATTACTACAGCTTTATAGTATATCTTGAAATCCAAGATTCTGATATCTCCAGTTTTGTTCTTCTTTCTCAAAATTACCTTGGCTATTTGTAGCTCCATACAAATTTTAGGATTGTTTGTTCTGCTTCTGTGAAAAATGCTATTGGTATTTTGATAGAAATTACATTAAATCTGTAAATTTCTTTAGGTAGTATGGACATTTAAACAATATCCGTTCTCCCAATCAATGAACATGGAATATCTTTCCATTTGTTTGTCTCACTGAGATCCTCCACTCTTTTCTCAAGTCCAATAAGTATCTTTATCATCATTATTTTGAATTTCCTGTCAGACATATTGCTTATCTCCATTTCTTTTAGTTTTTGCTGTTATTTTGTCTTGTTCTTTCATCTGAGACATACTCCTCTGTCTCCTCATTTTGTCTAACTCTCTGTGTTTGTTTCTATGTATTAAGAAAGTCAGCTATGTCTCCTGACCTTAAAAGTAGTGGCCTAATGAAGAAGAGGTCCTGTAGTGTCCTGTAGTACAATTGCCCCTGTCCACTAGAACTTGGCTCTTCAGGGGTGTCTCCTATGTGTGTTGTGTGAGCTCTATTACTGTGGTTGAGCCATGCTTGTCTTCAGTGAGCTGTTTGCAATGGCTCTCTTTGCCTGCTGTGAGCAGTTTGCTCACTGTCTGTTCAGGGCCCAGTCTGGGGCAGGCTTGGGCTTATAGTTAGGTCAGACCAGATGGCCGCCCTCAGCCTCCTTGCCAGAATTGTGGTTGCACTGAACTGCAGTGTGCTCTTCCTGCATTGTCCTCTGAGAGGCTTTCATTGGTGAGCAGGACCTGCAGTCAGACCAGATGTCTGACTCCCAGTCTCTCAGTTGAGGTTGTAGTGGCCCCAAACTACAGGGCTCTCTCTTTGTGCTGCCCCCTGTGAGGTTTTTGTTGGTTGGCAGAGCCAGCAGTCAGATCAGACCATTGAGGCTGCAGTTAAACTGGAGTGTGTATGGTTGTCTTCAGACACTTTGGAGTGGTGCTGGCAACTATCAGGGCTGCTCGAAGGATGAGACCTGACCAAAGCACTTTGGAGGCTGGGGTGCCTGGGTGGTTCAGTTATTAAGCGTCTGCCTTTGGCTCAGGGTGTGATCCCAAGGTCCTGGGATCGAGCCCCACATCGGACTCCATGCTCCGCTGGGAGCCTGCTTCTTCCTCTTTCTCTCCCACTCCCCCTGCTTATGTTCCCTCTCTCGCTAGCTGTCTCTTTCTGTCAAATAAATAAATAAAATCTTAAAAAAAAAAAAACACTTTGGAGGAACTCCTCTTGAGTGGGGTGGGTTGGATGGGGGGATCTGCAGGAGAACAGGGTATGTGGTGTTAGGAAATTAGATGGTGAATGTTCACACTAGTTACTGCAGGTATCCATGTATCTAGGCTGGGGTTGGGAGAAATGGCATCCACCAGTTCTTTTGTTCTTGGAGAAGTCTCCTAAAGATCCTTGCCCTGTGCACATTCTGAGATTAGTAAATACATCTCCTCATAGACCCCAGGTACCTCTCAAACTGCTGCTTCTATGCTGTATCTTACTGGGGTTGTTTGTTATGCTGGCTCTTTAAGGATGGGGACTCAGTTTTCTATCACCCTCCAGGCTCTCTCAGAGCCATGCCTTTTAAAGTACTTGTTGTTGGGGTGCCTGGGTGGCTCAGTCAGTTATTGGTCTGCCTTCAGCTCAGGTCATGATCTCCAGGTCTTAGGATAGAGCCCCATGTCGGGTTCCCAGCACAGCAGGGAGTCTGCTTCTCCCTCTCCCTCTGCCTCTCCCCCTGCTTGTACTCTGTGTCTTTCTCTTTAATGAAAAAATAAAATCTTTAAAAATAAATAAATAAAGTTCCTGATGTTAAGCCCCACTGATTATAAGAACTCAAAAAGTTAAGCCACTCTGGTTTTCAAAGCCAAATGTAATGGGGACTTGTACTCCCAGTGCAGATCCCCCATATTGGGGTGACTGGTGTGGAGTCAGTTCTTCTCCCTTCTCTGTACTTGTGGTATACCTCCTGCTTGTGGTTAGTCTTCCATGATAGTTTCATTTCCAACCAGACGTTACCCTTGCTACTATTTCCCATGTGGCCTCCTCTCTACGATTAACTGTGGACAGTCTGTTCTGCCAGTCTTTAGTTCATTTTTGAGTTAGTGTCACTGATGTAGCTGTTATCTAGGTGTGTCCATGGGATGATGAGCTGAGTAGGATCCTCCTACTCGGCCATCTCTCCTGTGCTTCCTGATCTTTTATCCTAATTTCATAGTCTTTTGTCCACTTACATATATGTGTGTATATATATATTCACACACACATTACATGTGTATATGTATATATATGTGTATATGTGTGTATATGTGTATGCATGTATATGTGTGTATGTGTGTGTGTGTGTGTATATAAATATATTTTTTAACCACATTAAGTATTTCCAGTTGTACACTGTACCCCCATGTAGCTGGAGGCCAATATACTGTGAAGCTAATGATGTTAAGTTTAAAGGCCCTTGCTTACATAAGCCCACACCAAGGCTTTGGAAGGGCTTCTAGTCATGTGTCTCACATGGTCATATGTTTTTATAAAATTTGCGAAAGTAAGTTATATTGGTTCCACTTTTGGAATGGCAGTGTGAGAAGCTCTGTGGACCATTATTCCAGCAAAATAAGCACAACTATGGGGGAAAAAAACACTTAGAATCTCTGGGAACTGTTCAAAGGGTATACGTGAAATGATGTATGAAAGTTTATTCATAGTAAGAACTAATGAATAAATAAATCAACATTGAATTTTTTACATATAACCAGGATGTAAAATAAATCCCTTTAAATTCTATTCTATTTTCCGTCTAAAGTTTACTCTAAATTTTTTAATGCAAATCCAAAAAAAAGTTTTCCATGGTGAATTAAATGAACAATTTTGTGTATGAGAGGGACTGAATGTTCCCAAGATACTGTCATACCAATACTTTTTCAGTGGACTACTTTAACAATGTTTCTGTAACTCTCTAAAATGATACAGATATTACCCTTATCTATCTCAATGTTGACACCAAACTTTTGGCCATTTTGGGGAAATTGAGGACTCTAGCCTCTGAATGTAAAATGACCTGGTGAAATATTTGATCTACTTAGACTGGAAATTTTATTTCATCCCATCTCTTCCCTTGCAGACCAGGGAACACTCTGAACATGGCCTCAGACTGCCACATGCCGGCCCCAGTGTGCCTCATTGAGAACACTGGGGGGGAACTGGTGGCTAATCAGGAAGCTCTGGAGATCCTGTCAGCCAATAAGAATCCTCTTGTGGTGGTGGCTATTGTGGGCCTCTACCGCACAGGCAAATCCTACCTGATGAACAAGCTGGCTGGAAAGAACAAGGGTGAGTAGCACCAGCATAACTCTGCTGAGTCCCTTCTGTCCACCCACACTGCCAGCATGGAGCACGGTGATGCAAGGAAAGAAAGTTAGAAATGCAGAAGGATATTGAAAGTTATCTTTTAATCCATAGTTATGTTCTTATCTTCACTATGGTCTGAAAAAGGCAGTTCATCTCTCTTCCCACTTTGCCTTAGTTTCCCCTTTTAAAAGCATAAATTGTTCCTTTCCTAGAAAGACTAATAATGCAGTAATAAAAATAATTAGTGTACAAAATAATAAACTATAAGACATTTACTAAAACGTTCATGCAGTAAAAGCAAGTTTCCACTGATTATTAAGTGGAATGTTTAAGTCTGTATTGGCTTTTTTTTTTTTTTACCATTGTAAAATATACATAACATAAAATTTACCATTGTAACCATTTTTAAGCGTACATACAGTTCTGTGGCATTAAGTAAATTCACACCGTTATGCAACCATTGCCACCATCCATCACCATAACTTTTTCATCTTCCCCAACAGAAACTCTGTACCCATTAAACAATAACTCCCCAGCCCGTGGCAGCCACTATTCTATATTCTGTCTCTGTGAATTTGACTGCTCTAAGAATCTTATTTAAGAGAAATCAGACATTATTTGTCCTTTTGTGATTTGCCTATTTCACTTAGTGTAATGTCCTCAAAGTTTACCAATGTTGTACCATGTGTCAGAATTCACTTCCTTTTTATAAGTGAACAACTCTATATGCATACCAATTTGTCCATTCATCTGTTGAAGGACCCTTGGGTTGCTTCCACCTTTTGGTTATTATGAATAATGCTACTAAAAACATGAGGGGACAAATATCTGTTCAAGTCCCTATTTTCACTTTTTTGAGGGTATATACCCAGAAGTGGGATTGCTGAATCATATGGTAATTCTATATTTAATTTTTTTTAAAGATTTTTTATTTATTTATTCGACAGAGATAGAGACAGCCAGCGAGAGAGGGAACACAAGCAGGGGGAGTGGGAGAGGAAGAAGCAGGCTCACAGCAGAAGAGCCTGATGTGGGGCTCGATCCCAGAACGCCGGGATCACACCCTGAGCTGAAGGCAGACGCTTAACTGCTGTGCCACCCAGGCGCCCCTCTATATTTAATTTTTAAAGAAATCATCATATTGTTTTCTAAAGTAACTGTACCATTTTACATTTCCACCAGAAAAACACAAGGTTTCTAATATCCCTGCATCCTCCCCAATACTCATTACTTTCTGTTTTGATAGTGGCCATCCTAATGAGTGTGAAGTAGTATCTCATTGTGGTTTTGATTTGTTATTTCCCTAATGACTAGTGATGTTGAACATCTTTTCATTTGTTTATTCATATATATTTTTTCTTTGGAGAAATGTCTATTCAAGTCCTGTGCTTATTTAAAAAATTTTTGTTATCTCGGGGTGCCTCGGTAGCGAGGTGGCTGTCTCTCTGTCACATAAATAAATAAAATCTTTAAAAAAAAATGTTTTTTTGTTATCAGTTTCATAAGTAGAATTAGTGATTGATCAGTTGCATATAACACCTAGTGCTCATTATATCAAGTGTCCTCCTTAATACCCATCACCCATTTATCCCTTGCCTCCACACACCTCCCCTCCAACAACCCTCAGTTTGTTTCCTTAGAGTTCAGCGTCTCTTAGGATTATTCACCACAACCAAGTGGGATTTATTCCTGGGCTTTGCTCATTTTTTAATCAGGTTGTTTTTGTGTTGCATTGTAGGATTTCTAGATCCATCTGCTATTAAAACTCCAACCTCTCTTATCCCCACTCCCCCTCTCAGGCTTTTCCCTGGGCGCCTCAGTGCAGTCTCATACCAAAGGAATCTGGATGTGGTGTGTGCCTCATCCCAAGAAGCCAAACCACACCTTAGTTCTTCTGGACACTGAGGGCCTGGGAGATGTAGAGAAGGTAAGGATTAAGGAATCAATTTTGGAATAAGACCCTCATGCCTGAATATTCTCTTAACAGTATTTATTTTTTTTAATAAGAGCTTTCACTTAAATACAATGTTTTTTCATTTCTGTTTATGTGCCCTGAGACCAAGTTTAACACCAGGGGTCAGGAAAATATTCATAAGGCAGAATCCTAGATCATAGTGGTCAGTAGGTAGTATTCTAATTATTAACTATAGGCTGTATGCTAAGCCAGTTAACCCAGATACATAAAAGCAGTACAAATAAAATCAATGTCATGAGTTCAATCCTGCAGAGAACTTTAGTTAAGAATTTAGATACTGGGACACCTGGGTGGCTCAGTCGGTTAAGCGTCTGCCTTTGGCTCAGGTCATGATCCTGGGGTCCTGGGATTGAGTCTTGCATCAGGCTCCCTGCTCAGTAGCAAGTCTGCTTCTCCCGCTTCCTCTCCCTCTGTGGTCTCTCTCACTCTCGCTCTCTCTCAAACAAAATCTTAAAAAAAAAAAAAAGGATTTAGCTTCTGAACTCCCATACCCTTGTGTTTAAATATAAGCCCTATCACTAACTCAGTGGCCTTGGCCAATTATTTGACTTCTTTTAACCTCAGCTTTCTAAATCTGTAAAACAGATGTGATAGATCTATTTTTGCCTCATAGTATTGTTTTGAATAAGATAAGTAATGGAAAATGTTAGGTGCATAATAATTGCTCAATAAAGTAGCTACACATATTATTACTCTTATACAAGTCAATTTTGCTGTAAAAATGAAGAGAAACCTTTAACCTTAAATTATATTTAAGGCCTTAGAATGCCCACCAACCTTGGTTATGTGTTTTGTAATTATCTTCCAGTGATCAAAAGAGGACCCAGTGAGAATCAATGTAAACTAAAAATACTAATTATAAAATGATCCAAAAGTCAAGCCCCACTAACACATTTGTTTGGGTTTGATTTTCTCATATAGGTCATTAATCTTAAAAAACAAACAAACAAAGAAACAACCCCTCTAATTAAAGGAGCATCTTTTTACTGCTGCTGATCTGGAAAGTACCAAGAGAATGAAACATAATCTCAGCCCAAATGTGTTCTCATTTCCAGGGCGACAACCAGAACGACTCCTGGATCTTTGCCCTAGCAATACTCCTGAGCAGCA
Organism: Ursus maritimus; assembly: GCF_017311325.1. Lineage (NCBI taxonomy): Eukaryota > Metazoa > Chordata > Mammalia > Carnivora > Ursidae > Ursus > Ursus maritimus. The sequence goes on from NW_024423564.1 coordinate 30,850,107, forward strand.
CCTTGGTCTACAACAGCATGGGCACCATCAACCAGCAGGCCATGGACCAGCTGCAGTATCCTTTTTGTTGTTCAAAATGGCATCAAAGTAAGAAGGGAGACTTATATTTAAAAACCAGCTGCTTCGGGGCGCCTGGGTGACGCAGTCGTTAAGCTTCTGCCTTCGGCTCAGGGCGTGATCCCAGCGTTATGGGATCGAGCCCCACATCAGGCTCCTCCACTAGGAGCCTGCTTCTTCCTCTCCCACTCCCTCTGCTTGTGTTCCCTCTCTCGCTGGCTGTCTCTCTCTCTGTCGAATAAATAAATGAAATCTTAAAAAAAAAAAAAAAAAAAACCCAGCTGCTTGACTGTGAATCCTGGGGAATGAATCAAGCACAAAAAGAGAAAACATAAGAAATAATTCAAGGGCAAGGGAAAGATCCTATGTACCCACTGAAGAATTGACACTTGGGTTAAAAACAAAGGTGAAATGAAGGTTTTAAATATATGGAACTAATATGGGATGGAGGACACTGTTCTTTTATGCCAGTTTTCCTTAGTTTGCTACTCAGCTATGTGACAGAGCTGTCAGATCGAATCAGGGCAAAATCCTCTCCTAATGCCGACGGGATTGAAGATTCAGCTGACTTTGTGAGCTTCTTTCCAGATTTTGTGTGGACACTAAGGGATTTTTCCTTAGAGTTGGAAGCAAATGGAAAAGCCATCACAGCAGATGAGTACCTGGAGAATTCACTCAAGCTTAAACAAGGTAAAAGGAAGGTACTTAGAAATAAATGGAGATGACAAAACACAAGAAACTATCATGTTTTAGTGTTCCATTTACAGTTTTCTTACATTTATAGTTTTCTATTTATTCTTAGCTAGCTATTGCTAAGAATTAATGCTTGTTTGATATATGAATTAATAAATTTGATTTTAAATTATATCCTCCTCTCTTCTAAGAATATTTTTTTTTCATCTTTTCTGTGCTATTATTAGATTGATTTTATTTCCCTGCTTAGGGCTTGTGATTAGCTAAAGAATATGGAATAAAATAGGCATTGATTGGAAGAAAATAGATTAAAGCATGAACAGTGCTCGAGTCCAAGGGTTGGCAAATTATGGTCTACAGGCAAATGATGGCCAATCCAGCCCTCCTTCTGTCTTTGTACATAAGGTTTTATTGGAATAATGCTATACCCATTCATTTATAGATTGTTTATTGCTGCTTTCATCCTGCAACAGCAGAACTGAGTACTTAGAAAAGAGACCACCTGGCTTGCAAAGCCTAAAATATTTATTGTTTGGCTCTTTACAGAAAAAGTTTGCAATGGTGTGCCTGGGTGGCTCAGTCGTTAAGCATCTGCCTTCGGCTCAGGGCATGATCCCAGGGGCTGGGGCTCCCTCCCTGCTCTGCTGGGAGCCCGCTTCTTCCTCTCCCACTATGCCTGCTTGTGTTCCCTCTCTCGCTGGCTGTCTTTCTCTCTGTCAAATAAATAAGTAAAATCTTTAAAAAAAAAAAAAAAAAGAAAAGAAAAGAAAAGAATTGGGGCGCCTGGGTAGCGCAGTCGTTAAGCGTCTGCCTTCGGCTCCGGGCGTGATCCTGGAGTTCCAGGATGGAGTCCCACATCGGGCTCCTCTGCTGGGAACCTGCTTCTTCCTCTCCCACTCCCCTGCTGTGTTCCCTCTCTCGCTTGCTGTCTCTCACATAAATAAATAAAAAAATCTTAAAAAAAAAAAAAAAGAAAAGAAAAAGTTTGCAAGTCCCTATATTTGGGAAATTCCTTTTTTATCTTCCTGCAGGTACCACTCAAAGTGATCAAAACTTTAATCTGCCCCGGCTCTGTATCCGAAAGTTCTTCCCAAAGAAGAAATGCTTTATCTTTGATCGACCCACTCAGAGGAAGAAGCTAGGCCAGCTTGAGACATTGCATGATAGTGACCTGGATTCTGAGTTTGTGCAACAAGCAGCAGCCTTCTGTTCCTACATCTTTAGCAATTCCAAAACTAAAACACTTTCAGGAGGCATCAAAGTCAACGGACCTCGTGAGTCCTCTTCCCAGTCTTTTTCTTTCATTGTTAAGCCTAAAGAAGGGTAGAATTATATCCACACTGTTTCAGCTTTGAAAAATGCAAATCCTACTGCTATTACCATTTAAATTCTAGATGGCACCAACATTTCTAATAGATTTTACTAGCCAAATTGTTTTGGCTGAGAAAAGATAGGAGAGGCCAAAGGAAAAAAAAAAGCTCTATTTCTTAAAATTGCTGTAGTTAATTAGACCTGCACTGCCCAATATGGTAGCCACTATACAAGTGTGGCTATCTAAATTTAAGTGTAAATTAATTAAAATTAAATAAAATTTAAAATTCCAATTACACAGCTATATTTCAAAGGCTCATCCCTACATGGGGCTAGTAGCTGGACAACCTACTGCACAATACACACAGAACACTTCCATCATCACAGAAAGTTCTCTTGGACAACACTATGCTAGAATAAACAAAACTGAGAACTCCTTTTGATTTGTTCTATAATATTTATCAAATGCTTACCACAGACCAGGGCTGATGATAGAGACATAAATGAGAGAGGTATGGTTCCTGTCCTAATGATGCTTGGGGGTAAAGTGGTTACAAACACTCAATAAACACAGGCCCATGCTATCTATAACAGAGATTCTTGCCTTTGATGTGTATGCATATCACCTGGGCATCTTGCCAGGGAGGAGGGTCTAATTAAGTTGATAAGGCTGAGAATCTGCATTTCTAGCAAGCTTCCAGGTGATCCTGAGGACATTGACGCTGTGAGGCAAATGGGTAGTAATAGACATGATCAGAATACACAGAATAGAATGTTTCCTCATCCCACCTACAACAAGCATCCTCATTTGTTCTCAATCTGTAGGTCTAGAGAACCTGGTGCTGACCTATGTCAATGCCATCAGCAGTGGGACTCTGCCCTGCATGGAGAATGCAGTCCTGGCCTTGGCCCAGATCGAGAATGCAGCTGCCGTGCAAAAGGCCATTGCCCACTATGACCAGGCGATGAGCCAGAAGTTGCAGCTGCCCACAGAAACCCTTCAGGAGCTGCTGGACCTGCACAGGGCCTGTGAGAAAGAGGCCATCGAACTCTTCATGAGCTGTTCCTTCAAAGATGTAGACAATTTATTTCAAAAGGACTTAGGGGTAATTTTTTCTCAAGTTTATATGGACTAGGGCCTTGGAAAGCAAAGTACTACCAGAAAATGAGATGGGCATTTATTTTGAGAGAGGGAATTCCTTCTAGACTTTAAAATGGTGATAACTACTATTTGTTATTATCATAAAAAGAAGAACAAAGTTTGTTATGATAAACTCAAAGTTTTTTTTTTTTTAAGATTTTATTTATTTATTTGACAGAGAGACAGCCAGCGAGAGAGGGAACACAAGCAGGGGGAGTGGGAGAGGAAGAAGCAGGCTCATAGTGGAGGAGCCTGATGTGGGGCTTGATCCCAGAACGCCGGGATCACGCCCTGAGCCGAAGGCAGACACCCAACCGCTGTGCCACCCAGGCGCCCCGATAAACTCAAAGTTTTGAAACAATTTTCTTTCATGAATAATAATCTTCCTCAGAATTTAACTAAATGCATATAAGTAGCAATCAAGCTTCTAATCAAATCCCCACTGTTATCAGACTGATTTAATATCCTAGTCAAAAGCAAAGAAAATTGTAGTCCTGATTATCATATGCAGGCTTATGTTGAGCCACATTTATTCCATATGTAATCAATCATTGGTCCAATTTGACAAGCAGAAGTCTATCTCTTAAAGGTGTAGCAAAAAAAAAAAAAAAAAGCTAGCACTCTGCTCTTTCCAAGGAAAAAGAGACTTTAGTAAAAGTCAGGAGCAAGAGGAAGGATATGGTCCTGTTGAAGTGCCTATAACTTTTTCTAGGGTCATAGACTTATTTCTAAGAAGACTTTCCAGAAACTCCAAGGTCAAGCTAACATCTTTTCCCTGTTATTCTTTTTATTTCTTATTTTTAAATTAAAGGCCCAACTAGAAAAAAAGCAAGATGACTTTTGTAAACAGAATCTGCAAGCATCAACAAATCGTTGCTCAGATTTACTTGAGGATATTTTTGGTCCTCTAGAAGAAGCTGTGAAGCAGGGGGATTATTCTAAACCAGGAGGGTATCATCTCTTCATCCAGAAGATGCAAGAGCTAAAGAGAAAGTACCTTCAGGAACCTAGGAAGGGGATACAGGTAACCAAGATTTATCTGCTGATTCTGGAAAGCTGCTGACATCCCTCCTTGGAAGACCAACATAAGCAAGTGTAATTGCACACATTGCAAGAACAACAGCATTCATGTTTTCATTTAGTAAACATGTATAGGGAGCTTATTATACCAGATATGTCCTATGTGCTCATCCAAAAGGGTGCACTTAATTAATAATTGAGTTATTAATTGGATTTTCAGATTAACCACCAAGTTGTTATTGTAACTCACTTTACGGGGTCTTTAGGGACAGAAACCCAATGATGGGTCTCTTCAGCAAAAATGGTAATTCATCAATTTGGGCTACATATTCTCCCTCCACCTTTCCTTTGATCTGCTTTTTCCATGATGGCTTCCTTTTTCAGCAACTCACCCCATAGCAGACTACAGCACCAACAACTCCAAAGTTAGAGCCCTTAGTCTAAAAGAACAAAGAATCTCTTTTTCCCAGTGTCTCTATTAGTCTTCTATAAAGGATTCTGCTTAGTAGGGTGCCATGATTGGCCAGCCTGGAGTAAGTGCCCATACCTGTGGCACTTGACCAGCAGGTACACCAGGGCCAAGAGGAACAATTCCTAGAGGAAAAGATGGTGGGAAGACAATCAGGAACAAGCATTTCTAGCCATTTCCTATTACTAACTCCGTGTTCTCTGGGTCCTAAGGCCAATGAGGTTCTTCAGGAATACTTGAAGTCCAAGGAGTCTATGATTGATGCCATTCTACAGATGGACCAGACTCTCACAGAAAAGGAAAAGGAGATTGAAGGTGAGGAGCCAGTCAACAGACTAGATAGCCTCTAGAGCTCTTGAAGTTTAAATAATTTGGCTGGGTAAGCCTGTGATCCTTACATTAGGGCAAAAAGAACAAAGATGCTCCTTACTCGCTGAAGTCATTTTTGAGTAGGGCAGATGCAGTGAGCAGCAGCAAGGACAGGTAAGTGTGCAGGGAAGAAAGGGACAACATGCTTACATACATTTTTCTTCTTCTTTGTCTTCCTCACAGTGGAACGTGTGAAGGCTGAATCTGCACAGGCTGCAACAAAAATACTGGAGGAAATGCAAATAAAGAATCAGCAGATGATGGAACAGAAAGAAAGGAGCTATCAGGAACATGTGAGACAATTAACTGAGAAGATGGAGAGGGATAGAGCCCAGTTGCTGGAAGAACAAGAGAGAACTCTAGCTTTGAAACTTCAGGTATTTAATTGCATTACCTTGAAGTTTCTGTTTTTCTCTTTCTTCTCCACTGTCCTTGATCATATCTTAGTGTGGCAGTGAGAACATGATGCCTAGAGGAAGGACCTTACTTGCCACTTGTACTTTTCAGTTTCTGTCGCCTGCCTGACCTGGCCCCTGCCTCTGTCTGGTTATTAAAAGATTTTATTTGCAGTTAAGTCACGTCCAGTCCTTTATCTGTACATCCATCAACCAGTGGTGGCTGTTATCTCTAGGCATTCTGAAAAATCACTTATTTGTATCTCTTGCTTAATACTATACAAAGTATTGGGATGCTTGGGAGGCTTACTCGGTTAAGCGTCTGCCTTCAGCTCAGGTAGCAATCCCAGGGTCCTAGGATGGGAGTCCTGCATCAGGCTCCTTGCTCAGCGGGAGCCTGCTGCTCCCTCTGCCTGCTGCTCCTCCTGCTTGTGCTCACTCTCTGTCTCTCTTAAATAAATAAAATCTTTTAAAAAACAACAACAACAACAAAAACTATATGAAACAAGAACTGTTATGCCTCTATTACTTAGGAAAAGAAACAGAGGTTCAGAAAAGTTCCAATAACTGTTATAGGGTCACAGAGCTTGGTAAGATATTTGAACAGTCTTCACCCCTCAGTGGAAATGTAATCACAGAGCTAGGATGCCCAAGAGAAAGTAATGAAAATAAAGTGTAGAGAAAATGTCAAGAAGAAATTAAATATTTAAAAAATCTATGAATGTGCAAACTAGATAAAAATTAGAGATTTACTTAGTGCTACAATTTACTCAGTCTCCATTTTTCCCTTTTTAGGAACAGGCCCGTCTACTAAAAGAAGGAATCCAAAATGAGAGTAAACGACTTCATAATGAGATACAAAATCTCCAGAAGAACATGGAAAAACCAAGGAAAATATGCCTCATAAGCTGAAGACCTAAAGAATAGAGCTTTTCTGGTCACTCTTACCCAAGGCACAACTTAAGTAATTTTTAAATTTGTAAAAATATCATTACACTTGAAAGAAATTAGGTCTTGCATTTTTAAAACACTAGAAATTTGCAAAGACGGGGGGTACTATAATTAAAATCATGTCCATCTTCCTTGAAATATTGTAAGTTGTGTAACAAATTTTACCTCTCTAACAACACAGAAGGTATTTGAGCTGGTACCATTCACGAGCAGTTTATTCCTCTGGGTGACTATTAGTTGACAAATGGATACTGAGCCAAGTCTTAAGGAAAACTTTAAGAGCATGGTTGGGCATCAGTTTGGCCAAGTGTACAATGGATTTCAATGTCAGGGGCAACCATCCTACCTTTTTAGTGATGACGGTGTGCAGTTTTCTAGTGTATCACAACTGCAGTCTGAGCAGTGACGTGATCACTAGGCCCAGGGAATGGACAACCCTCCCTGATGGATTCCAAGCTGAAGCAAATCACCTTATATAGAGATCTAGAATCTCCGCAGAATTTTCATAAGAAAATGGAAGAAACCATTAGCATGAGTGGGGATTGGGTCACAAACAAATGGGCCAAAAAAGAAAACTCTCCTTTCTTGCTCAATTCACCCACATTATAACTTTAATGAGACACTTTAGGATTTTAGATAATTGACACTGGGCTGAACATAGTAACATGATGACAATTATGCATTGTGTATTTATAACAATGTATAATTCACAAAGATGGACCTTAAATGATGGCAGATAATATATCAGAAAACTGAACTAAATTATTAGATCGTTTATAATCCTATAACTTAGGCAATATTTTCCCAATTCTTAGCACTCTATACTTGGAAGTCTGCTGATTTTCCCCAAAGAAATTATAGATTGTTTTTTATGTTTTTTGACCAACAAAATAATGTTCTTGGTATTACTTAGTATATATAGGCTTTACCCTAATTTTCTAAAATCCTAGCTAAATGATTGTTTCTTAAAATGATTAAAAATTATTTTCAAGCTGAAAATAAAATGTGCTTCACTAGGATTTTACTTTTGATAGCTTTTTTTTTTCCATTTTCACCAAAAAATAGGGCTTCACTCTTCATAGCAACGGCTGGCTAACTTTTCTGCAAAAGGCCAGATGAAAATTATTCACGGCATTGTGGGCCCCACAGTTTCTGTCTCAACTGCTCAACTCTGCCATGTAGTGTGAAAGCAGTCACAGACAATTCATAAATGGATGGGCATGGCTGTGTTCCAATACACCTTTATTTTAAAAAATAGGTGGCACCCAGAAGCCATAGTTTCAAGATTATTGCTCTATTAAAACATTGGTGAAATTCTATATATCTGCCTTATGCTACTTACATTTGTAAGGGCATGTGTATTAAATTGTACGTTAAGATCTTGAAAGTATTACACAGTGTTTCAATATATTACAAGATGAGAGAAATTTAGGGAAACAGCTAATGCCATTAAATCCATATTAATAAGCCTGCGTTTTCTGATTGCATGGGATATGTTATTCCATTGAACCCCATTACGTCCCATCAAATGGTGAATGCCTCTTTCCCCAGTTGAGTATGTGCTACTAAGCAGTATTTCTTCACTTGACTGCAACTTCATAGGAGACCAGGTGAGACCCACAGCATGTGTGTAGGTATGCATACAGACGCACCGTGCTTATGTAAATAAGCTTTGCATTTTCTTTTCCAAGCTGCATTGCAACAAAGGAGTACATAAAATACATTTTTATTAACTAAAGAAACTTCATGATAAAAAGAACAACTATGCCTTCAAAACCAAATAGTGGTCTTTTTAAAAACCATTTAAAAATAAGAATATTGAAACTAAGCAAAATTCCGTAACTTCCTTCCTAGCTTGGTAGCATAAGTCTATACCAGATTTCAAATCATCTGATGTCTGGGTTAGTGCTTTTTCTATACTATCTCCAGGAACAAAATAAAGCTCTCTCCAGACAGGCATGTTGCTTTCACCGGTGGTCCTCAATCCAACTGTGAATTAAAACCAATTTGCTAAATATAAAGATTCCCTGACCCCTATGCTTCCCTTGACCTTCTGATACAGTAGATCTGAGATGGGTCATTGGATGATACAATAACAAGAAAAAGATAATTCAAGCCTGCAAGCTTTCAGTCTGCCAAAGTTAGGACATGTTAGGACCTATTTTTGCTGACTCTTATGGTGTTCTTGTGTCAAAATTCTTTTTAACCTAGAGAAGTATATTTTCTCTTGTTCAAATGTCAGGATGTTACTTTTTCCTTCTGTGGGTTTAGTGAAAGGATATATAAGATTCCCTGATTTAGAGAAAGGGAACACACAGAACACTGAGATCCTGACAAAACAGCAAAGCTCCCTCAGTGAAAAGCTGTCCTCCAAAGTCAAAAACCAATTAGGGCGGGAGTCGCGCGCTCCATAGGCTTCTCAGTCCAAAGGCAAGGACTTTTTCATCTGATGAGCAGGGCGGGGCGATGGTGGCTGGGCTGGCTCAGGGCCTGGGGGAGCGGAAGGGGCCATCGAGGAGCGCTGCGTCAAGGTCTCCAGCCCGCCCTTCAGCGTGGAGGCGCTCATGTAGGACAAGAAGCCACCCAAGGAGGTGTCCCCGCTGCCAGCCAGCCGAAAGCGGCTCTGCCAGGACCACCCTGCGGCCAAGGCTGCTGCCCGGACCCGGCGCCCGGGAAGCTCACAGCCCAGGGCCGCTGGGCCACTAGGCAAGCCCTTCTGATGAGGGAACAGAAGACAAGCTGAAGACAAAGCAGAAACTGACACCCCGCAACCCCCCCCTCCATGGGATGTATGTGACATTCCTCAGGCACTCCTGGCTGCCCTAAAGGACAAAGAAATAGTTAACCTATAGATACCACAATCCTGTAAGACTTAAGTCTCCCTCAGTTTACAAATGTCTTTAGCAGTTTACAAGAACAAAGCATTTCTATCAATAACCTAGCTTCTGGAAGGGAATGTAGATACAATTAAATGTCCTTATAATCTGCAGCCTCCAGGAAGTGCCCAACTATCTTAATGTTAATACCTTGCTAGAGGGAGAAACAACCTTAACTTGACAATGGCAAGGCCTCCGGTATCTTGTGAATCTTCTTTAACATATGAAAGTACTTTCTCAACCTCCCTTTTTCCTTACCTCCCCCAACCTCGTGGTACAAAATCAGCCACCCCTCAAGACCCCAGTGCAGCAGGTCTTTCTGCCCACGGGTCCTGTCCCTGTGCTTTAATACACCACCAATTTTGCACCAAAGACGCCTTAAGAATTCTTTCTTGGTCGTCGGCTCTGGACTCAACCCCACTGAACCTCACATGTATTCCGTGTCCTCATCACTTCGACACTGCCTCAGTCAAGTCGGAAAACTCAGAAGTCAGGGCCACGTGCATGCAGAAACCCAGCAGATACTCTCCGCCGCCAAGACACATGCGCCCCACCCCCTGCCCCCTGCGGAAGCACCAGACCAATCTGAAGTCCTGAACACCCTTTATCACGTCCCAGCTCCTCGCTCTGGAGCGCAAGTTCCACCGGAAACAGTACCTCTCCATTGGAGAGCATGCAGAGTTCTCCAGCTCTCTGAACCTCCCAGCGACCCAGGTCAAATCTGGTTCCAGAACTGAAGGGCCAAGGCGAAAAGACTGCAGGAGGCAGAACTAGAAAAGCTGCAGATGGCTGCACAACCTATGCTGCCCTCTGGCTTCAGCCTCCTTTTGCCCATCAGTTCACCCCTGCAAGCAGCATCCATATACAGAGCGTCCTACTGATGACGTTGGGGAATATACGTGAGGTTCAGTGGGGTGGGGTCTGGAGCCGAGGACCAAGAAAGAATTCTTGAGGCATCTTTGGTGCAAAGTGATGGTTTATTAAAGCACGGGGACAGGACCAGTGGGCAGAAAGAGCTGCTGCCCCAGGTTGTGAGGGGTGGCTGATTATATACCCTCAAGTTGGGAGGGGGTTAGGGATAGCCTAATTCTCTAAGGAATTTTGGAAGCAAGGTTTCCAGGACCTTGAGGGGGCTGTTATTGTTGGGGAAAGGTCATTTATTACCGTCTAATAAAACCTTAGTCATGAGACCCTTCGGATGTGTATCACTGGGCCATATGCTTGGGGGATGATTGCCAACACATCTCTTGGGGGGGAGGTTAGAGATAAAGGAAGTTTCCAAAGGAAGTTTTATACATTAAAGTAGACTTACGGGATCTTGGTGGAGGTAGGGGGTCAGGCTAGGACTGCCTTTGGCCCTTAGCAAAGTATTAACATTGAGGCAGAGTTCCTGGAGGAATGTCCCCTGCCTGTTTCCAGGACTTGGCAATGGGCTGTAGGTAGTAAGGAAATTTAACTGTCTGCATACATTCCCTTCTGGAAGCTAGGTTACTGATAGCTTTGTTCTTGTAAACTGCTAAGACATTTGTAAACCGAAGTAGACTCAAGTCTTGCAAGATTGTGATCTATGGAGCTTTGTTTCTTTGTCGCTTGCAGGCAGTGCCGAAGTATGTGTACATCCCGGGGGGGGTTGCATGGTGTCAGCTTCTGCTTTGTCCTCGGCTTGCCTTCTGTTCCCTCATCACTACCCTTTCCCTACACCTGTGCTTCCCATACTGCCCTTCGGATGCTATGCGACTCCAGTCGAATAGGGCATGGACCATCTCTCCTAAGGAAGACCAGCTCCATAGACTCCATGATGGATGTTTGTTTAAATGGGTCCCCCCTCCTCTCCAAAAGGTAGAACCAAGCCCATACTCCAGCCCTGCAAACCTTTGCATGTGTCACCCTAAACGGGTAGGCCCACAGGGCCACATAGTTCGAATTTGTTCTTTAGGCTGGAGGCACCAAGCCCCATTTTCTTGGTGTGATCTTCTAGATGCCCCTTTCTCCTTTCACAATGATTGGCTCTGATGGTTTTTATGTATAAATATATATATAATAAAATATAATGACATTTTAATACAGCAGACATAAAAATTCAGATTATTTTGAAAGGCAAAATTTATATGCACACACTATACTTTTTTCTATATATCACCTTCCTAAAAGAGACTGCTTAAGTCCATTTGTTTTTTCTTATAGGAGAGACCAATTATTTGATAAAATTGCTGACATCTGGTGATTCTGATGGGATGATTGACTTTTGCTTATGGAGAACAAAGGTTAGAACTAGGCATGATGCTTAGGAAGTAGATATGCACAGATTCCTCAAAATGATGAGGACACATCATCATAATTTGCATTTTTACATGGTTAACTCATTAGGTACTACCATATTTGGCCCTATATTTTTCCCTCTGTCCACATTGTTACAGGCTGTTGAAGTGTGTTTTGTTTTGTTTTTGTTTTTTTGGCAAGATCACTAAAAGGGGGATGAGAGGAATCCTGAGAATTGGGGTAAGGAAGTACTTCCTAATTACTCTCAATGCTGCTGCTCAACTCCATTTCAGGTAATTGGAGAGTAAAAAGTTAAAGCACGTTGGGGGAATTGATGGTTTCTGTGAAATACTAGGTACGAGTCAGTCCTCACACATTGCAAAGGTGATGAGGGGTGGGGAGTGTAGTTAATTCTCTGCTTAAAATATATATATCTATATTGTAACAATTACCTATGTGCTAAATATTCTTGAGCAATTAATAGATTCAGAAAGAAAAAAATCATGCTTTCTCTGTGTACCTATTGTATGTGCTAAACTTATGGGAAAAATGTATATACATTTTAACATGTTGGATGATGTAGGAAAGATGTTAGGGTTCGAAGCTGACAGCCAAGAAAGGATTCTTGAGACGTCCTTGGTGCAAAATGGTGGTTTATTAAAGCACGGGGACAGGACCCATAGGCAGAAAGAGGTGCCACGCCTCGGTTGTGAGGGGTGGCTGATTATATACTATGAGGTTGGGGGAGGTAAGAAAAAAGGGAGGTTTCAAAAGAACTTTCATATGTTAAAGAGGATCTACAAGATCCCAGAGGCCTTGCCATTGTCAAGTTGAGGTTGCTTTTCCCCTCTAGCAAGGCATTAACATTAAGATAGTTGGGAAATTCCTGGAAAAATGTCACACTTGTCCTACCCAGGAGTGGGGGTGGGGGGAGGTTGCTCGCTGTCAGTTGATGCTTTGTCTTCAGCCAGTTTTCTGCTCCCTCATCGTTGGGGGCAGAGGGTAAAACCATGTTTGACTTGCTAAAAATAGTGTGGTCCAACAGCCCATTTAGCTCCCTGATACTTCATCTTTCTCGCAATCTTTCCCCCAATCACCACCCAGCATACTTTTATCCCTTTGAAAGGGTGCCTTGTATAATTTTATTTATTTTATTGAAGAGTTATTTCTTATCTCTTATTCTGAATTAAGTTAAACATTTGTTTTATTGCCAAAAAAAGAACCAATTAGGCCAATGAAAATATTCAATGAAAAATGAATGCAAATATAAAGATTTAAGAAATCTTTTAAATATTTGATAGATACATAGATAAACTAAAAATCAACATTGTTACCACTCTACATGCATATTTTCAACAAATTGAATGAAATGGACCAATTTCACAAAAAACACAAACTACTAAAACCCATCAAGGTGAAATAGATGACCTGAATTGTCCTTTAACATCTAAAGAAATTACATTTGTAGTTAAAAAAAAAAAAAAGTCTTAAGTAAAATCTGCAAGATTATGAAAGAGGAATTCCTAGCCCTCATCCCCTCCAACAAAAACACCAATAAAAGAATGATATTGTGCTTTACTGGTATCAGTCCCTCCCACAAGTTGGAACAGCTCAGCATCTAAAGTAAACCCCTCAGCGCACAATTTTTCCCTCAGGTGCAAAAAATGAGTGAAGCAACTATTTAACATTAACCTCACTTTTCAGGATACTGCCAGAAAGATCTACTTGTATCTCAACTCACTCAAGAGTGCTGAGGCAACTTTGCCTGGGGGCAACTAAGAACAAAGAAAAGGGGTAGGAGCTCTCAGCTGCCTGCATGGATCTATGGGATTGAGAAAAAGTACACAGAATTCCCAGAAACTTACAAACTACTAAAACTGAAACCAGAAGAAATAGAATATTTGAACATACCCATAACCAGCAAGGAAATTGAATCAGCAGTCAAAAATCTCCCAACAAACAAAAGTTCTGGGACAGATGGCTTCCCAGGGGAATTCTACCAGACATTTAAAAGAAGTTTATACCTTTTCTTCTCAAACTGTTCCAAAAAATAGAAATGGAAGGAAAACTTCCAAACTCATTCTATGAAGCCAGCATTACCTTGATTCCAAAACCAGACATGACCCCACTAAAAAGGAAAACTACAGGCCAGTATTCCTGATGAACACGGATGCAAAAATTCTCAATAAAATACTAGCAAATCGAATTCAACAGTACATTAAAAGAATTATTCACCACGATCAAGTGGGGCTTATTCCTGGGCTACAGGGCTGGTTCAATATATCCAAATCAACATGATACAGCACATTAATAAAAGAAAGGATAAGAACCATATGATCTTGCCAATAGATGCAAAAAAAGCATTTGACAAAATACAGCGTTCTTTCTTGATTTAAAAAAAAAACCCTCAATAAAGTAAAGATATTTGCAACATAACCTCAACATCATAAAGGCCATATATGAAAGACCCACAGCTAATATCATCCCTCAATGGGGAAAAACAGAGCTTTCCCCTACAGTCAGAACAAGACAAGGATGTCCACTCTCACCATTACTATTTAACATAGTACTGGAAGTCTTAGACTCAGCAATCAGACAACAATAAGAAGTAAAGGTATCCAAATCAACAAGGAAGAAGTCAAACTTTCACTATTTATAGACAACATGATACTCTATGGAGAAAACCTGAAGGACTCCACCAAAAAAATTGTTAGAACTAATTCATGAATTCAGCCAAGTTTCAGGATATAAAACCAATGTGCAGAAAGCATTTCTATGCACCAATAATGAAGCAGCAGAAAAAGAATTCAAGGAATCCCTCCCTCTGCAATTGTACCAAAACTGGTAAGATACCTAGGAATAAACCTAACCAAAGAGGTAGAAGATCTGTACTCTGAAAACTACAGAACACTTATGAAAGAAATTGAAGAGGACACAAAGAAATGAAAAAGCGTTCCATGCTCATGGATTGGAAGAACGAACATTATTAAAATGCCTCTACTACCCAAAGCAATCTACACATTTAATGTAATCCCTATCAAAATATCACCAGCATTTTTCACAGAGCTACAACAAACAATACTAAAATTTGTAAGGAACTGCAAAAGACTCTGAAGAGCCAAAGCAATTCTGAAAAAGAAAAACAAAACAGGAGGCATCACTATTCCAGATTTCAAGCTACATTACAAAGCTGTGATCATCGAGACAGCGTGGTACTGGCACAAAAGCAGACACACAGATCAATGGAATAGAACAGAAAATCCAGAAATGTACCCACAACTATATGGTCAACTATTCTTCAACAAAGCAGGAAAGAATATCCAATGGAAAAAAGACAGTCTCTTCAATAGGTGTTGGGAAAACTGGGCAGCAACATGCAGAAGAATGAAACTGAATCACTTTCTTACACCATACACAAAATAAATTCAAAATGGCTGAAAGACCTAAACGTGAGATAGGAAACCATCAAAATCCTAGAGGAGACCACAGGCAGAAACTTCTTTGACCTTGTCAATAACAACTTCTTTTTAGACACCTAGCCAGAGGTAAGGGAAACAAAAGCAAAAATTAACTATTGGGACTTCATCAAGAACGAACAATTGGAAGCAAACATGGGTTCTCTCTTTCTCTCAAAAAAAAAAAAAAAAAACAAGAAAGAAAAAAATATGTGTGTGTACATTCAAAATTCCAAAAGAAAAAAAATGCCAACTAAGAATACTATGCCCAGGAAAGCTGTCTTTCAGACATGAAGAGTGATAAAGACATTCTCAGACAAACAAAAGCTGAGGGACTTCTTTACCACAAGAACTGCCTTACAAGAAATGCTACTGGTACTTTTACAAGTTGAAACAAAAGAGTACTAAGTAACAAAATGGAAATATATGAAAGTATTAAGCTTATTGGTAAAGGTAAATATATAATCAAATTCAGAATATTCTAAATATATGAAAGTATTAAGCTTATTGGTAAAGGTAAATATATAATCAAATTCAGAATATTCTAATACTGTAATGATGGTGCATAAATCACTTTTAACTCTAGTATAAAATTATAAAAGTTAAATGATAAAATTATTAAAATAACTGGAACAATAATTTGTTGATGGATACACAATATAGAAAGATGTAAAGTGTGGCATAAATAGCATAAAATGTGGGAGGGGCAATGTAAGAGTGTAGTTTTGGTATGTGATTGAGGTTAAGTTGTTACCAGCTTAAAATAGACTTAAATGTTTTATGTATGCTTCATAGTAATCACAAAGAAAATATCCTCTGGTAGATACATAATAGAAAAGAATCAAAGCAAAGCACTACAATCAACAAATAACAAAGGGAGACAGCAAGAGAGGAAGAAAGGAGCAAAGAAACTACAAAATAGTCAGAAAAGATTTAACAAAATGGTAAGTGTAAGTCCTTATCTATCTATAATTATTTTAAAAGTAACTGAATTTTTAAAAAGTAAATGAATTAAATTCTCCAATGAAAAGACAGAATAGCTGAATGGATTTTAAAAAACAGGAATTAAAGTTTTAAAAATTAAAAAAAACAAACAAACCCAGGATCCAACAATATGCTGCCTATTAGAGATTCCATTTAGCTTTAAGGACACACATAGACTAAACTTTATTAGTTCTAAGAATTTTTATGGAGTTTAAGGTTTTCTACATATAGGATCATGTTATCCACAAATACAGATAATTTTATTCTTCCTTTCTGATTTAGATTTCTTTTATTTCTTTTTTCTTGCCTAATTGTTTTGGCTAGGACCCCAGTACCATGTTGAATAGAAGTGGTAAGAATGGGTATACTTGTCTTATCCCTGATCATCATCGAGTATGATGTTAGCTGTGGGCTTGTCATATATGGTCTACATTATGTTGAGATACATTCTTCGTATACCTAGTTTATGAGTGTTTTTATCATGAAAAGACGTTGAATTTTGTCAAATGCTTTATGTGCATACATTGAGATGATATGATTTTTATTCTTAATTCTTGTTAATCTGGTGTATCATGTTTATTGATTTGCATATGATGAACCATCTTTGCATCTCAGGGAAAAAAATCAACTAATATTTGGTAAGGTGCCACGAATAGACAATGGAGAAATGATAGTCTCTTCCACAAATAGTGTTGGGGAAAAATGGATATCCATATGCAAAAAAATTAAACTGGACTCTTCCTTTATACCATACACAAAAATCAACTCAAAATGGATTAAAGACTTTAACATAAGACCTAAAATGGTAAAACTCTTAGGAAAAAACAGAGCAAATCTTTTTGACATTGGTTTTGGTGATGGTTTCTTAGATATGACACCAAAAATACAGTCCACAGAAGCAAAAGTAGACCAAGTGAGACAACATCAAATCAAGCTTCTGCAGAGCAAAGGAAACGAGAATAAAAAGGCAGCCTACAGAATGAGAGAAAATATTAACAAATCATATACCTGATTAGGTGTTAATTTTCAAAATAAGTAAGGAATTCTTACAACTCAAGAACAAAAACAAACAAACAAAACAAATAACCTGATTAAAAATGGGCAGAGAACTTGAACA
Source organism: Ursus maritimus (assembly GCF_017311325.1). Classification (NCBI taxonomy): domain Eukaryota; kingdom Metazoa; phylum Chordata; class Mammalia; order Carnivora; family Ursidae; genus Ursus; species Ursus maritimus. The sequence continues at coordinate 30,867,204 of NW_024423564.1, forward strand.
GACATTTCTCTAAAGACATACGAATGGCCAATAGGTATATAAAGATACTCAACATCACTAATCATCAGGAAATGCGAATCAGTGAGCTATCACTTCATACCTATTAGATAGTTATTATTAAAAAAATAAAGATGATAGTGAGGAGATAAAGAAATTGTACACTGTAAATGGGAACATAAAATGGTGAAGCAAGTATAGAAAATAGTATGGAGTTTCCTCAAAAAATTAAGAATAGAACTACCATATGATCCAACCATCCCACTTCTGGGTATTTATCCAAGAATTGAAATTGGGCTCTTAAGGAAATATCTGTGCTTTCATGTTCATTGCAACATTATTCACAATAGCCAAGATATGGATACAACTTAAGTGTCCATGGACAGATTAATAAAGAAAAAGTGATATATACATACTATAGAATATGATTTAGCCTCAAAAGAGAAGGAAATCTTGCCATTTGCAACAACATAGATGAATCTGGAGAACTGTATGCTAAGTGAAATAAGGTAGTTACAAAAGGAGAAACACTGCATGGATTATATGAGCTATCTACTTACAGGAGTTATCTAAGATCATCAAACCCTCAGAAGCAGAGAATACAGTTGTGATTGCCAGAGGTTTGGGGGTGGGGAATGGGGAGTTATTATCCAATGGGTATAATGTTTCAGTTATGCTGGATGAATAAGTTTTTGAGATCTTTTTGCTATATAACATAATGCCTTTAATTAAAAATATGGTATTATGCACTTCAAAATGTGTTAAGAGGGTAAATCTCAAGCTTAGGATACTTACCACCAAAAAAAAAAAAAAGGCAGGGGGAATTTGGGGAGGTGTTGGAAATGTCTGTTACCTTGATTGTGGTGATAGTATCAGAGAATTCTGGAAAACAATTACCCAGATCCATACGGTCCCTCCTGACTGGTGAATTTTACCAAGTTCTTAAAGAAATAACACCAATCCACGCAATTTCTTCCGGAAAATAGAAGAGGGAACATTTCCCAATTCATTCTACAAGGGCAGCATATCCTGAACCCATAATCAGACAAAAACAGAATAGAAAAAGAGAACTACAGACCATTACCTCTCATGAACATAGATGCAAAAATCCTCAACAAAATATTAGCAAGTTGAATCCAGCAATATATAAAAATAATGCACCTCAATCATCTGGGGTTTATCAATTAATGCAATTCACCATACTAAAAGCCTGAGGAAGAAAGACCACTTAATTATATAAGTAGATGCAGAAAACCTCAACAAAATAATATACCATTCATGATAAAACTCAGCAAATTAGGAGTAAAAGCGAACTTCAAGCTGATTAAAGGCATCTGCAAAAACCCTACAGCTAACATCAGATTTAATGATGAAAAACTGACTGCTTTCCCCTTACTCAGGAGCAAAGCAAGGATGTCTACTCTCACCTCTCTGGTTCAATATTATACTGAAAGTTATAGGACAATATGGCAAGAAAAGTAAATAGAAAAGGAAGTAAAAGGCATATAGGTCAAAAATGATAAAATAAAACCGTTTTTATTCTCAGACAACATTATTGTCCACAGAGAAAATCCCAGGGAATCAACCAAAACAACCTCCTAGAACTAATAGATGAGTTTAATAAGGTCATAAGATACAAGGTCAACACAGGGTCCATCTTCTGGGCTCTGTCTCCTGTTCCATTGATCTGTGTCTATTTTCGTGTCAGTACCATACTGTTTTGATTAACTATAGTTTGTAATATATCTTGAAATCTGGGATTGTGATACTTCCCGGTTTGTTTTTCTTTCTCAAGATTGCTTTGGTTAGTCAAAGTTTTTTTGTGGTTCCATACAAATTTTGGTCTTATTTGTTCTAGTTCTGTGAAAAATGCTATTGGTATTTTAATGAGGACTGCACTGATTTGCAACAACATGGATGGACCTATTACGCTAAATGAAATAAGTCAAGCAAAGACAAATACCATATGGTTTCAGTTATATATAGGATATAAAAAAACAAAACAAACAAAAAACGGGCTCTTAAATACAGAAAATAAACTGGTGGTTGCCAGAGGGGAAGTGGGTGGGGGGATGGATGAAATAGGTGAAGGGGATTAAGAGGTACAAACTTCTGGTTATAAAACAAATCATGGGGATGAAAAGTACAGCATAGGAGATGGAGTCAGAAATACTGTAGTATGTTGTATAGTGATTGATGGTGACCATAATGGTTATGGTAAACATTGAATAATGCATAGAATTGTCAAAGCAGTATGTCTGTAGGAGTGCTGAGAATACTGATTCCATCATTGGCTACATGTTTGGGCCCCTTGGAGATTAATATACATACCTTAGAAATGCCTGTCAAGGTAGGTAAGGGGGCAGGCTTGCTTTGGCCTCCCAGGAATCTGATAGAGATAACATCTTTCTTTCCCCTTCCTGACTCGTAGATGGTACCACAAAATCTGATTGAAGGGTAGCTGTCAGTTAGGTGTATGCAAGCCCTTTGAGGTACATGCGATCCCTTTGGTCTCGCTACAGTGCCCCTTCTGCCTGTCCCCTCGCTCTATAAAATCTGTGGACCAAGGTCTGACATGATTGTCCTCCACCAGATCTTCCCTGTCAGTAAGTTTCCCTGAATAAAACTGTGTAAACTGGATGGAGAGGCCTGCTTCATTTTCTGGTCTCAAAGTGCTTTCTCAGTTTGGGGGATACTTTCCTATCTCTTCTCTACCTTCTAAAAATGTTACACATCTGATATAAATATAACATTGTATGTCAATTTTACTTCAGTAATTAAAAAAAAAACATGTTCAACTGCATTTCTATATACAAGCAACGAACAATTGGAAGCAAACGTGGGTTCTCTCTTTCTCTCAAAAAAAAAGAAAGAAAAAAATGTGTGTGTGCATGTGTGTGTCCATTTTGTGTGTTAGACTTTCTCCAAGTAGGAAAAGGAAAAAATATGGCCCTGAATTCAGAAAGCCAAAAAGTATTTCTAACACACACACACACACACACACACACACACACACACACGCTTCCCACACACTGAGAGTTCTTTGACAGAGAGTAATTCATGGAACACAAGACGCAAAAGTACCTAAGTTTTTATCATGGAGATTTTCCCAACCAAACATCAAAACAGTCTCTAGGGAGTTAGATGAGACCACAGGAAAACAGCAATTACTTGGACTAAGGAGATTCTTACATTCAAAAGGTACTTGCTGAGTACCTACCAGATACTCTGTCAAGGACTGGGAAGCCTTCCTGTAGTCCCTTTCTCAAGGAGCTAATAGTTTAGTTGTGAATACAGATATTAAATAAATAGATACATAAAAGTAAATACCCAGGAAACTGAGGGGGGAGGAATTCTGTGATTTGGGAAGGAGCTGATCTAATCCACCTACCCTAAAATATCCTGGTTGGCTCCATAGTATGTCTTAACTATATTTCCCCCTTTCAGTTAGTAGAAAAAGAAAATCTAAATTAGGGAAATTTAGGAAGAGAGAGACAGCCTATCACCTGACCCCAAAACACTACTTTGGTAGTATGTCCTGCGCTCAGCATCTCTGAGTGAATCAGTAAGTGAAATGAAAAAGGCAATGAGCTCCATCTAGTGGCCAACATTTTAATTTTCCTTCACAGCATTTTATCACTGCCTTTTATCACTTGAGTTTGTCAGTATACATTGCCTGTCCCCCCTACTAGATTATAAGCTCCTTGTGGGCAGGAACTGTTTGTTCATCACTGGAATCAGCAGAGTCCATAAGGGTGCCTGGCATAGTAAACACGTCATACCATGAATATCTTTAAACATATAAGCGAACATCTTTATGCGGTTTATCATCACAACTCCNTTCCTGCTGTTTCTCCCTGAAAGTTTACCATTTGGTTATTTAACATCATATTGAATATTGCAGGAATCTGATAGTTATTTATATTCTTGTACTATTTAGAGGAGAATCTTCTCCCTCTCCCTCACCACATAGGATTTCGTCATTATCTCTTCCTCACAGACCTAGAGAATCTGGTGTTTATTTCCTGCCGCTGCTCTCGAGAGCCACCGGGAATGTGGTACTGACTGGACAGGCAGCATTGCCAAAGAGATATCACACACTATGACAGATTGAGAGATCAAAAGGCCATCACCATAGAAACCCTTCAGGAGGGGCGCCTGGGTGGCTCAGTCGTTGAGCGTCTGCCTTCAGCTCAGGGTGTGATCCCAGAGTTCTGGGATCGAGCCCCACATCGGGCTCTTCCGCTATGAGCCTGCTTCTTCCTCTCCCACTCCCCCTGCTTGTGTTCCCTCTCTCGCTGGCTGTCTCTCTCTGTCGAATAAATAAAATCTTAAAAAAAAAAAAAAAAAAAAGAAAAGAAACACTTCAGGAGCCGAGAATCTGCATATATCCTGGAAGAGAAAGGCCTCTGAAAGCTTGAAAGCTCCATCATGAATGAACCATGAATTCCAGAGGCAAAGTAGATTGAGAAAGAACACATGACACCTCCCTGAGAAAAGCAATTTCTCCTGGATTTTACACAGTGATATTCACTTGTGCAGGGACATTTTCTAACACTAGTTAGCCAGAAGCCACATACCTAGCCTAGAAGGGTACAATAATTGCCAAAGCTGTCACAGGGACAATTTTTATTATATCTTACATATGGACCCCATGTTTTGAATGACTTTTTTCCTACCAAATTGATTTGTAAAGTCAAAATTTATTTTCTCTTTTAAAAGATTGTTCAAAGACTATGAAGACTTTCTGAATGGCTTAAGTAACCAATGCTAATAGCTAAATTGCTATAAATTCAGCCAAATGTGTTATGTGGATAGACAGTCAGATGGATAGACAGATAGATAAACAAATATGTAGTTACCTTAGGCAGGCTTTCTATGGGTAAATGTATAATTTCTATTACGGTTTTTGAAACACTTAAACTAATGTTTGTACAGTTATTATTTATCTGGCTGGAAAGCATTAATTTACTGTAATAATACACATAAAACATTGCATTTAAAATAGCTCCATGAGGGTGAAAACCGAACGTAACGCCTTTTTTTTTTTAAAAGATTTTATTTATTTATTTGACAGAGAGAGAGAGACAGCTAGCAAGAGAAGGAACACGAGCAGGGGGAGTGGGAGAGGAAGAAGCAGGCTCCCAGCGGAGAAGCCTGATGTGGGGCTCCATCCCAGAAAGGCGGGATCACACCCTGAGCTGAAGGCAGACACTTAACGACTGCGCCACCCAGGCGCCCCATGAACATAACTCCTTTTTTGACATATGTATGTATACACACATTGCAGAATGATTACCAAGGTCAATTGGATTACTTTGTCCATCATCTCACATAGTTAACATAGTTAATTTTATGTGTGTGTATGTGTGTGTGTGGTGAGAATGCTGAAATGTTGAAGATCTATTCTCTTCAGCTTCCAAGAACATAACTCTTTATAGCNNNTAGGGTGGAAAAACCTTTAGGAAGTTACAAACCCAGACTTGTCTTTTTTCCTAGAGCAGGTCCTTCGTAGTACTGCCCTAGGGTTACCAGGTAAAAGAAGAATGTTGTTCTGCCTGCCTGCCTGCCTCTTAGTGCCTAGAAGAGACAGATAACCTCTTGCGAAGCATTTTCAGGTAATGGGGCTTTGCTTCCACCTCGTTCTCTTCCCTGTCCCTCCTCTAGTGTCACCTGGGAGGTCAAGTAAAGTGGAGTGCCTTTGGTAAGCAGACTAGAAAAGTCAGGAACCCAACAGTCACAGTACAAGAGCATGTTAGAAAATTCATATAAAAGAGTTAAACAAAATTGAAGTTGATTTCTTTCGCACTTAAATATAGTAGGTGTGGGGCTGGGGTAGTGGCTCCATGATATCAGGGCTCCGGCTCCTTCTCTCTCATTCCATTGCTCCACCATCTTCAACTTGCAGATTCCATCAGGTGGTCCAAGAGAGCTGCAGCAATCCTGTCTGCACTCATACTGTCAGGGGAACTGCAAAACAAGGGAGCAATAAGGGCATGCTTCCCCTTTAAGATTTTCCTGGATGATGTCCATTTATATCCCAGTGCCCAGAATTTAGTCTGGCCCAGCACAACAGAGGGTGGAAACACAGTCTTTATACCAAATACCCACAACCTCTGCTGAAATTTGTGAGTTCTGTCACCAGCTAGACCCTAAGACCTGAACTTTACTGCTCACCTGCTTGTATCTACTGACCTTCATCCCACATTTTCACCCTAAGCTCTTCTTTCCAGTTTATCTCTTCACTCAGACAAAAGACCTTATAGGCTCAGCATCCCATTAAGGAAACCAAAATGGCCCATCAAGCAGTAATGACTGCCCAGACCACCCAGACCAGGTTGAGCTAAGCCCCCAACTCACACCTGCACAGATGGACCATGGAGTGACCTCTGGGATGACTGAGAGTGACCTTCACCTCATTATAATACTAAAATCTCCGACTAAGGAGGGCACAAGCCTCATTTACATAGCTTACAATGTTTGTACAGGCATGTTTCATGGAGGCACAACTTATGCCTGCCTCTACTTATGATGACAAGTCTTCCCTTTCTAAATATTCATCCTAACTCTAAGTAAAAGGAACCCATTCACCCTTGCTCAGTGAGTCAGGGCTTTGGAGGTTATTCCCTTTAATTTCCTTGTTTGCTGCAAATAAAGTTTCCTTTGCCCAACAACTCACCTGGTATAGTTTCTATCTGCAACTCACCAAGGAGTGAACTCACATGAGTTCTGTTATGGTTCTATTACTACAGAGGAAGAGAATACTAAATATTAGGGAATAATTAGCAGCCTCCTCTGGAAGATTCTCTTTCCTTTTTTCTTAAGGAACAATTTTATAGTACTAAGAACCAAGTACTGTTCTAAGCTTTTTTGGGTCTATATAATCTTCTAATCCTCACAGCAGCACTGTAAGTAAGGTTCCATTACTCACATTTTACAGATGAGGAAAGTGAAGCACAGAGAAATAAAGTAACTTGCCCAAAGCTGCAGATAATTGCAGAGCTAGGATTTGAACCAGATGATTTGGCTTCACCGCTGTGCTATACTGCCTTCTCTCTGCTATATTTCAGAATATTTTTAGTCCTCTGTATGAGGCAGTGGAAACGGCTTTATCTATATCAGGAAGATACTGTTCTTATATTCAAAAAACAAATGAGCAGAAGCTATAAGGAAAATACAGCTATGAGCTATTAATTCCAGGGAATCACTTATATTTCCATATTTCTCTTTTAAACATCAACATGAATATAAAGAATAACATGAGGCTTAACATAGGAACAAAGCATCTGAATGCCCAGCATTTGCTCATTCAGTCATTTAAAGAATGTGTATGTAAACGAATGACAACCGCAAGAGACGGCAAATCATAGATACTTATATTTTGACTCTACATAAGCCCCACTAAAATAACAGTAAGGAGATTCTTTTAAGCCTTAAGCCCATGAGAACAAAAACAAGAGGAAAGACAGTGGCCACAAAAATTATAGAAGTTATAATTATAGAAATTATAATTATAGAATTATAAAGCAAATGGGCAGGTGGTAGACAGCAGATTCAGATAAGCTGAGTCCTAGTACCTAGTTGAAGAGTATATTCCTTCAACCAAAGATTATTTTTGTTCTTTCCTCTAGGCCTGAGTAACAATGGTACTGCCACTCTCACTTCATCTATCCTCTCACCTTAAACTAGGAGAGGAAGGAAATGTAATTGTGAAATTTGATTCTTAACAGAAACTTCTTTCGCTATACCGCCTCTCCTATCGGACAGGTGGTGTCCTTTTCTCTCTGGCGATTTTTTCTTCACTGTTAAAATGTCGTGTATTTTCCTCCAGTGTCACACCCCCTTTCCTTCTCAGTTCTCTAATCAAACTCTTTTTTTTTTCTATTCAGAAATGTAAATTCCCGCTTTTTTTCTCACCCCCATCACAGGCGAGGAACACATCTACGAATCCCTTTTCACATTCTCTTTAGGCTCGCCCTCTCTCAGGCACCCTCCAACATTATTCTGTCCGCAACCCTTCCCTGCTCTAAGTGCTGTGCCCAGTTTGCCCTTTCTTCCAAATCAGTCCTTGTCCTATAACCCACCCCAACCCAAGTCAAGGACACACATCTGATGAGGCCTAATTTTCATACCCGATCCCCGGCCATCTCCAGGTACTCTCCGCGTCCCGCCCCTGGGCCCAGACCTGCCTCTACCCCGCCGCGCCTACGCCGCCCCGCACCTCCACCCGCCCGGCGCAGCCCGCGATCCCCTTCTCCCCGGCACCCCGCCCCGCATCCCGTGCCAGCCAGTCCGCGCTCGCGGCCGGCGCCTCAGCCAATCTGCGCTCTGCATCCCGACCGAGCGCCCCGCAGCGCCCGGGCTCCGCCCCTACGTCCGAGGCCCCGGCCACCCCGCCCTGGAGCGCGGGCGGGCCCGGAGCCCGGGGAGGAGAGACTGTCGCGCGCCGGAGGTGAGTGGGGCGCCAGGCGGGCGCTCCGGGGCCTGGCGCGCCGAGTCGGGTGGAGGGAAGCCGGCCGGGGAGGGAGGCCGCGGGAGAGGCGCGGCGCGCCTGGCGAGACCGAGAGCCGGGCCGGATCTCCTTCAGGACTCGGCCTCGCGCTCGGGTGCCGGCGTCCGCGCTGGAATTACGTTCTCTCTGGGGAGGTGGCCGGCCTCGCCGGGTGCGGCCCCTGTACCCCAGTCACCCAAAAAAGGCTTTGTGCCCCTTTCGCTGTGGATTCGACAACTCACTCTGGCATTTTGGAAACACCGACTCCAGCTCATCCATAACCGAGATTGCTAGTAAGAAAGGAAACGAAGGCTGTTCTCCTGCCGTGTAAGTGAAGTGTGGAATCTGAAGTGTGTGGTTAAAAGAGCAAAACAGCCCAATCTGCCGCTCCTTGGGGGTGACACACCCCCCCGCCGCCTGAGGCGAGAGCTGGGCAGCTCGCTCCCTTCCACTGGGACCGCCAGCGGGGCCCAGAGCGTCACCTCGTGCTGTGCAGAAACCTCATTCCTTCTCATGGAATCCAGACAGCCCCGTTTCTTACCCTGGGCGCATTTATATTCCACGAACCCATTTTCACAGAACGGCTTTTCGGCACTTTCCGGATCCCCTCTCCTTCAGCTCGGGTTAAATATGGCTAATCCCCCCCCCCCACCTTGCTCCAAAGACGTGACTTTGAGGCTTATTATTCCCGCTCCACTTCCCCAGCCGGTACCTGTGCACCTTCTGGATGCCATCTGTTGCAGCGGTGAACCTTATAAACATTCTAGAAGTGGAGGGGCAGGGAGAGCATAAAGGAGAAATAACCTTTGCTCAAACTTAACAGCGTGGGCTGTGCGTTAATTAGCACCAGCCTTTTTTGCACTCACCTTAAGCTTCCTTGAGCCTGCAGTTAACCTGAATGATCTGAACTTTGTCAAATTACCTGAATCTCTTCCTACCACTCCTCCGCGCATGCAAAAGGATTATATCTAAATTGATCGTTTGGGTTTAAGGCCGGAGTTTCCAACTTGATACAATTCATTTTGACTGCTTTGCTTACATTATAGCTGTGGATTCTGCCCCCCAACAGTTCACCAGCCTTCACAGCTTCTGCCACACATACATCTGTATCTTCATTTTAAATAGTTTACTCCAATGATTAGAAATACTTTAATTTTCTACTGATCATGTGTATTTGAATATGGAGCTGACCATATTTCCAATATGCCATAATCAGGTTTACCAGATCGCCTTGATGAGCAATTGCCTGGTTTTCTTCATACAACATTGTTTTTAAGGAGAAACTAGAAAAAATACAATGAAAATATTGTTTAGAGTTAAAAGCCATATGTTTGGATTTTCTCCAACTTTTCAATGACATCCAAATTTGTTAATCTAGTTTTATTACTTGTGAATATATGTATGGAATGTTAATTGCAATAGAAAGTGCTGGTCAAAACGTGTTTATGTAAAGCTCAGAAGAAAAATAGTTTTCAGAGGTTCTGAATCTGTATGTCAGCCCACTTAGATTTCTTTGGAGCCCTTTTTTTTTTCCCCCCACTGATGCCCTCACAGTTCCTCCCACAATCAGATTACTTAGTGAGAGATTAATGAGTGAGAAGAGAGAGTTCAGATGAGGGTACTGAGAAATTCCATCATTTAATGGCAGATTGGAGGAGAGATAGGAGGGAAATGAGGGATTGTAGAATGTCAAAAGCCAAGGGAACGTGGTGTTTCTGGGAGGAGACAGGGCTTGACCAGCAGTATCTAACACTGCAGTGAGAGAATTGCCAGATGTTCACTGGACTTAACATGAAGGTCAAAACTGACTTGAGCAAGAGCCACCTGTGGAGTAGTGGGTACAAAAGTCAGATTGCACCACGGTGAGGACTATAGTTTGAGGAAAAGAAGACAAGTGCTTTTTAAAAGTTTAAAAGTTTTGCTCTCAAGAGAAAGTAACAGGAAAGTTTCAATTTGAAGAGGAGATGAGCAACAGGAAGGAGAAGGCAGAGTCAGGAGTTTTAGTTTTTGTTTATGTTTTGTATTTATTGTTTTATAACTAGAAGAGATGTGAGCAAGGAAAGTTGCATATGCCAGAGAAAGGGGGGAAAATCAGTGGAGCAAGGTCTCTGTAGAGCTAGACATGAATGAGATCTTAGTCATGGGAGGAGGAAATACCCTTTGGTGGAAAGGTCACTTTATTATAATAGAAAGGAAGAAAGAAGGGATTTTGGGGGGTTGGTTTTTTTTATTTGGGTAAATTGAAATGGTAAATCTGATAGCTTCTGTTTTCTCTGTGATAGGAAGCAAGGTCATCTCCTTAGAATAAAGAGCTTTTAGGTTAGAGGAGTGTGGGGACAATTAAAATAATCATTCTGGACTATGAGAGAGAAGTATGGCTTGTCCTTTTAGGGTTTCCAGCTGTGCCTGAGAATTAAACTGCCATAAGACTGATAACAGGAGAAGAGCACACACATTTCATGTAAGTTCTACGTGACACAGGAGTCCTCTTAAGAAAATGAAGACCCAAAGAAGTGGCAAAAACAAATGCTTTTATAGTAGGTTGAACATAGAGAGGCAATTGTGGAAAAATAACCAAAATATTTGGGGAGCTAAAGGAAGGTAAGAATTATTTTAACAAGGTCTGTGTTTACAAAATTTTCTCAGCTTCAACTTCCCATGTAAGAATGTTTCTTTTCTCCTGTGTAGGGAGAGCACCTTCCTTTCACAGGGGAATTTTATCTCCTGTTTTCAGAAAGAAAGAGAGGGATCAGACTGCTCTTCTTGCATTTGCTGTTTTTCAAGTGCCTTTAGCTCATAATAATTCTTATTCTAAAGTGGCATATTTTGGGGTGGCATATTCTGCCATCCTTCCCCTGTAAAATGTAGTATAAATGCTGGAGTGTTGGGGGTCAATTTGAGATTAATGGCCATGAATTTATGGTGAAACCAAACATATCCTGTGTGACTTTCCCCAGCATTCCACAGCTTGGGAAAACCAGACTCTGTGGAAGAGTTCATCCAGGGCTAGAGTGTTGTAAACAGGTGAGAGGACAGACAAGGTGGATAGGGCATTGTCAAGGACATTACCGAAGGGGTGGAACTGGTATCTAAATTGAAAAATAAAGGAAAGGGAAGGCTTGTTGGGAAAAGGAGCAGCAGCCTCCTAGAGATCTTGATAATATTGAAGAATGGAATAATTAATTGAAAGGGATGGTAGTTTATGGTCAAAGAGCAGAATGTTTTAATTAGTTATTTTGGAATTAGACCAGACTGAGGTAATGGCAAGGTGTGGGGTCAGGATATGATGGTAGGAAAATGACTAAGGTGGAATGGAGCAGAAGAGCAATGGACATGGGGATGTCAGCTGTTGGGGGGATCATCTCTGAAGCCATTGAAAGTATCTAGGATGATCACAGTACTTTGCATGGAGAAGAAAACTGTATGCCTAATGACAAAATCTTTAATAATGACAGGAAGTTGTCAGCAGGCCAGGAGATAACATCAGTGAGGCAGGTCAGGGAACTAATAATCTGGCAGTGGTAAAATGGACAGGGGGAAGGACTTAAGAGCAGCACAGAAGAACAAAAGCCAGCCCTGAGGAACATGGAAATGGTCTCTTCAGGGAACAATAAGATTTGCATTAAAATAAGGAGAATACTCTGAGAACGTGAAGATACATTGGAATTTGCTGATTATGGTCCGTCTGTTCCAAAAGACACAGTGGAAAGTTTGGAAAGTGGAAGAGAAATGAAGAACTGGGTCACTTGCCAGGGTGTACCTTGTATCATGGAGGTAATATACTGTTGAAGGTAGCTAGAAATGATGCGGGATTTCCAGATGAAAACAGGGGGATTTAGTGTTCACTCCCTAAGAAGAATGGGCACTGAGACCTGGTGGCCAGAGGGCATGGTTCACCCTGTGTGGAGTGAAATCTCTTAAGAGCTGGTGTCTAAGCTCACACATGATCAGTCATTGACTTACCAGCACCTTCTGACATTACCTTCAAATCAAGGATTCATGTATTCATCTCTTTTGAAAAATGAGGAAACTGAGGTTCAGCAAGAATCAGTGATTTGTCCAAGGATAGAAAACTTTAATATCAGAATAAAGACTAGAATCCAGGTATCCTGGTTCCTAGTGCTGGTTTTTCACCTAGTTTATCTCAAGAAGGTAGAAGAGGTTTCTCTCATTTGTCTACTTGCAAGAAAGCATTTTGCTTATACTTTGCTTAAATACCTAAGAAATTAGGCTGAACTTAAATGTGGACATTTATTTGCTGGGAAAGAAAAACAACTATATTATCCTAAATGAAGTAACTCCATGATACTGAATAAAGATTTTTCAATATTGTTCCCGTTGTTTGGTAATATCTTTCCTTAAAACAATCCCTATTGCCTAACCTAGTTAGTATTTGATTACTGAATGGAACAGTTAATGACACAAGAATAGGCATTTCTTTTTTTTTTTTTTTTAAGATTTTATTTATTTATTTGACAGAGAGCCAGCCAGCGAGAGAGGGAACACAGCAGGTGGAGTAGGAGAGGAAGAAGCAGGCTCCCAGCGGAGGAGCCTGATGTGGGGCTCGATCCCAGGACTCCGGGATCATGCCCTGAGCTGAAGGCAGACGCTTAACGACTGAGCCACCCAGGCGCCCCTAGAATAGGCATTTCTTGATTTAAGAAAACCTGTTCTTCAACCTGAAAGATTTACAACATAAGGAGTAATGGTTTACTTTCCAAAATGAATCAATATTTCATAAAAGACCTCATAAATAGCCCACTTAAATCATTAATTTATAGTGTGATTTTATGTATTTATTCAGTCATTTAATACTTTTATTTATCAAGTGCCTACTATGTGCCAGAGAATGCAGGGGTAAACACACTAGGTCCCGGCTCATGAAGCATCAAATGAGTGAATGAGTGACCAACCAAAAAACAACAAAAGTGCTTTGCAGAGAATTTAAATAGGCTGATGTGGTGTGGAATGGCTAAGAGGCTGTTGTTTTAAGCCAAGATTTTGTCGGCAAGGTCAGGATTTTATATTTAACCTTTAAGAAACATCCAGTATATTATTTATCACTACTAGAGGTAGAAGTGCCATGCACTGATACAACATTCTTAGAGTAAAACCTTTTAAGTTTCTGTTTACTTGGATGTTTTTTAGAAAGCTGAGTTTTCTTATACTTGTAAGTGGCAGTATAATAATAGAATTTCATATTTCTTTGATAACAGTTTTCCTTATAGGTAGGGATGTAATTCAGAATGCATGCCTGTTATGTAACTGGAATCTGTTGAAATAGATTGCTAGCTGTCTGTGAGATTGTTGAGGAAAGTACCATCTGTGAAAATAACCTAAGATTCATTCATATATTCTTTATATTTGTCAAGGACTTGCTATAATCCTTTTAAAACAACTTACTAAATTCTGTTTCTAACCAATTTACTGTCAAAAATTGTGCTGTTTCACCAGTGACTATTATCCAGAAAATTACAAAATTTGAGTAGCTCCTAGATTGAAATATTCTGGTTTTTATAGCTGCTACAAATGAAACTTTTACTTACTGTAATTTTATGCTCTTGAATAAATTAGAGCCTTATTTTTTGAATTTACAATATCCTTACACATCTCTAGTTTAAAATGACATATGCATAAATTTTTGTAAGATAAGGAGGATTCTATTAGAATGAGTCTAGTGATGAGAGATTACATATAGAAAGAAAACAGCTATCAACAATTTTTACTTCTATTTTATATGAGCTTATGGTCTATTAAGTAGCTGTAAGTGTCTGACAGTGATGTAAGTATCATATATTTTCTTCCTTTTAAAGTTTTTCTTTTATTCTGCAGCATGTTTTTGGCCCAGAGGAGACTCTGCTCCCTTGACAGTAGAGCAAAATTCCTGAAGACAATTTATTCTTCAAAAATCCTTGGACTCCCTGCTTCTGCTGTAGGTATTGCTTAATCACTTTTACAGATAAATATTGTACGTATCCTGCTATGTCAAAAAAAGATACCATTTTTCAGGTACTTTATAAGCCTCTTATTGGAATGAGTATTTCTGTGCTCTGTGAACTGGAGGTATCGTTTGTCCTTGTTAGAGCTGACATTTCCTGAGCTACTGCTTGTGCGTGTATGTGTCAGACACAGTGCTGGGCATTGCAATACTCATTATCTCATCTTTATAAAAGTCTTCAAGTTATGAATTGTTATATTCCTGTTTTACAAGTGGGAAAGTAGAGGCTTAGATAGGTGTAGTAACTTGCCCAAGGTCACAGCTTTTAAGTGGCATAACCGAAGTACCGCCCTCATCCCTGTCTAACTCTGGCACTCTCAGGAGGACATGCCTTGTCTACTCGAGATAGGATATTATAGTGACTATCAGTGCTGGCCCTGTGACTTCCGGTTTATTAAAAAAATATGGCAGATTGAAGAGCAGGTTATGTGAAATCATAGAAAAGCAAACAAATCCAAAATGTGGGTCATAACCACAGGATAGATAACTGACCCAATTTCTTCAATAAGTCAGTGGCATGGGAGAAAAGTGGGAGGGGGTAATTTCAGGAGGACTGCTCTAGGATGAAAAGAGGCTTAAGAGCCTCATCCACCAAATACAATGTGTGGGCCTTGTTTAGGAACTTGATGCAATCAACTGAAATGTAAAAAAGATATATGTATTTTTTAAATTTTTTTTGAGAGAGAAAGAGCACATATGCAAGAACAGGGAGGAGGGACAGAGGGAAAGGGAGAGGTGAAGCATGGAGCCCATTGTGGGGCTCGATCTCACGACCCTGAAATCATGACCTGAGCCAAAATCAAGAGTTGGATGCTTCACCGACTGAGCCACCCAGGCGCCTCTGTAGAAAAGATATTTTTAAAGGCAGTCAGAAAAATATGAATATGGATTGGGTACTAGATGATACTGTTAAAGAAATAAAATCCGGCTGAGAAAATTTGAAGATCTAACTGGCTTTATTAAATGACTCAAGAGCAGGGCACCCATCCCATCCAGGAGGCAGAGAAGAGCCCCAAAGAGTTGTACAAAATGGAAGTTGTACAAGAAGGAAGGTGGGGGAAAAAAGTAATTAGCAAAGGAAAGTAATTAATTCCAGGCCAGATGGCTTTCCCTTAGCAGGGAAAAGCAAGGGGTCTGATCATGCAGATTACCTCATCTTTCTTTGGGGGATGCCAGGGGTCCATGTGGTAGACTCTTTGGCACTAATTGAAAAATTCCTGGCTGACTGGTTAAGACTACATTTCTGGGGGAGGTTGAAAGTGCAATTAGATTAGGTATTAAACCCTGGTTTGGGAACTTGGTCCAAGTGACATCATTTTTGGGTTGTATTTTTCTTTTTAACAATTCTCTCAATTCTCCAGGTAACTGAGAGATGTGATCAAAATTTAAGGCATTAGCACCACTCTTGGCTACCACTCTGAAATTCACAGTTCTCGTTGTTTCTTTGTGTGGTACCCATAGGTCATGATATTCGTGCTTAACCTCTTGATATTCACAGGTCACAACTTACAGTTGACACTCATTATGTCGGTTATTTTCTAGATTCCTTTGATGGTCCACTCATTTGCTTGGTGGTTAGCGGCTACAAACATGCATTTAAAGCTTTTGAGAGAATGCAATTCGTCAGGGAGATTATCATGATTACTATAAGAAGGATAATTCCCAATGTTTGGAGTGCACTTTGAAGCCATGGTCCCAAGACCCAAACCAATCAAAATCAAATAAGTCAAAGAAAGACCACGTGGAAGGAGTCATTTTTTCTGTGATCTCACGTAATTTAGTTTCCACTTCCCAGACCTGCTAATCCAGGCACAGCAGGTGGTATTGACCTCAGCACGGGCACCTCCTTGTATAGATCAGGAGCTGTTATTTTATCAAGGACAACTTTTGGCAGGGAATCTCAAGATCTTTGTTGGGCACCTGGCCCATTAACAACAGGTTCTGCCTTATCTTCCAAAGCGAGGGGAGGTTTCTGATCACATCTTGTTTTCATTAACTCCTAACCAGGAAAGCATGCCCCTGCCAAAAAGAAGCAAATCTAGAATCATGAATGCCTCCTGGTAGGTCTTTTTTATCAGGGGAGTCAACCAATGAGATGTCTTAGTTTGCTTGTGAAAAGTTAGCGGTGCAATTAACTTAAAAGTCATTGCCCAGCTGTGCACCGTCAAGGCATTCGTAAGCCCAAGGGGAATGATAACTGCCACAAAGACACACAAACCATTCCCTTTAGTTGGTGCTATTAATGAATTCATTCGCGGGGATTATTGCATTCACCCTCTCAAGTCTGGGGTCAGGTTTTCAGCGCCTACCAGAAGAAAATCTCCTAGCCTGAGAGAATGAGTTGTTCTAAATACCCTGCAAAGATGGGAGTTGCTGGTGAGATGTCTTGTGGGGTGGGGGGTGGGGCACAAATGTAAGCTAGATGATCACAAGAACGTGGGGGTGCAAATGTACCAAGATTTACATAAGTAGTTGTGTCTCATTGGGTGCGTACACTCATAACTGAAGAAAGATAAAAGCAAGGCTCAGGCTGTTCTGGCTGTAAACGTTGAAATCAGTGGGAGACTTCTGGGGGAGTCTATTGTAATTTGCAGTAACATTAGGAAAAGATAAATTAGTCATAGGGAGGACCAGGGGATCTCTAGCGTCATGGACAGATTGGAATCTTTGATGACAAACATAGCAATCTGAAAGATTACCACCACCATCCTCCCCCTGCCCCCCAAGCAGTGGCCTGGGAGATACGCATGGGGGCGTTACCTTTCTAAGCTAATGCCGAAGTAAAGAAAGAGGAGGAAAAAAGATTTCATGTTAAAGTATGAAGTCTTGATCTGGCGTCTTGGGCAGAAGCAGTTCACCTTGAAGTGAACTACTTGTCTTCCGTTGTCAATTTGACTTAGAGGTCTCCAGCATCTGTACGGGACCAGAGGTCAGGTGGGGCCATCTTTAGCTGTGAGATGTATATGCAAGGCTCAGTCCCCTGCAGTTTTGCAACAGTGTCAGTGGTCAGGAACATTTGGTAAGGTCCTTTCCAATGTGGCTTGAGAGCTTCTTTTTTTTTCCCATCCCCCAAATGGTGCTTCCAAAATACCTAGTCACCAAGCTCCAGACTGACCAACAAGATCCTTTGAACTGGGGTCAGAAAAAGTTTCTGTAACCTGTGATGGTAGGCTTTACCAATAACCACTAAAGGCCTAGAGTAGCTGGTCATACTGGCATGAGGGCAGAAGGGATCATACTGGCAAGGGATCAGCAGAAAGTTGCATGCCAATAGACTTTGGCCTACCTATGGAGTGAGTGTATGTTTCCCAAGGGTGATATTGTGAATTATCAATAGCTAGTAGCAGCACCTTAGTTAACCAAGGGAGTCCAGTAGTTTGAGCAAGCTTAGAGATTTGACGTTGGAAAATTCCATTAGCTCTTTCAGCTTTGCCAGTGACTGAGGGTAATAGGGACAATGATAATTCCAAGATGTGTGTAAGGCATTTATTAAAGCTTGTATGATTTTCCCAGTGAATTGGGTACCCTGATCACTAGAAATAATGAAAGGTATACTCCAAGTGGGAAACGTTTTCTAACAGTTTCTTTGCCATGGTGAGGACATTAGCCTTGCACCAGGGGAAAATTTTAGCCAGCTGGAAAACATACAAACAATAACAGGAACATATTGAAAATCCAAGAATGGTGGCAAATTAATGAAGTCCAGCTGCAGGTTGTTTAAAAGGTCCGGAGGGAGGAGGTTTGAGGTGTCTGGGAACAAAAATAGGTTTTCCAGAACTATGGACCTGACAGGTTAGACATTGACAGTAAACTATTTTTTGAAGTCTTGTAGAAGTCTCCCCACCAGAGTTTATTTATAATTTGAGTTATTTTAAACATACAATGGTGGGAGAAGAAATGTAAAAATCAAAAAATAGAATTTGCTGAGCAGCTGGGAAGAACCAAGCTTCTTGGGCTTCCCATATCCCTGACTGTTCATTGAGCTTACAGCCATGATTTGCCCATCCTAATTTTTCTGATTCAGGAGCAGACTGTTGCCATGTCGCAAGGACATTAGGATGGCAGGTCTGGCAATAAGAGGTTATTTTTTTAGAAGCAGAATGGACTTTATCCACATGTGCCACGACCTTTACAGATTCTCTTGCTGCTGCCTCTGCATGAAAGTCAGCTGGGGCATTTCCCTGATAATCAGGTTTGGCCCTTTTAGTGCGTGTCTGTATTTGAGGGCAGCAACTTCAGAGGATAGAAGAGCAGTGAGGTCATATACTTGTTCATTTTTGATTGAGGTCCCAGTGGACATGAGAAAACCCCTTTGTTTCCATAGTGTTCCAAACTCATGGGCGACCCCATGACATATTGGCCAGCATATAAATATTACCAGTTTGCCCTTTTGATAACCAGCACAGTCTGGTGAGGGTGTGGAGCTCAGCTTGTTGGGCCGTTTTAGCTTGCGGGAGATTTCCCTTTCCAGGTAGTTCGTATTGGGTGGTAGCAGCATAACCAGCCTGGAAATTCCCCTTTTCATTTTTACAGTATGACCCATCCACAAAGAAAATTAGATCAGAACTGTCAAAGGGGTGTCCCTTGGATCGGGATGTGGTACCATGAAATGGGATGTTAGTACCTCCTGGTCGTGGGGCTCACCTTCATTAGGAAGGGGTAATAATGTGGCAGGATTAAGAATGTTACAATATTTAAGATGAAGATCGGTGGCAAAAGCAGAAGGACTTCATGAGACTAGCCTGCTTGCAGAGAAGTTTAGTTAATCTAGAGTTAAGAAGGCTTTGGGCAGCGCCTGGAGTTTCTAAGTAGACATCACTTCCAAAAGGTTAGCTCTGCCGAGGCTTCTCCCAGCTGAAGCTGCAGCTGTAGCCTTAGGCAGCGGGCGTTGTTGGGAGGACCTGAATCAAGTTGCACGGAATAATAGCATGTTGTTTGTCATGTTCTCGCAGGAGCATCCCCAGGGCTCGGTCATCTTTTTCCATGTATAAATAAGGTGAAATGTTTTGACTAGTTCATTAGCCCTAGGGCAGGTGGCTCTTCTAAGGTTTGTTTGTTTCGGAAGTGTGTTCATGTTGACATTTCCAGGGAAAAAGGCTCAGGAACCAACATTTGAGTAAGTCCGTAAAGTGGGGAGCTACGTAAAAATTAGGAGCCCATAGTCTGGGACGGCCAGCTAGACCTAGAAATCCATGAAGCTGTCACTTTTTTGTAGGCCTAGGGAATTCCTGGATTCGTGTAATTCTTTTTGGAGATAGCTGGATCCCTTCAGCACTTAGATTATGACCTAAGGAAGAACAGTGTCTAGAGATGATTGTTATTCTCCTTCAGATACCTTATGTCCTTTTCAGCTAACTCTTGTAGCAAATAAATGGAATCTTGTATGGATGCCTCATTGGTAACAGAGCACGGCAAGAGATCGTCCACGTGTGTAAAAAGGTTGATTACATGGGGAACTGGAGGATACTTATATCTCGGTGGAGCAGTTGGGAGAGATAAGAAGGGGTCTTGGAATACAACTGGCCACATGTATGGTTGATTATTCTAAGTGCTATAAATTCTATGGGTTTTGACAAATGTGTGACATGCGTCTGTTATAGCATCATACAGAACAGTTTCCTTGAGAAGTCCTTTTAAAGAAGGCTATGTTGAAGAGAAGAGACAACACATCATTAACAAAAGCAAAGCGGAAAACCAGTATGCTACAAACTGCAGTCTGAATGACTAAACCTTAAATAAGGTTAGTCTAACCAAGGGTAACATGATGTGCTAGTAGGAGTGGGTACTCCATGAGACATCTCACCAGCAAGGTCTCCTTTCTTCCTTTTTTGCTTCTTCCCTTCCATATTTCTCTCATCTATCTACTAATTCTATTCTTTGGCTTTCTGCCCATCAAAAACAGTTATTTTATAGCAGCTGAAACAAAAACTTTCCCTTCTCCTTCACACTGTCCTTCCCTAAAGAAATCACAGCTCTCTTTTTTTGACATGAAAATATTATCTATTGTACAGTTAGTACATACCCAAGTCTCCTAACCCTATTTGGTGTAAGTCACTCATCCTCTTTGTGTCTAAGAGAATCGTTTCCACTTTCTAAGTGGATACTGGGTGTTAAGTGAATGGTATGTTTTCCACTACGGATTTAACTTAATCATCATAGCAATTGCATGGGGCACACATTCATTTTCCTTATTAAAAAATGAGGAAACTTGCATTTCAGAGAGGTCACATAACCTGCTGCTTCACACAGCTAGTAGTTTCGATGTTTGATTTCAAAGTAAGACCTACCTGGCTTGAAAGGTCTTTGTATTAAATGAGATTGGAAATTTTAATTGGAATATGGGCATATATTACAGGGCAGAGAGCTTGGCAGGGCCTGAGATCTGGCTTTATGTATCTTCCTGGTACCAGTACAGAGCAGAAACCCAAGACCTCTTGCTCAGTCTCAAATCCAAATTTCCAAGATTTGTCCTGATTAGCTTAGCCTAACTCTGTCCATCCCTAATCTAATTAACTTTAGGGGCTTGGGGGTTGGGATTATATAGTTTAGATAGGCCAAAGGGTTCACCCCTGTAAGTATAGGGGGGGTCAGTAAACTCATACAGGATATTGGCTTGGACCTAATTTTCAAAGAGAATAAATCAGGCTTTTCTTTTCTTTCTTTCTTTCTTTCTTTCTTTCTTTCTTTCTTTCTTTCTTTTTTACTACCTGAGTCCCATATTTTTGGCATTCCAGCCATATGTTTATTCTGTCAGTTCCCAGGTTTGACAGAACTCGTTTCCAATAAACTTGTTTCTCTACAAGTATTATTAAAAGATAATTTTCAGAAAAGGGTAAAATCATGCTCATACAAATATAAAAATGAATATATATTAAATATTTTTATTTTATTCATATGAGAGAACAACACAAGTTAAAACCAGTTCAAAGGAAAGTCAAAAAGCATAAATTTATATGTAATAAAGAAAGGGAGTTGCAGATGAAGGCAAACCCATTTTTCCACTGGGTGGAAGGAAGTCAATCAAAATTTTAGAACCAGAGTTTGCATGTCTATCAGTTATCGTCAGTCTGCAAAGGTGCAAAATATGTCAAAGACCAATTTTAGCTCTGCTAGAATTAACCCTGTAAGGGTGTGCTGTAGCCACTGCATATTCTCCACTAAAGAACCCATTTTTTTTCTGCAACATACTGTCTCTTAGAAGAGATTGAGATTCCTTCCCTTTCACTCACTTATTTAGTCAACAGATATCAAATAGCTACAGCATATCGGAAACAAGTAATTATAAAATGAAACAACTATATATGTTGCTTAAAAGTTCCAGTTAAATATGTGTGCCTTTGAGTTATAAGTTGGATTTTTATATAATTAGATTTTCCCCTTGTATATCTGAAGTCACCAGTCCCTGCTCTGTGTTTCCACATCTGAGTTTTACTTTCGGTTCTTCTACCATTGCAGGAACCTTCTGTGCCATCTAGTGGCAAAAGACTGTTTTGTCTGTTTTTTTGGAATGTATGTATAATCATAACTTGGAAGACGGCAGGATCTATGAGGTAACTCTGTTAGTGTCTGCTTGCTGGAGGAGCATTTTGTCCAAAGGGAGAAAGAAGACATGATTTCAGAATGCTCTGGAACCTTTGTTTTTAAGTATTTTTTTCCATTTTTTAATAGATCTCTGTTTTTTAGAGCATTATAGGTAGGTTCAGAGCAAAACTGAGCAGGAACTAGAGAATTCCCATATAGTCCCTGCCCTCCCACATGCATAGCCTCCCTTTTTATTGTATCCGCCACCATAGTGATGCATTTGTTCCAATCAGTGAACCTACATTGACACATCATTGTTACCCAACGTCCATAGTTCATACTAGGGTTCACTCTTAGTGTTGTACATTCTATGGGTTTTGACAATGTATAATGTACCTTTATGGTATCCTGCAGAATAGTCCTGTCTTCTGGCTGTTTAGCCCTCCTTCCCCCTCCCAAGCCCTGGAAATCATTGATCTTTTTACTGTCTTCGTGATTTTGCCTTTAAGATTCCCCCATGTGTTGTCTCTTTGCTGAATAGCTCATTTCTTTTTAGCACTGAATAATATTCTATTGTCTGGCTGTATCACAGTTTATCCATTCACCTAATGAAGGATACCTTGGTTGCTTCCAAGTTCTGGCAATTAAAAATAAAGCTGCTATAAACATTCACGCACAGGATTTTTTATGAACATAATTTTTCAACTTCTTTGTATAAATACCAAGGAGAGTGATTGCTGGATTATATACTAGAAGTATCTTTAGTTTTATAAGAAACTACTCTGGCAGCTTTTTACAGTCAGTTTTATCAAGATACAATAAACAGCATCCATTTAGAGGGTAAAACTCAGTGATTATTTAAAGATGTATATATTATGAAACCATTGCTAAAATCAACATACGGAACATGCCCATCACCCCTAAAAGATCCCTCATGTTCCTTTGCAGTCCATCCTTCACTCTGTTGATTTGCTCTGGCTCCATAGATTAATTTGCTTTTTAAAAAATTATTATTTTAGGGATGGCTGTGTGGGTCAGTTGGTTAAGCCTCTGACTCTTGATTTCAGCTCAAATTATGATCTCAGGGTTATAAAATCGAGTTCTGCATCCAGCTCTGCAGTGAGCATGGAGCTTAAGACTCTCCCTCTCCCATGGATGTGAGGGCGATCTGGCTGCGACATCTGTCACCCCATTGATCGCCAGGGTTGATTCAGCTGATCTGGCTGGCTAGGCGGGTGTCCCCTTCCTCCCTCACGGCTCCATGTGCATCCCTCCCGAAGCTGTGCGCTCGGTCGAAGAGGACGACCTTCCCCGCTAGAGGAGGACCGTTCTTCGGTCAAGGGTATACGAGTAGCTGCGCTCCCCTGCTAGAACCTCCAAACAAGCTCTCAAGACTCTCCCTCTCCCTCTCCCTCTGCCCACCCCCATCCCCAGAAATAAATAAATTAATTGATTAATTAAAATAATCTAAAATTATTATATTAATTGGATTATATAGTATGTACAATTTTGTTTATCATTTTTTCACATGCATAATAATTTTTAAACTTATGCACGTTGTGATGTATCAGTAGTTCATTCCTTTTTATTTCTGAACAGTGTGCCATTATATGGATGTACCTTCATTCGTTTACCCCTTTACCTGTTAATGGACTTTTACATTGTTTCTAGTTTTTTGCTATTGTGAATAAAACTATTATGAACATTTGTGTGCAAGCAGTTGTGTAGCCATACATTTTCACTTCTTGTATGCTACATTTATGTTTCATTTTTAAGCTAAGTAGCTTTCCAAAGTGGTTGTACCATTTTACATTCCCACTAGGGTTGTATGAGTTCCAGCTACTCCACATCCTTATCAACACTCAGTATCTACAATTTTAGCCGTTCTGATGGGTATCTAGTAGTACCTCATTGTGGTTTTATTTTGCATTTCCCTAATAACTAATGACATTGAAGATCTTTTATGTGCTTTTGGCCATTCATGTGTCTTCTACAAAGTGGCTGTCAAATCTTGTTTGCCTTCCTATTGAGTTGTAAAAGTTCTTTATGTATTCCAAATAGTAGTCTTTTGTAAGATATGTGTTGTAATACTTTCTCCCATTCTGTGGCTCACCTGGCAACTATTTAAGATTTGTGAGCCCACTGAATGATATTGTAGGGGAGGAAAAATATAACTCTATCATCCACCCTCCTAGGTTTTCTGACTGAGGCCCTGCAAATTAGATTTACAAAAGACAGATTAACAAGAGTAAAACAAATATAGCTAATTAACATATGCATTGTACATACATACAGGAGAGCTCAGTGATGAATAACTAACTCAAAGGGGTGGTTAGAACTTGGGCTTGGATAGCATCTTAAGAAAGAACAGTAAATTTATAGAGAAGTGACAAGACAAAGGGAAAGGGGCTTAGGAATGGAAAATAAGGGTAGTTTTAGTAAGTGTTCTTATGTAGACTCCTCTTGTGCTATTTCATCTGATAAGAGTCTAGAATTGTCTCTGGTGATTGTCTTGCCTATCCTGGTAGAGAGGGGAGGGCAGAGAGTTTTTCTTGCGTCTGCTTCTTCTCAGTTGCCTTCAGCTCAAAATGGTCCTTATGTCAAAGTGGCATATTTTGGGGTGGCATACTCTGATTTTCTATAAAATCAAAATAGATTTCATAAATTTTTTTAAGTCAAGCAATATTAATAATAAACATTTTTTTTTAATGTTCCTCATATGCCTCTGCACTATGTGCTTTACATGATGTCTCATTTAATCCTTCTAGCTGTCCTATTTTGTAAACACTATTTTTATCTCCAGTTTGCAACTAAGGAAATGTGGGTTTGGTCTTTAGTCACCATACTATATGTTATCAGGTAGATTGTGTTTAATAGTCTCCTATGGCCACTGTAACAAATTACCACAAACTTGATGGCTTAATTACACAGAAATTTATTCTCAGTTATGGAGATGAGAATTCAAGATCAGTATCACTGGGCCAAAATGAAGGTATCATCAGGGCCACACTCCCTCCAGAGGCTCCAGGGAATAATACGTTCCTTACTTCTTCCAGCTTCTGGTGGCTGCTGGTACTCCTTGGCTTATGGTCAGATCAGCCTAATCTTCAAGGCCAGCATCTTCAGATCACCCTCTGCTCTGTCTTCACATGGCCTTTTCCTCTGTATGTGTATGAACTCCATCTGCTTCCTTTTAAAGATACCTGTGATTATATTTAGGGCCCACCTGGAAAATCCAAAAATAATCAAGACCAACTCAAGACCATTAATTTAATCACATCTGCAAGGACATAAGGATATATATTGCCATATAAGGAAATAGTCACAAGTTCCAAGGGTTAGGATGTGAACATCTTTTGGGAGGTCATGTCTGAGTCTACCACAGTGGGGATTATGGAGAAGATCATATCAAACAGGGGAAAGAATTTGAATTAAAGTATAGGAAACAGGGGTGCCTGGATGGCTCAGTCGGTTAGGCATCCAACTCTTGATTTTGGCTCAGGTCATGATCTCACAGTCATGAGATTGAGCCCTTTGTTGGGCTCCAGGCTCAGGATGGAGCCTGCTTGATATTCTTTCCCTTTCCATCTGTCCTCCACCCCTCTCACGTATGCGTGCACTCTCTCCTTCTCTCTCACTCTTAAAAAAAAAAAAGGCATGGGAAACAGAAACACCATGAATGCAATTAGAGAATGGCAGGTGGCTCTGAGCTGTTGAATCACTGTATGAGAAGGGATAGCATGGTGGGAGAGAAGGCTGGAAATAGACTAAGGGCCTTGAATGCCACTTTTGAATTTGAACTAGGTTCCGTAGTTTGAGGAGAGTCACTGAAGGTTTTAGAGCGGAGTGGTAGCCCAGTATCTGTTTTAAGTTCATAGCTCTGTAGCACTGAGGGATAGGTCGGAGGGAGGATGCCCTTGAAGTAGTTAAAAATGAGGATAGTTAAAAAGAGATGGGATTTCATTCACGTGTTCAGAAAATACTTATAAATACCACCTGCCAAACACCACTTTCGTTGCCAGAGACACAGCACTGAACAAGATAAGTCCTTGAGGTTTTTGTTTTAGTGAGCAAGATAGATAATTAAGAAATAATAATTTCAAATAGTGGCAAATGTTGTAAGAAAGTTAGAGAAACATGCTAACATTCTTGGTGGGGCTAGTAGGAGAGAGGCGATGACTAATGTTAAAGCATGTAGTTTTAGAAGCCCTCTCTGAGGAGGGTGTATTTTAATATTTGTGTGCGTGTGTGTGTGTGTGTTTAACCATACAAATATTTATTTATATAGTAGGGAAAATTCATTTCCATCTCCTCCAAGACACCATGAGGTCTGACCATACACACACACACACACACACACACACACACACACAGAGCTTCCTTGCTACACACCAGTTTCCAAGTGGAGGAGGAAGCCATTGCTGTTCCAGCCTTCACCCAAGGAAACAAAGGCAGGGCGAGGCAAGGTGGAATCTGGGCCTAAGAGAAGGGCATTCCAGGCAGAGCACACAGCAATTGCAAACTCTTTTATATCAGCAACTTTGCTGCAGTACCAAAACCCACAAAATCTTACCTTCTTAGGTCACTAAACATTTTATTCTCACCCATGTTATATGTAGGCTACAAATCAGTAGTGGCTTTGCTCCAGGTTGTAGCTCCACTCTGTATCTTTTTATTCCAGGACTGAGACTAAAGGAGTAGCCCCTATCTGAGACAAAGTCTTCTCATAGCAGAGAAGTGTGAGTATAAGCCATAACCGTAGTATGAGCCAAAACCATGCACAAGCACTTACAGCTTCTTAGACATAGTATATGTCACATCCACTCACACGCCATTGACCAGAGCAAATCACATGGCCAGTCTGAGTCACTCCTTCCGAAAAGGAGTGGTGAATACTATATAGAGTAATATAACATATGATAGAAATAAACTGGGTGTGTTTGAGGTATAGAAAGAAGAAAGGCTCAGTGAGAATAGGGAATCTTGGTTTGTTTTGCTCACTGATCTAGTCCACGCCGAAGAGTACCTTGTGCACAATACATATTAAATAAATATTCGTTGCATGGATGAACGAAAGCCAGTGTGATTAGAATGTAAAGGAGACGTGAGACTGCAGTCACTAGCAATGTATCAGTCAGTAAGAGGAAACTTAATTTCACCCCTGCCTTAGAAATTGGTTCTATAGCCGGCTCTCTCCCTTGGCTCTCTGTTCCAGCAGTAGAAGCTTCAGCTCCACATCTTTAGCTCTGCTACAGGTTCGGGGTGTCTACAGCACTCTCCCTATGAACCTTCCCATTTAGACACACTACCATGGCCTGAGACCCCTCCCTCCTTTTAAGAACATCATCAACTCCTGTTTCTCTGGAAAATGCTCTTTTCCCCTATTCGAACCATGTTTTTCAATAGAGGCTACTGTCTTATAGAGGTACTATCCAGGGGTATTGACAAGTTCTGGCTCAGGGAGCATGCCTGGAAGAACCAGGGGATTGTGGAGTCAGGTCTATACCATTACTTGATTGGGTAGTGAGCACACTGAAAGACATCATCCAAAAAAAGGGCACCATTATTCAACTGCATCTCTACACCTCTCATGATCTTGCTCTAGACTGCTTTTGCTAGTATTTTTTCATCATGGTCTTAACAACCATACTAATATAGTACTTCTTAAATTCTTGGAGAAATGCCACAGTTTATTAGCCAAAGCTAGGCCATTCAGAACCCTTCCCTAGAATTTTCAAAATTGGGATAGAAAAAGCAACTCTCAGTCCCTCTCGTGGTGAAACTGGGAGGTGTGACTGTGTTTTTGTCTCCTGTGGGGAAAAGCAGACCGAGATTGGGTAGAAACATAGATGAAGCAGAGCCCTAGTGAGGTTCAGGTTTCTGGCTTCAGTTACCCTTAAGCCTGGCCACACTTCTTTCCTTATCATGGTGACACAAGCTTTCTGATAAATTCCCCCCTTTTGCCTAAACCGTTTTTGATTGCGTTTCTAAGAGAGCTGAGTAACATAGCTTGGGAGCTTCAGAGGCGTCTATGCAGTGATCTGTTTCTCAGCCTCAAAGCTGGAAAAGAATATAACAAAGTTTCTTTTCAGTCAGATTAGGAAACAATCAACTTTCTGGCAAACTCTCAAACTGGTAAAGTGTCCAATTATGCAATTTATTATGCAATTATATGCAAAATTTCTTATTTTTTAAAAGATTTATTTATTTATTTTAGAGTGAGAGAGAGCACAAGAGAGCTAGCATGGGGAGGAGCAGAGGGAGAGGGAGAGAGAAGCCTTAGCAGACCCCTCACTGTGCCTGATTCAGGGCTTGATCTCACAACCCAGAGATCACCACCCCAGCCGAAACCAAGAGTTGGAGGCCTGACTGCACCACCCAGGGGATGGCAAAATTTCTTTTTAAAATAGATCTGTATTTAAAAAGAAGACATTTAGGAAGTAAGTGCTAAGGAAGAAGGGAAATGATACTAAGTGTCATCACTGTGTTTGTTGGAACATCAAATTTTATACCTTACATTTTCCATAAAAGTAAATCAAAACTTGTGTGTTTAGTTAGTTTAGCTGGAGCTAGATGACTATATATTGATGATATTTCATCATTCTTGTGATAATAAATACTTGTGTTATAGTAGGGCATTCTCCTCCACATCAAACTTTAAAACTGAAGGAAACAGAATAGGAACCCTATAATTAAGTGCACAGTAGAAACACACTACCTATAGTTGCAAAACATTGGAAATAACAAATTCCCGAATGATAGGGAATGAATGAGTAAAGAACCTGAAATAACATCTGCTAAACAAAGGTGAAAATTTTATGACTAAGAAAATTTATAAAATGTTTAAGATACTCTGTTAAAAGGCAAATGTTTAACAAATTACATGTGAGGGCAACTAGAAATACCTAATTCATAGATCTGAAAGATAATGAATGTTTTGGCTGCTCCAGCAGCCAGAGACCACCTTAGAGCGGTGCCCATTGTATTGTTATTTACCTTCTCCTCCAGTCTAGTGTTGAAGTCCTGGGGTCTGTTTCTCATATCTGATTATTGTCTTCACCTCTCCAACCATTAGCTTTGTAATTTCTGCTTCTGACCTTTTCTTGCATTCTTTATCTTTTTATGCTTGACTTGGCCCATACTTCATAGACACTCACAGCCTCAGCTTCCCCAGCTTTAACCCACCATTTGGGTTTGTCTACACCTATCCTATCTGACCTAAAAGTGGCAGTCTTACAGTCAGAGTTCTCAAAATATATACAGTTGAAACTTTAGTATGCTAGTCTTAGGATAATGGGTAATATTTTTTCTTCTTTCCAGGGTTTCCTTGTTCCAGCACCACTGCAGTAACCATTTTAGAGAGAATTAGCAATAACCTTTTTTTCATCTCTGCCAAGAGTGGCACCTAGTGGTCATTCTTCAGAACTGCACTTTTCAGCCTCAAGTTGACAAAAAAAGATGCTGCTTATTATTTCAGTAGCATTTTTGTGTTTATAAAATAGCACTGCAATATATGTATGCCAGACATTAATTTACCTGGGAGAAGAAACCAGCTCATGGAGTAGCTGGTCCAGAAATTATATAGGCCCTGTAGATTTCCCATCATACACCTGAGGCTCATACTTAATTCCCCATAGGATTCCAGGTTTATTTTCATTTTATAAGACTGGATCTGCTCTAGATAGTAATTGTTATATAGTGAGCATATCATCTACTGCTGAATCTTGATGGGGTTTTTTTTGTTTTTGTTTTTTTTTAAAGATTTTATTTATTTATGTGACAGAGAGACAGCCAGCGAGAGAGGGAACACAGCAGGGGGAGTGGGAGAGGAAGAAGCAGGCTCCCAAAGGAGGAGCCTGATGTGGGGCTCGATCCCAGAACGCCAGGATCACGCCCTGAGCCGAAGGCAGACGCTTAACGAGACTGCGCTACCCAGGCGCCCCTGAATCTTGATGTTTTTAGACACTATCCAGTGTCTTGTAAATGTTCATCACTGTATTAATTTCTTCTGGCTGCCTTAACAGAATATGACAAACTGAGGGGATGAAGCAACAAACCTGTATTAGTTCACAATTTTGTAGGCTAAAAGCCCAATAGTGAAGTGTACCAGGGTCGGTTTCTTCTGCATGATGTGAGAAAGTCTGTTCATGCTTTTCCCCTAATTTCTGGTGGTTTGCTGTCAATCTCTGGCATTCCCTGACTTTCAAAAATATCACTTTCGTCTTCCTGTGACATTCTCCCTGTATACCAGACTGTCTCCAAATTCACCCTTTTTATAAGGATACTGTCATATCAGATTAGCCTCCCCCCAACCCATGACCTTAATTTAGCCAACTATATCTACAATGAACCTACTACCAAATAAGGTCAGATTCTGAGGTAGTGGGTGGTAGGGCCTCAACATGAATTTGGGGGGCTACACAATTCAACCCACAACAGTCATTGTACCTCCAGACTTCATTTCTGCCATGTTGGTATCAGGCATAGCAATGAATTGCTTCAGCCAATACAATGTGAGTAGAAGTGGTATGTGCATATCTAAGCAGAATTTAAAATTTTTTTCTCTCTGCTATGAAACTGACAGTATTCCAAAAAGAGGCTATTTCATCAGCTCATGTCTCAGAGTGACAGTGACATGGAACAAAGTAGCAGCTGACCTTCAGTCAGTATGTAGTATGAAAAATAAATAAACCTTTATGATTTTAAGCCACCAAGACTTTGGGGTCATTTGTTACTGAAGCATATATTAACTTAAGCTGACCGACACAATAAGTACTTAAGTTAAGCCAACTGATACCATAAGTTCCTTTCTAATGTGTGGATTTTTTTCATTTATCAGATATTTGTTGAAAAATTACTGTGTGCTAAGCATAGTTCTATGTGTTGGACACTGTGATACTTAATTTTATGTCAACTTTGCTCGGCCAAGGAACCCAGATATTTGTTCAAACATAAGTGTAGATGTCTCTAAAGGCATTTTTCGAATGAGATTAACATTTAAATCAGTAAATTTTAAGAAAATTGCCTTCTATAGAATATGGGTGGGCCTGATCCAATCAGTTGAAGGCCATAAGAGAAAAAAGACTAAAGTTTCCCCCAGGAAGAGGGAATTCTGCCTCCAGAGTGCCTTTAGACTCTGAGCTGTAACATCAACTCTTCTTGGGTCTCTAGCCTGCTTGCTGGCCTGCTCTGCAGATTTCAAACTTATTGACCCTCACAAGTCACACAAGCCAATTCCTTGGATCACTATACATATATGCACATTCTATTGGTTCCGTTTCTGTGGAGAAACCTGATTAATACAGACACATACCGATGAATAAGCTAGACCTAATCCTCAGGGTTTGCAGTCTGAGGAAGTGGTATAGATAAATAAACAGGAAAATTACAGTGTTATATAGTGAATGCCTGAAAGTACTCTGTGTGATAGGAGTATGTAGGAAGAATATATAACCTTGAATTAGGGAATCAGAAAACACTCTCTGGAGGAAATGAAGTCTAACTTGAGAACTGAAAGTGGCGAGTGAATTAGGAATTAGCCAAGTGCAGAGACAGGGAGGTGGGGAGCAGGGATCGAATTGAGTACAGAACATGCATTCTCAACAGGGGCATTATTGCCCTCAAGGGGAGAAAATTGGTGCTTGGCAGGTGAAATGAACCATAGCTATTACAATGTTTTGTGACCTTGTAAAGCTCAGTCCTATCTGACAAAACTCCTTAATGTATGGGGCAGTAGGGGAGATGATTAGAAGAAATATCTAAAAGGTCTCCTGATGGGGGCAGTGATGAAAAAGAGGTTGGGAAACATTGGTGTAGAAAGACCACTAAGGTAGAGGAATTTGAAATATTAAAATGGTTAAGGCATAGAGGTGGGAAGGAACAGAGGCGGGGAGGTTGTGAGAGAGAGGCTGCTCTGGACACAGATTTTAAAATTAAATCTGGTAATGTGTTTTGCCTTCAATTATCTAAATATTTTAAGTAAAATTGACTTTGTGTCTAAATGATCTGCTGAAGACTTTTCTCACCTGTTTGTGTATGAATTTGTACTCTGTGTTTGCAGCCACATGCTAAATGAATCATTAAGTTTTAAACATTTTAATGGCAAAGGACAATTGTTAAAATATTTTTTTCTGTCATTCTGGGACTTTTTAGTTTTATAATTGTAGTTTCTAGAATAGCATCATGTGGGTACTTAATCATAATGCTATTCTGGAAGGCACCTTAACCTCTGGAGAATTTGCATGTGATGTATTTCACTGGAGTTTCAAAGATTAAAAAATATGAGAGTAAAAAGATATTTTTCTTGGTTCCTTTGTTGGAATAGAATGAGAACAATGGTCTATTTAATAACCATTATCATTATCTTCCTCCCAGATTGAATTAAAATTGCTTTAATATTCTATTAGGAAAATCTTTATAAAAATGCTGCCAATCATTTTTTTTCCCCAGCCGCTTGGTAACAGTGAACTCAACGCTAATTCGGTGCTTTGGGGAGATAGTATAAACTTAATTTTAAAATCTAGAGAACTAACAAATTGTATGCTGTACCATAATTTTAACTTTTAATATTTTTCTACCATGGCCCTAGCTTGCTTGGTGTAAGGAGACCTGATCTAAATGTCTAATACACTTTTGTTAGGAGGCAACATTCTGGTAATATTTTTTATAAGGTCTTGTTTAGTAAGAGGCAGTATATAGAAATAGATCTGGGGGCGCCTGGGCGGCTCAGTTGATTAAGCATCCGACTCTTTATTTCAGCTTGGGTCGTGATCTCAGGGTTGTGGGATCAAGCCCTGCGTTGGGGGTCTGCACTCAGCGTGGAGTCTGCTTGACATTCTCTCTTTCCCTCTCCCTTCCCCTGCCCCTTCCCCTGCTCATGCTCTCGCTCTACAAATAAATAAATAAAATCGAAAAAAAGAAAAAAAAAAGAAATCGGAGTATGTATTCTGGAGTCAAACTGCCTGGGTTCAAATCCTGAGTTGAATCTGTTGGGTTTAAATGTTCCTAGCTTCCGTAAACTTGGGCCGATGTGTAAAGTTCTATAACCTTATCCTCTTTACCTCACTTTGCTCCTATGTAATTAGGGGTAATAAGAGAACCACTCCATAGGGTTGTGATGAATATGAAATGAGTTAATTATGTACAACACTTAGAACAGTGCCTGGTACGTACTCAGTGCTCGGTAATGT
Organism: Ursus maritimus; assembly: GCF_017311325.1. Classification (NCBI taxonomy): domain Eukaryota; kingdom Metazoa; phylum Chordata; class Mammalia; order Carnivora; family Ursidae; genus Ursus; species Ursus maritimus. The sequence goes on from NW_024423564.1 coordinate 30,900,400, forward strand.
GAGCATTATGATTTGGGGCTCTCCATTGAGTAGTTTTAAAACCATTTGTGGAGTGCTTCCTGTGTGCCATTCAAGGCATTTACTTGTGGAATTGTTAGTACATCTTACCTAAAATGATCTTCAGAGAATGACTCAAGGTATTTTTTTAAACTGACTTTTTTTAGTATCATTATTGTTCTCTTCAGTACATTTCAGGCCTTCAGATTGGTTTATTTCTTTAGGCTATTTTTGTTCCTTTGTGAGAAGATAAACATCTAAGGATCGTAAGAAAAAGCACTTCTTAGGGCAGTAGGTGGGAGATGATTCCACTTCAGAATTTTGTATTGGAGTCTGGCATTTGTCATTTTGGTACCGCTTTTTCCATGGTGACATAGGGAAAAGGTAGAGTTACCCATGATTTTCTGGCTTTTTGAATTTTGATTAAAGAAATTTTTTAAAAAACCTTTCAATATTTGTATCTTTCAGAAGATGTCTTTGAAAATCACCAATGCAAAACGAATCGAAGGCCTTGATAGTAATGTATGGTAAGTACCTTAGAATAAACAATAATAATTTGGTGAAGCTTTTTTCCTGCACATTTTGATATTCCTAGTTGGGAATTGTTAGCCTCATCTATAGTCCTCAAATAAAGGCATTTATTTTAACTTATTCATTAAGTGAAATTGGCAGGAAGTTACGGATCCATACACGGATTTATTCACCCGGTACGTGTGCTCAGCCTGCGAGTAGGCAGAGAGAAGGACAAAGAGCTTACCTTGTAACCCATGGTTTAGCAGCAGCTGGTACGGTTGAAGGGAAAAAAATAAACGATGACACTGTGGGTATCAAGAAACTGAGATTTGTAAGAAACTTCTAAGTTCATTAGTTCAGCCGTCATTTAATTAGATAAAGTCATTTTGTAGATGGTGAAGTTTTTGTTGGAAATTTGTTTTTCTTTTATTTGTAAGACTAAACTAGGTTCTAGTTTTTCGGTTTTTACATTAAGGTCATGAGGTATAAAAAGCTAACTTTGTAATTATAGTACTTACTAGTATTTTTTAAATTTTAGGGTTGAATTTACAAAGTTGGCTGCAGACCCCTCTGTTGTGAATCTTGGTCAAGGCCTTCCAGATATATCCCCTCCTGTATATGTAAAGGAGAAGTTATCGAAGATTGCAGCAATTGATAGCCTGAACCAGTATACGCGAGGCTTTGTGAGTATATGAAGACCATGTGGGGCCTGAACTTGTATTTTATATTGTATTGTGTGGGAATGTACTTCCATCACTTCTGTGTAATTGGCTTTCTGGGACCAGGTGTCCCAACCTGATAATTGGAGGAACCCCCACCCTTGCTTGCCCTTATGTCCTAGAAGGAGCTGTCCCCAACTTCTAACCCTCCACAGTCCTATCTTGGTCTTTCCTTTACTGTTGTTCCAGCATAGGGTCTGATGGCAACAAAGGAAGGAGAATCTTCTCTTTTTTTTGCAGCTTTTTAAAAAAAATTTCAGTATGGTTAACATACAGTGTTATATTAGTTTCAGGTGTACAATATTGTGATTCAGTAATTCTATACATTATTCAGTACTCACCACGATGTGTACTCTTAATCCCCTTCACGTATTTCACCCATCCCCCCACCCACCTCCCCTCTGCTAACCATCCATTTGTTCTCTATATAGTTAAGAGTCTGTTTTTTGGTTTGTCTCTCCCTCTTTTTTCCTTTGTTTGTTTTGTTTCTTAGATTCCACATATGAGTGAAATCGTATACTATTTGTCTTTCTCTGACTGACTTATTTCACTTAGCATTATACTCTGGCTCCATCCATGTTTTTGCAAATGGCAAGATTTCATTCTTTTTGATGGCCAAATAGTATTCCATTGTATATATATACACCACATCTATACGCATTCATCTCTCGATGGACACTTGGGCTGCTTCCATAATCTGGCTATTGTAAATAATGCTGTTATAAACATGGGGTGCTCATATCTTTTTGAATTAGTGTTTTCAAATTCTTTGGGTAAATATCCAGTAGAATTACTGGATCGTATGGTAGATCTGTTTTTAATTTTTTGAGAAACCTCTGTACTGTCTCCCACAGTGGCTACATCAGTTTCCAGAGAATATTCTCTTGGCATACATATTTTCTCTCCCATTAACACATGTAGCCTCAGTATTGACCTCTTAATTAATATCCTCTATTTCCAACTAATTACTTTCTTCCTCTCTACCTCTCTACCAATCCCTATCCTTCTGTGATAAAATACCTAGGATATACAAAGATTCCTAGATTCTACAAAAAAACTACCAGAACTTACTGAGTGAATTGAGCATGGTTGTGGGAACACAAGACCAAAATATAAAAATCAGTTGTATTTCCGTATACTAAAAATGAACAGTTGGAAAGTAAAAATTTTTTTGAATACCATTTACAATAGCATCCCAAAACGTTAAATATTTGAACTGAATTTTTAAAATATATGCAAGATCTGTTCAATGACAACTACAAAACTTTGCTGAGAGACATTAAGTAAGACTTATACAAATGGAGTGGTATATGATGTTCATGGATTGGGGGACGAAATATTGTTGTCACTTCTCCCTGAGTTGATCCGTAGTGGAGTTTGGCAAGCTATGGCCTTCAGCCATATCTGACCCGGTCCTGATTTTTGTAAATAAAGTTTTATTAGAACATAACCTGTGCCCATTCTTTTTAAAAAAATTTTTTGTTTAAATTAATTTAGTTAATATATAGTGTATTATTAGTTTCAGGGTAGAATTTAGTGATTTATCAGTTGCATATAACATCCAGTGGTCATTACATCAAGCCCTCCTTAATGCCCATCACCCAGTTACCCCATCCCCTCACCCACCTCTCCTCCAGCACACTCAGTTTGTTCCCTATAGTTTAGAGTCTCTTATGGTTTACCTCCCTGTCTATTTTTATCTTGTTTTATTTTTCCTTCCCTTCCCCTGTGGTCATCTGTTTTGTTTTTTAAATTCCACATATGAGTGAAATCATATGGTATTTGTCTTTCTCTGACTGACTTATTTCGCTTAGCGTCATAGCCTCTAGTTCCATCCATGTCATTGAAAATGGCAAGATTTCATTCTTTTTGATAGCTAAGTAATATTTCTCTGTGTGTGTGTGTGTGTGTGTGTGTGTGTGTGTGTGTGTGCGTGTGTGTGTGTGTGTGTGTGTGTGTGTGTGTGTGTGTGTGTGCGCGCGTGTGTGTGTGCATCACATATTCTTTATCCATTCATCTGTCAATGAACATCTGGGCTCTTTCCATAGTTTGGCTATTGTAGTGTGCTACTATAAACAATGGGGTGCAGGTGCCCCTTTGAATCAGCACTTTTGTATCTTTTGGATAAATACCTAGTAGTGCAATTGCTGGATATATATTTAGATATATAATATATATAAATAAGTATATATAAATATATATAAATAAATATATATATTTATATATATATAAAGATTTTATTTACTTATTTGACAGAGAGAGTACAAGCAGGGGGAGTGGCAGGCTCCCTGCTGAGCAGAGAGCCTGTCACAGGGCTTGAACCCAGGAGCCTGGGATCATGACCTGAGCGGAAGGCAGCACTTAACTGACTGAGCCACCCCTCCGTTTATTTATTTATTTATTTTTAAATATTTTATTTATTTATTTGACAGGGAGAGAGACAGCCAGTAAGAGAGGGAACACAAGCAGGGGGAGTGGGAGAGGAAGAAGCAGGCTCCCAGCGGAGCAGGGAGCCCAATGCAGGGCTCGATCCCAGAACCCTGGGATCACACCCTGAGCTGACGGCAGATGCTTAACGACTGAGCCACCCAGGCGCCCCTTAAAGATTATTTATTTATTTATGAGAGAGAGAGAGAGCGTGTGCGTGCACAAGCAGTGGGGAGGGGCAGAGAGAAGCAGACTCCCTGCTGAGCAGGGAGGCCAAGGCGGGGCTCTATCCCAGGACCCTGGGATCATGATCTGAGCCGAAGGCAGATGTTTAACTGAGCCACACAGGTGCCCCAGATAGTTCTATTTTTAACTTTTTGAGGAACCTCCATTCTGTTTTCCAGAGTGGCTGTGCCAGCTTGCATTCCCACCAACAGTTGTAAGAGGGTTCCCCTTTCTCCACGTCTTCGCCAACATCTGTTGTTTCCTGACTTGTTAGTTTTAGCCGTTCTGACCGGTGTGAGGTGGTATCTCATTGTGGTTTTGATTTTTATTTCCCTGATGATAAGTGATACTGAACATTTTTTTCATGAGTCTGTTGGCCATTTGTATGTCTTCTTTGAAGAAATGTCTGTTCACGTCTTATGCCCATTTCTCGACTGGATTTTTTGTTTTTTGGGTGTTGAGTTTGATAAGTTCTTAATAGATTCTGGATTCCTGCCCATTGTCTGATATGTCATTTGCAAATATCTTCTCCCATTCCATAGTTGCCTTTTAGTTTTGTTGATATTTCCTTTGCTGTAACCTATGCCTATTTCTTAAATATTTTCCAGTTTTTGTAAATATATGTGAGTATATGTATATATGTGTTTTTATATTGGAATAAGCACAGGGATGGTATTGCACTGTCACCAGGGTCTGGATGACATTGGTCACCTCAGGGGGATGAGAAGGAAGTGTTGTTGAGGAGAGATCATAATTATATTTAACACATCTTTGCCTAGTTTAAATTATTATATGAAGCGTGCATTATTTTTGTGATTAAAAATTTTTAAAAACACAGACCCTTATTATTCTGAGGAAAGATGTATAATGTTTACGGTTGCTTTCAGATCGCCCTTTGCTAGAATTGGTTAGACCTGTTATTAAAATGAAATTCAAAGGAAATTTTGGATTTCTGGGAGTGGTGACAATCTTCTCTTGCTCTTTTCACAAATTGTGTATATTTTTTGGAGGTTGAATTTAAGTGGTCTTTTTCTCTTGCTATTATTTTTTAGTTTACTGGCTGTGTTCTGTCACCTCCCCTATTAATTATACTCACTTTCTCTAATATTATAATATCTCCTAATTTCAAAGTATGGAAAATGTGCTATAGCTCTGTTTCTATTGATTTTGATTGGGTGAGGGTCTGTGGCATAGTAGCCGACATTCTGACAAAGGTGACAGACAAAAGTATCTTTAACAAAAAATGCCTCCTTTTCATATGACCTAGGGATGGATAACTCAGAATGACCGAAGGCTATCTTACTTCCTAAACCTGGGGTATATCCTACCAGCCTCCCTCTTGTCCTGTGTCCTGATCCAGTTTATTCCTCCAGAGCCCAAGGTGCTTTGCGAAAAAGGCACATGCCCTGCAATTGGACTCTCATTTGCAACTGACAGAAATCAAGGTGGTTCTCCAAAAGCAGAAAGAGGAGCTACGTGCTAGGAAAAAATAAGAAATAAGAAATATTGACTTCAATACCAAATAACACAAGGAGGGGGAAAGGGAAGGAAAAGAAAGAGAAGGAGGGAAGAGCAGAGAACGTAGGAGAAGAGCGAATGAGTGAGTCAAGACTTCCTGCCTGCCTCAGACTTTGTGCATGTACAGTCCCTTCATTCCTCTGGTGAACATGGTAGTTCACTTGGATGACCCCTCCCCTCCTGGCTACCATGGTGGTGAAGAATGTCCTGCTTCCTCCTAACATGAACTCTCACAGGAGCACTGATGTGCATCTCTTTGGGGGCAGAGAGGGCAAAATATGTTGGCATAACAGCCTTCTCTTTAGTAACATGGAAGAATAGATTTGGGATATATAGACAATGCAGATTTTCTTATTTTAACTGGGGAAAAAGTCCAACTCTATGCAATATAATTTAATTACTGTCAAAAATAAAGTAATTGAATGTGATTTGATTTCTGTCAAAAAATGTGCTGTTGAAGATATATTTGGTACTGAAGTCAATTTTTATCAAAGCAAATACGTTGTAATTTTAAGTTCCAAAACCAATCCTTTAACAGGGTCTTTTTTAGTCATTAGCAAGTTTTCATGATCCTTCATGTAGGAATCCTGTGAGAGTAGAGAAAAAATGTTATTTCCATTCAAAAATATAAATTTTCTTAGGATAACTATAAACATAAAACCCAAATTTTAAAAATTCTTTCATTTTAGATCCAGAGTACCTCCAAGAAGTAGATCCCATAATCAAATTCAAGGTTTTTTTTCCTGTTTTTTTATTCAACAGGGTCATCCATCACTTGTGAAAGCTCTAGCCTGCTTATATGAAAAATTTTATCAAAATCAAATCAATCCAAATAAAGAAATCCTTGTGACAATAGGAGCGTATGGATCTCTTTTTAATGCCATTCAAGGATTAATTGACAAGGGAGATGAAGTAAGTATATTAACAGTATCATCTTACTTATACCAATTATTATCATTTGTACTGCCTTTGAGTTATTTATTTCACGTTCTATTTTTTTTTTTAAGATTTTATTTATTTATTTGACAGAGAGAGAGACAGCCAGTGAGAGAGGGAACACAGGCAGGGGGAGTGGGAGAGGAAGAAGCAGGCTCCTAGCAGAGGAGCCCGATGTGGTACTCGATCCCAGGACCCTGGGATCACGCCCTGAGCCGAAGGCAGACGCTTAACAACTGTGCCACCCAGGCGCCCCTCACATTCTATTTTTAATTATTTTTGAAGTATAGTACACATGAGTAAAATTCACAAATCTTAAGCATACGGCTTGATAAATTGTTTGCATGTATATATTTATATGTCTGTGTATATGTACCTCCGTAACCACTAGATGAAGATCTAGTACATTTCCAGCACCCAGAAGGCTCCCTTTTGCCCCTGCCTAGTTTATATTCTTCCAGAGGTAGCTACTCTTCTGTCTTCTATCACCATAGGCTCATTTTACCTGCTCTTTAACCTGACATATATGGAATCACACAGTATGTACTCTTGAATGGCTTCTTTCATTTATTGTTATGTCTGTGAGATTCATCTATTTTGTTGCATGTGACTCATTTTTACAGCCTGTTTAGATAAGAGTAAGTGGAAGGGCTAGCAGTGATGGGGATAATGAATCTTTCATTTGCACGACTAAAATTACCCTTATCTGAACTCAGCAAGTATTTGGTCAGTGTATTTTTGTGCCCAGCCTTGTTAGCAGCACCATGTGTAACAAGAAGGATGAGTGATCTCTGCTCTAATTCTGTGACTCACATGGCCCCAAACTCGGTCAACTCTGCCCATACATCCCCATCATCATTCCAATACCCCTGCTTCAGTATTTCCTGACCTCTTCATTAATTCAGAAATCACTGAGGATCTCCTATACTAGGAGATTTTTAAAAGACAGTTTCTGTGTGCAAGGAGTTTTCTGTGTGGTAGAGGAGATACTCGCAAACTGGTGAATTGGAATGCGTGTGACAGTCAGTAGCGGAGAACGTGTAAGTTACGGTGGGGCGGCTCTGCTAAGGGAGGCCTGGAAGACTCCAGAGAGGCATTGCTTAAGCCGAGTCTGAAGAATGAATATTTGCCCTGATCTATGTTGTTAATTCCTTTCTTTGAACTCTCATGGCACTTTCCCTGTACCTCTTCTATAAAAGATACTGCTGTTACTTTGTATTATGCTATTCTTTTACATCTCTAATGCCCTCTGCGATGCCAGACAATAGCTACTTAAGGAAATACAGGTACCTTTCATATACATAATCTCCTTTATCTGTAAACTAGTTGAACGTTTTATCTCAGTCTCTGATGTTGTTAATCCTTCGTTGCTTCCTCTTGCATCTGCTCGAGCATCCCAAGGCTCAGCCCTTGACCTTCTTTTCTTTATTCTTTCTTCCCTGATCGCTGTATCTGATATCTTGAAACCACACACATGTCACTTTCTATCACATTGACCTGTTTTATTTCCTTTATAGCATTATTACTATCTGAAATTATCTATAACTTATTTCTGTGTTTTCTTGTTTATTATCTCTCTCAGTAGAATGTAAGTTCCAGGAGAACCAGTTTATTGCGGTACTGCCAATCCCTAAAATACTGAATACTCAATAAATACTCTTCAGAAAGAGAGGGGAATTATTTCCATCATAAAAATGAAGAAATTACAGCAAAGAGTGTCAAGTATATTGTTTCAGCTTTACCTCTCTGCCTCCCCAGTTTATTTTCCATTATTCAGCTCTCACTTCAAATCAGGCACTGTGTTTCTCACCAGGCTTCAAAGATAGGTCATCTTGGTCCCTGAGAATTTCAGACTAATTAGGAACTTACAGTCCACTTGAGAAAAAGATCCCTTCCCAAAGGGAATGAACAAAGATTGATTTCTTTGCCCTTCACAATAGCTGACACCTAACATAGTGAACTGTATATAGTAGGTGCTCAGTGTGAATTGAATGGTTAGCACAAACAGGGGCTTTAGAACGTAAGGCCCTTTGACCAGGTATTTCACATCATAAGAAATACACAGTAAATACACGGTATACACAGTAATATGCAGAAATCACAGTATAAAGTGCAAATTTAGAACAACAATTAGATACCCATAATTGAACACAAAAGTTAAGTGAGACAACTTAGTGTTGACTTGTGAAATTATAAATAGTTACCCAATTTTTCTAAAGCAATTCAGCTGTATGTATAAGGTGCCATAAAAATGTTTGTACCCTTTAATCTAGCGATAGCCATCATGTAAATTTATTCAGCTATTTAAAAACAGAGAAACCTAGGGGTGCCTGGGTGGCTCAGTCAGGTAAGTGTCTGACTCTTGATTTCAGCTCAGGTCATGATCTCAGGGTTGTAAGATTGAGCTCCATGTCAGGCTGGGTGTGGAGCCTGCTTAAGAGTCTTCTCTCCCTCTTCCTCTCCCCCTCCTGCACTTTTGTGCTCTCTCTCAAAAAAGAAAGAAAGAAAGAAAGAAAGAAAGAAAGAAAGAAAGAAAGAAAGAAAGAAAGAAAGAAAGAAAGAAAGAAAAATTGAATGTAAATGATGGGTATAAGTTATATGTTCAAACTTTGTTATAGAAAAGTAAAAAGGAGGCTAGATATAGGCTGGTGGTTTGTGGGTGGAATACCAACTGGACAGGTTGGATTGGCCCACTGGCTGACCTAAAAGCCAGCCCACAGGTGACTGAGCGAGAGCACACAGGGGCCAAAGAACAAGAAATAGATCTCAAGGGGCAAGGAAAAAAGACTGAATCTAAATATAAGTCACCCGGAGGGAAATTGTGGGTATCAGACAATAACAATGGGCTCTTAACTAGGCTCCCTGCATTCAGTCTTTGTTTTGGAGTGCTTTTGAGCAGAGAGAAACATCTTTACTCTCAGGATAATACTTGTAAAGTAGTACCCCATAATGGAGAGCATTGCTGTGTTATCTTTCCTTATAGTTTTGGCTTCTGACCCTCTTTGATATTTTATTCTATAATTCAAAATTTAAAGAAATTCTCAATGTTTTGGCTGGAACATTCCTTTGAGGATGTGATGAGAGCTAGGGCCTCTTCCTCCAAAAAATCTACCTAGGCATACGTAAAGCTTTGCATATAATTTCAAGAATCCTCACTGCAAGCCCTTCTGTAGATCTCATTAAGAGACCAAGGACTCCTGGACAAGCATATCTCTAGGGTCTTTGCCACGTGGCTGTTAGCTCCATGACAGAAGGGAAGGCCAGCTTTTTCACTGCTGCATCTCAGCATGTAGTATAGTGCCTTACACATAGTAGTTACACAGTATTTTTTAAATGCATGAATAATTGGTATGTTACATTCTTATTTGGTCTTATTTTAGGTCATAATAATAATGCCTTTCTATGACTGCTATGAGCCCATGGTGAGAATGGCTGGAGCAACACCTGTTTTTATTCCCCTGAGATCTGTAAGTTTGCCAGCACCGTTCACATGCTTTAAGATGTTTTGAAAATACACATAATTGCTTTGTCCCTGGTGAAGTTTCTACTTTGATTACATTTTGGGATTCACTGTGTATCTCTACTATGGTTAAAGGTCATCAACTTCTTCAAGAGGGCAACTTTTATTACTTTATCCTGTGTTTGCCATGTGTCTCTGTTGTATCAGCATTCACATTATATGTCACGGTATCTTCTGCAGTTCTGTGTCTCCCCCACCAACGTGAGCACCACCACTAACTCACTTTCCTAGCACTGCTCCCCAGTGACTAACAGTGTAGGGTGTATGCTGGCTGCTCCATAAATGCTTGTTGAATTCTGAATGAAGTGATTTTTTAAATTTTGCTTTTATTTTTAGGAATTTAATCAGTGCGCTACCATTGTCTTTTTAAAAATCTTACTAAAATAAGTAATACACTAAGGTGAATCACAGAATCTTATATTAGCTTTAAAGTACCAGACATGTTAACCATAGTTATAGCTGGCTCCTTTGACACTTTAACAGCTGTTTATGTTGACAAGAGTTTATTTTCCCATTTAATAGGTGTGAGCATGAAACTCAGGTCCTCTGGGCTCTTAAAGCTTGGTGATTTCTGTTTATTTTCTTTGTTAGTCATTTATTCAGTTACCTTCGCCTTACCTTTCTCTAATTTTTTTTCCCAGTTAGGTTATTTATTTGTAAGGTAGCAAACATGAATTAATTGAATTAAATCACATTTTGATTCTTCATACTTAGAAACCTGTTGATGGGAAAAGATGGTCTAGTTCTGACTGGACATTGGATCCTCAAGAACTGGCAAGTAAATTTAATTCTAAAACCAAAGCTATTATACTGAATACTCCACATAACCCCATTGGCAAGGTGAGTCTTTGATCTCTTTATACTGTCTTCTGACCTATCATTTTCTCACATGTTGAATCATAATTGGCTCTCCTCTTTTGTTTTCTTTAATACATATAGGTATATACCAAAGAGGAACTCCAAGTAATTGCTGACCTTTGCATCAAAAATGACACACTCTGCATCAGTGATGAGGTTTATGAATGGCTTGTATATACTGGAAATAAGCATTTAAAAATAGGTACTGATTATTATTACATAGAGTCACAAATCTAAATGTGTTTGGACACGTGTGGAACAAGTGATTGGAAAGGATCCCAGAACAGCTTTAAAATAGTCCTTGCAATGGGTATCTATCGGGATGAGCACCTAAATGGGATTTGAATAAATGATGCTTGAGTGAAATAATAAACAGATTGAAGGACAGGCAGTACAAACGAAGGGGAAGAGATTTTTGGATCATACTATAAAGCTATGAAACCAGAGAAGTCATACTTTTCCTTATATCCTTGGCTTTTTTTCAAGAATCCATCTATTACTTGGTACATAAGATACAGGGAGCTTACTTGTTCCCAAGCTGGACTGTTTGTGCTGAGCAAGTTGCCAAAATGCCAAGTCAATAGGAGAAAATTGCAGGGCCAGTAAGCTATTGCTGCTTGACCTTTGCCTGGGATTTCTTCATTACTACCGTGCCATCTCACAAGTGCCTCGGTGTCTTCTGGAGTTATTCAAACTGATATCAGCTATAAGATTATATGCTGTGCTGCAGACTTTGGGTCTTTGCACTTGCCTTTCCAATGCCTGGAAACACTTCTCCCCCTAGAGCGCCACATGGCTCAGGCTCTCACCTCCCCCAGGGCTCTATTCAAATACCAATTTTTTTGGCCACATTTAAGATAGTTACAAGTTTTCCTTCCAGCGTTTGCTTTGCTTTTTTTTTTTTTTTTTTTTTTTTTTTTTTTTTACTGTTCTTTTTTTTTTTTTTCCTTTATAATAAATATCCAGACCTAGATTGTTTACTTCTAACCTGCTAAAACATAGGGATTTTTGTTTGTTTTAATGTCTTCTGAATCCCCAGTTTTCAGGATAGGATCTTACACATGTTAGATGATCAGAACATAATTGATGAGTAAATGAATAGAAAGTATGAAAAGGATAAGGGAAGGAAAACTAAAATCACTGTGGCAGAAATCAATAAATAAAAAATTAGTGCACTTACATATAAATAGTTGTATATATCGTAATTATCCCTATGGTACATTATAAATTGTAAAAATACAGAGGACAAAGCAACTGCTTGAGGGGATCAACAGAGGAGTGGGCAAAAGATGGAATTTGCTAAGCAGAGAGGTAGAAAGAAAATTCATACCAGATAAACTAATATGGACTGAGGCAAGGAGGCATAACAGATCAAGACATACCTAAGATTAGGGCAAGTGGTTTATAAGGATATAACCAGCACAGATGATAATGGAAAAGGAGGGTAATTCTGACAGCCTTGAATATGAGAACAGAATTTAAACTTGCTGAGGAGGTCAGTGGGTCTGAAACTCAAAACCTTAGTATAGAACACCTCAAAGCCACAAAGTTCACATCAAGAAATAGGGATACATTGCCTTCCATCCTGAAACAAGAAACAGTTTTCCTAGCAGAAGTTTAACAATTAGAAGAAGTCATTAGGGGCGCCTGGGTGGGTCAGATGGGTTGAGCATCCAATTCTTGGTTTTGGCTCAGGTCATGATCTCAGGGTTGTGAGATCAAGCCCTGCATGGGGCTCCATGCTCAGTGGGAAGTCTGCTTAAAGAGTGTCTCCCTCTGCCCCTCCCCACCCCCCTCTCGTGCGTGCACGTGTGTGCACACACACACACACTCTCTCTCTCTCTCTCTCAAATAAGGAAATAAATCTTTAAAAAAAAGGAATCAATATAAAAATCACAGTTCTGTGCATATTCGTAACAAAGAACCATTGAAATACACATCAGAGTTTTTTTTTATTTTGCCATTAGTGTTCACTTACTAAGTGTTCATTTGTTTCACCATTGGTAGCATACACTGTAGATAAACAGTAGTACTTATTTTAAGTGTTTAAGAACATTTCATGGAAGAAAACTTAAAATTGATTTTTAAAAAAAATTCTACACATTAATTTGATCGCCGAAGTTCCAATGAGCATACTTTGAGAACTACTGCAAGACGTGTGCCATGGCAAGGGAATCGGTTACATGACTGGATTTGTTTTATAAAGCTAAGAACCAGCTATAGGTGAGGATCCAAAGTGAGTCAGATAGGCTAGCAATAGAGTTGACACATGTGGGCTATTTAGAAGTCAAAACTATGTGTGGGGGGGCGGGGAGTATGGCATTTGAAGATGGGAAGGGAGCAAGCAAGTATGCTTCTGAGATCTCTGGCCCGGCCCCCTCAGCAGTGATGAGGCCCTTAAGCAGAGGTGGAGATATGCTGAAAGGGAGCAGATCTGTGGGGAGTAGGGAATAGTCCTGCCTCTCATGCTTTAGTCTTCTTAAGTTTCAGTGTCTGTGAGACATAGAGGAGAAAATGTCTGGAGACAAGTGGAATTATAGGCCTGATAGTCAGGATCAAATTATGAGGGCACAGTTTTGGCAGTCATCAAAATTTTGCTGAAGGTGGAACTCATGGAAGAGAATGTTCTCAGGGAGAAATGGAGAAGACAGCCAGAGATTTGCAAGGCGCAGTGGTGCCTTGACACACCAAAATGCTGTTACATGTCAAAATTGCATTAGGGTTCATCTTCACCCTTCTTGTGTATGATCTCTGTTTCAGGTCATTTGAACTATTTCCAGTCGAAAATCGGATCAATATGGACAAATAATTATTTTTTGTTATTTTTAATAATTAAGCAGAGAGAGGAAGAGGCATCTTTCTAATGAATATAATTCTGTCTATGCAATAATGCATTAAATCTTTATAGAGTTTTACTTAACTGTTTAGCAATATTTTTCCGATAGATAACTTTAAATGATGTTGAGATTTATTGTTTGAACCTTTATTATATTGTTTAAACCTCATGTTATATGATAAGCCCTTCATAGTAAAAATGTAGCAGATATTACTTGCTGAAGATATCAAGACATATATTTTTAACTCAGATTTTTTAGTTATTATAACAGCCCATAAACAAGAAAAAAAATGAATTGACTGTTTCATTATTTACAGAGTGCAGTTTGGTTCCATGAAAACTTAGCTGTTCTTCAAATACAGTGCCCTTTTTTACACAAAAGATGCGAAATGGCTATTTCATCAATTTGCAGAGTGTGATAGTAGTTCTTTACTATAATACAATAGGCTTTCTAGTCATTCATCATGAATTAGCATCACCCTCATGCTTTCACTGAGACCATGTTCCCTGGGGTAGCACTCTTCCTCATGTCTCTCATCTTTATCTGCCTTCCACTGAAGCCTAAGCCACCCGTGAATAACTCATGTAGCTGCTATGGCTGACTGAAGGATCGTGGGTCATAGATGAGAAGTGCAAAGACCAGTTTCCTTTCAGATATAAATGCAAGTTTGACTCAACAACACTAGACATCGGAGTTTGTTGTTTGTTGTTGCTGTTGTTTTTAGTTTTTATTTATTTATTCATTTAAGTAATCTCTACACCTCATCCATGGTGAAGCTTGAACTCACAACCCTAGGACCAAGAGTTGCGTGCTTTTCTGACTGAGCTGGCTAGATGCCCCTAGGTTTTTTTGGTTTTGTTTTTGTTATTAAATAATCTCTACACCCATCATGGAGCTTGAACTCACAACTCCAACATCAAGAGTTGCATGCTTTACCAACTGAGCCAGCCAGGCACCCTAGGTACTGTTTTTTTTAAATAATCAGACCGACAAAGACTTTTTTTATTTTTTCCTGTAGATTCACACACAGTGCTGTAGTCTTCTGTTCTATCTGTTTACATTAAGTTCTGTGGCTCTGAGATGAGACGACATGTGCAACCAGATGTTTTAAAATTCCTTAGGGCCCTTTTTACTGAAGTTGTAGAATTTGTTCTTGGGTCGGATTCTTGATTCAAATGTCTCCAGGTTTCTGTAAAATGACATTTCAGTCAATAAAAGAAACCTGTTTCTAGAAAAAAGATATATTATTACATTGATATTGATACATAAATCTTTCAGTATTTAGATAACTAGTATAAAATTCCTTGTAAGTTATTCAGCTGATTAGTTTACTGCCGGAAAAAAAGACATCCACTTTTAAATGGCTAAAATAGTCATCAAATTACTTAGCTCTTTTTAAAAAATATTATACCTATAAGTATTACATTGATATTTTCTGGAAAAAAAAAAACCCTACATTTGACATGTGAATAGTTTTGATTCCCTTTGTATATAACTTATGAAAACATGTTGAGATTGTATTCATTTCTCTGGGTGATTCTTATTTTCAAAGAATTTCTTTCTAAGTATTGTTCTTACTACTTGACCTTCTTGGTTTGGGATATGTATTACTTTATTTATTTATTTATTGAAAGAGAATATGTGTGCACGTGTGCATGGGGCGGGGGGTAGAGGGAGAGGGAGAGAATCTTAAGCAGGCTCCACACCCAGCATGGAACCCAATGCAGGACTCCATCTCACCACCCTGAGATCATGACCTGAGCCAAAATCAAGAGTTGGATGCTTAACTGACTGAGCCACCAGGCTATATTATTAAAGGAGTTGATACTCTGCATTATACATAGTTTAGATTTTCTCTGGTCAAATAGGAAAATGGGACATGTGTCATGTATTATTTTGGCAGACTAGAAATGTCTCAATTTGAAAGGATATGATATATTTATATCAAATGTTAGAATATTCTTTCTTTGAATGGACCCTCTAGATATTTTCTTCATTTATCTTTTTGGTTTTTGTTATACTCCACAGAGAATACACTTATAGCTTTTCTGGTTTATATAGTTTTCCTACCTTTACAAATATTGCCTGGTGTTTCACAATGGACTAAGATTATGTATGAATCCATTTTGGAAATTTTGCTAGCTACTTTACTTGCGTATGGGAAGATTAAGGAAACAGTAGCTTAGAACCCACAGAAATGGCTTTGTTTTCTCTTTGTGTATACCAACACTTAAAACAATAGAAGAGTATCTATTGTGCCTCTACAAAACAAGTGAAAAACTCATGGGATTGCATGTAAAGAACTTCACGACTAAATTACTTGAGGAATCCAAAGAGCGGTGTAGGTAACATTCTTGGAAGATTCACAAGGGAATGGTTTACCAATGTCCAGCAAAATTCACAAGTTTTTACATTCTATACCTCTATGACTTTGTTACCTGCATTCCCTTCGCCCCAAATACCTTTCTTCCCCTTCTCTGACTGGCCAAGTCCTATGTGGTCTCCAAGTCTCAGCTCAAGCATTACTGGCTGCAGAAAGCTACCCCTAACACCTTCTTCTGTCCTTGCTTGATACTCCATGCCTGCTGCGATTACAGCACTTACCACACTGTATTATGGTTGTTGTTTTACTTTTCTCCTACCCCCACTAGACATTAAATTCCTTGAAGATAGGAACTGCTTCTTTCTCATCTTTGTTTCCTCTAGACCTAGCTTAGTCCCCGACACCTGGTCATTGCTAATAAACGTTTGATAAGTAAATAAGTACAAGAATGAATGATTTTTTTAAAGATATCAATCAACTTGAAAACCTTTATGCAGTCATTTCTCATTATTTGTGAAATCCATATTTGTGAATCACCTACTCACTGAAATAGATTTTAACCCCAAAGTCAGTACTCTTGGCACTTCATTCATAAATATGCAGAAAGGGACAAAAAATTGGAGTCACCTGATAGGCATGTTCTTAGTTGAGGTCAACAAGGCAATGCTCTGCTTCTTATTTCAGCTCATACTATAACTAAGTGTCCTTTTCATGGTGATTTTATTGTTTAAAACAGACCCCAAGCATAGTGCTGACGTGCTGGCAAATATTTCTGAGTGCAAGAAGGCCATGGTGTGCATTATGGAGAGAATAAATATGCGAGAGGAGCTCCATTCAGGCACAAGTTCTAGTGCTCTTGGCCGTAGAGATATTAAGGGGATGATACCCAAAAGGTATGGGCTTCTTTTGGGGAGCAAAGAATGTTCTAAAACTGGTTGCACACCTCTGCGGATATACTAAAAACCATCAAATTGGACATTTTAAAGAAGTGAATTTTATGGCGTGGGATTTATATCTCAAAGTTAGCAAAACACACACGCACATGCATGCACACCCAGATTGCAGGGCCCTGCCCCCAGAGTTTCTGATTCAGTAAGTCTGGGAGGTAGCCCAATAATTTGCCTTCCTGACTAGCTCCCCACTGAGACTGCTATTGCTGGTGTGGGGACCACATTTTAAGAACCATTGCCTTAGGAAGCCTGGAGAAATAGACTTGCAAAATGGGCAGAGCAGAGGTGAGTAAACAATAACCAGGACCACAACCAAAACGGTGCCACAGGAAGAGAATATCGAATGCACAGCGACCACTGACACAGTGCTGGGTGCCATGGCTTGTGCGGCCCCTGCCGGGACTCCGGCCCCTGGAAGTAATTTTGCTACTTTAAATTACTTAATCTATCACATATTACAGTGTTTTCAAGCACTGTAACATTTTCAAATGTGTTTGGGTTAAAGTTACATTATATTTGAAAACCTACTGAAATACACTGACTACACTACATTTATGTTTTTAGATTATACTGAACATAGATTGATTGGCAAGCAATTACTTAACCCTTTTCTTTTCTCTTTCCTGTTTAGCTACTTTTCCAGGTATGTGGGAGAGAACAATAACAATAGGAAGTGCTGGAAAGACTTTCAGTGTAACTGGCTGGAAGGTAAGATGCAGAAGGATGTAATTGCTTAGAAACTGGCATGTATTTATTTCTCGTAGAGCTTCTGTATGTTTGTGTTTTAAATGCATATATATTCAGTTTGCACAGGTTTTTATATTTACTGATCTTTTCTTTATTATTTACTCAGCTTTCATGTTGGCCTTTATTCTTTTTGAGAATTGATCATTTCTTTATTATTTTAAAGTTTTTATTTAAATTCCAGTTAGTTAACATAAAGTGTAATATTGGTTTCAGGTGTGCAGTGCAGTGATTCACACTTCCATACAAATCCCGTGCTCATCTTGACAAGTGCACGCCTTAATCCCCATCACCTGTTTCCCCCATTCCCCCCACCTCCCCTCTGGTAACCGTCAGTTTGTTCTCTATATATAGTTAAGAGTCTGTTTCTTGGTTTGCTTCCCTCTCTTTTTTCTTTTGCTCATTTGTTTTGTTTCTTAAATTCCACATATGAGTGAAATCATATGGTATTTGTCTTTCTGTAACTTATTTCGCCTAGCATAATACTGTCTAGCTCCATCCATGTTATTGCTAATGGAAGACAAAATAGGTACTTTTTCATTTTATAAGTAACAAACTAACGGCACTCTTTTTTTTTTTTTTTGCAAGAAATGTTCAGATTATTGTGTATTAATATAAAAGGAGGAAGAAAATAATATATAATAATAGCTAATATTTTGGCAGTTACCATGTGCCAGGTTCTAAGTGCTTTACACATGCTCATTCTCATAACGGCATTATGAAGTGAATATAATTTATTATCTCCATTCAACAGGCAGTAAAACTAGTATAGAGAAGTTAAGTAAGTTGCCTGAGGTTATACTGCTAATAAAGTCAAGCCAGCGCAGTCTAGCTTCAAAATCTTCATACTTAAGCACTGTGCTATGTAATACAACAGCAGTTTACCCAGTTGAAACTTGGTTTTCTTCCAACCGGCTCTCCTGAACATGGCCAAGAAGCAGGGAGTATCAGAAATGCGGCCTGGAGAACCAGCTTATGGAAGAGTCCCTTAGGCCTTCATTCAGAGTTACTTTTATCTAATTCAGATAACCCTTGTGACCAGTTTTTAGACCTTCAGAATATCAGAAGTAGCAAATTAGAAAAGAAAAGGATAATAGCAATCAAGAGTAGTACTGTTTACCTTCTGAACGCAGAGTTTAGTGACTCCAGTGGGAAACTTTCTCAGAAAGAACAGTGTTGAAACGATGAGTAAATACTAATACTGCACCACTTTTATAGTACGAACATTTTAGACTTGCTCATATTTGATAATTACATTAAGCTGAGATACTCTCTCAGATTTGGTATGTACAATTAGATTTGTTTTTTGAAATCTGCTTTTTATCTTTTCCTTTTCCAGCTTGGCTGGTCCATTGGTCCTAATCATTTGATAAAACATTTACAGACGGTTCAACAAAACTCCGTTTATACTTGTGCGACTCCTTTACAGGTAGGTATTAATAGTAACATGGGGTTGAAACATGGTCTTTTGGTAAAGGTGTTATTTTTAGTCTGTGTATTCTAATTGGCTTAGTTTTACCCATGATGCTTTCTGAGCTGGGCATCTAGTATTGTTTGGGAATTTAGGAGCAGACATCTATTCATTGCTATCAAGAACAGCTTTTTGTTGTTGTTCATTTAAATACATCAGGTTTTAACTGAGCACTCAGACATTGTGGGTGGGATTGCAAAGTACTGCGGACTCTGTGAAGGACAGTGACAACACCAAGCAAAATTAAAGATGTGCGTGCCCTACAAAGCAGCAAACCATCTTCTGGGAAGTCACCCTGTAACTACTATCTGTACACATAAGAAGCTCTCTATGTGTATGGCCGTTTATTGCAGAAGATAGGGGATAGTCATTATCCATCTTTAGAATTAATTAAACAAACCATGGTTTATCCAAACACTTAAATATATGAGTTTTGTATTAGTTTCCTATTTTTCTGTAACAAATGGCCACAAAGTTGGTGGCTTAAAACAACACAAATTTTTTATCTTCCAGTTCTGGTGGTCAACCATCTGAAAGGGTCTTATGGCTAGAAACAGGGTGGCTGCATTCTGGTGTTCCTTCTGGAAGCTGTAAGGAAGACTTTGTTCCTTGTCTTTTCCATCTTCTAGGGGCTCCTCACATTCCTTAGCTCATGGTCACATCACTCTAACAAGACTGTGACTCTCCTGCTACCTTCTTTCCCTTATAAAGATTTTTATGATTATATTAGGCTCATAGAAAATCCAAGATGATCTCTTCATCTCAAGATCCTTAATTTAAACCACATTTGCAAAGTTCATTTTACCAGGCAAGGTAACATATTTAGAGGTTCTGGATTTGGGTTTTTTTTTTTTTTATGATTTTTTAATTTATTCATTTGAGGGAGAAAGAGAGAACAAGAGCACAAGCAGAGGGGAGGTTCAGAGGGTGGGAGGCCTGATGCAGGGCTTGATCCCAGGACCCTGTGATCATGACCTGAGCAGAAGGATTGAGCCACCCAGGCGCCCACAGGTTCTGGGTTTGAAGACCTGGACACCTTTGGGGGCCATTCCGTCTGTCACCATGACTATTTAAAAATGAAAAGAAAGGAAAAGAATGAGGAAGCTCTGTAATTTTCAATATGGAAAGATTTCCAGAATATACTGTAAAGTAAAAAAAAGCAAATGCAGGGCAGTATGTATTTATGCTATAGCCTGTATAAGAGGGGGAAACCATTCGCTTGTATTTTCTTAAAGGATCTGTGGAAGGATCCATAAGGAACTAGTAAAAGTGGGGTGGGTGTTAAGACCTTTTAATGTATGTCTTTTTTATATTGCTTTTTAAAAAAAATATGTATTTATGAAACAGGGATCTATGTGTCATCATTCTGTGAATAATCAGAACACTGAAAAAAATTTCTTTTTCTGGAAGGCAGTTAAAAAGCCAGAAGAGTGAAATATATTGGCTACAGTAAATTTACTTTTTTGCGTCCTGTCAAAAACATCTACTGAATGAGAAAAAATTTTATTTTAAAGTTCTTTCTCCAGTGACTCTCTAAAGCAGTATCATAATAAAGACTAGTATTAACTTTTGGTTTTATATAATATTAAATTCATTTTATCTACTCAAAATAAATCTATTCACTTATTCAACAAATATTTACCGAGTATTGGAGATACAGCAGGAATTTCTTTCTGAAAAGCTCTTTTTGAGCTTATGGCCTAGTGGGGATACACAGATAATAAAGAAGTAAATATATTAATAATATGTCAGACGTTCATAGATGCAATAGAGAAAAACAAAGCAGGGAAGAGGAAGAATAAATATAAAGTGCTAAGGGGAAGGACATACAATGTTAAATGGAGTAATCTTTGAAAGTCTCCCTGAGAAGATGACATTTGAGCTACAAACTGAAGCTTAAGTAGTCACATGGGTGACCTAGAGAAGAACCTTCCAGACTATGAGAAAAACAAGTGCAAAGGCCCTAGGGTAGGCAGTCTGGCTGTCATGTTGGTGTCTGTGAAAAGCACGAGACTGGGACGGGATGATCAAAGGACAAGAGTAGGAGGAAATAAATCAAAGGGATAGCTGGGAGCAGATCAAGTAAGGCCACGTTCGTCACTGTAAAGGCTGAGTGAGATAGGAAGCCACGGGAGAGTCTGAGTACAAGAGTGACATGATCGAACTTGTACTATCAAAGGAAACTGGCTGCTTTATTGAGTCAGAAGACTGTTGACGTGATCCAGGAGACAGCAGTTGACTGAACCAATGCAGGAATGGTAAAATGGTGGAACGTGATTGGGGTCTGAATATATTTTAAAGGCAGGGCTGAGAGTTTTTGCTATTGGACCATGTGAGGAGCATGAGAAAAAGAAAGAAGTCCAGTATAAGACTACAGTCAGGAGAGATGTTTATGTGTCTTGAGCTTTGACTTTTCTAGGGCAATATCTCCTGCTATGGGGAGTGAATAAATTGCTGAGAACAAGAAAGATGCAGCTAAGAATTTGGAACATCTTTTCCTGACCCCTCTGGTCCTCCCTTTCAGCTAAGTGCCTGGATTTTTCCATGCACTCGGACAACGATGTTTGGAAACCGGCCCATGCTTCCAGGGGAACCCCGGATTCCTAGGCTGATGCAGCCCGATGTTTATTTATCCAAGATTTTGTTAGTACCGGGAATTATGACTAATTCTTTTTTCCTGCTGGCTTCTTTTGGCATGCAGTCTTCTCAGTGACCTTGCCCTTCTCTGTCTCTCCATGTCCTCTCTTGCCATGCTCTCTTGCTACTCTTCAGCCACACCAGACTCAGTTCTTCCAACAGAACAAACTATATCCTGCCTTTTTCATGTATTTGTTTCCTCATCCCTCCCACTTACCCCTCCAGAACACACCACCTGGAATCTCCGTAAAGGCAAGGACCATTTTTATCTTATTTACCGTTATATCCCCAGTGTTTTATCACAATGCCAATATTTAACATTGGTATTCAGTATATGTTTACTGAATGTTTTATCCTTTAATTCTTGATACCTCTTGGTTCTGATCAATTTCCTTAAAATTTGGCCACTTTGCCCTTCTATCGCAATGATTCCAGGTTCTTGATTATTTGCTTACATTTCCTTCGTTGCGCTGAGAACCAGTATTTCTGAGTTGTTTCAGTTTACACTCACCTACCAGTCTGCTGCCCTCCTGCTTCTACAGATCCTTGCTCCTTGTATGTGTCCTGATTCAGATTTGTTTACCTTTCCTGACCAGTTGCCTCCTCAGACGCCTACCTGACCTTTAACAACATTGGTTTGTCCCCTTGGCCCACTTTCTCTCCTGTCACTTCTGGCTTTCTTGAGGAATGATACAGAAGTGACCCCACATACCCCAAAGACAAAATCCCTGTGGCACTTAGACCTATTTCTGGGATACGAATGATTAGAACAGGGATTAGAATTCAGATTGGAATGATGGCGTACCTATGGGGAGTGACACAATGGGTCAGCTTTCATTTCCACTGCATCCTCCACGGTAATGGGAAAAGGTCATTTCTCTGGTCATCCTTCAGACTTAGATCTACAAGTCATTCTGCAGCTCACCTCAGTGCAAAATAACTTAATGTCTTTTCATTTCCAAGTAAGCCATCTTTATACAATACCTCTTTTTTTTAATTCAGATCTTCATGGCTCATTCTCAGTTCTTCACATTAGATTTAATCATTTACATGTAACTAATTCCTCCATTAATTGATACAGTCTAACATAAGTTCACAGGATTTCAACTGTAATTCCCTGAATATATTTTTTTTGCCAATAATGTTACTCAGGCAATCTTTATTATACCAATAAATTCAGCAATAAATAACATTATCATATTTCCTTTCCACATGTTTCGATCTTAACATGCAGGAAGCCTTGGCTCAAGCTTTTTGGATTGACATCAAGCGCATGGATGACCCAGAGTGTTACTTTAATTCTTTGCCAAAAGAGTTAGAAGTAAAAAGAGATCGGATGGTACATTTACTTGAAAGTCTTGGCCTAAAACCGATAGTTCCTGATGGGGGATACTTCATCATTGCTGATGTGTCTTTGCTAGGTTTGTAAGGGTTTTTGTTATTTCAAATATATAGCAACTTATATGTGAAATTATATTAGAATTAGGGAGTAAAGATTGGTGTCAAAGCCATATCAGCATTTTGTCTATGGAAAAATGGCTTTTCGCAATGTCAGTGTTTGTTGTTGTTTTTTAATGATCATCTTGAGTTTTAGGTCCCTGAACCTTAAATGTGATAGTTAACCTGGTTTTGGAGTCAGTTCTTTTAGGTATTCCATTAAACATAGAATTTGTTGTCATCTTGCTCTAGCGTGTAATTTAAAACACAAGTACATGAAATAATATATGAACCCAGTGTTCCTTTGAGTAAAATTTTAGTTTCCTTTTCACTTAAGAAAAATAAGATTTCTAGAATGCTGATGCTATCAGATAATGTTTGCTATTTTAGAATATACTGAAATGAAGTAAAGAAGGAAAATAATATTTATTGAGGGTCTACTACATGACTAGCACTTTCAAACACACTTTTGAAGAAAGCATTGTTTGCTCCATTTTTAAAGATGTGAAGACTTAGTTTTAAATAACTTGCCTGAAGTCACATAGCTAGATTCCAAATAGTTTTGTCTCCAAAAAGCAATGGTCTTTATATTACCTGAAACTGTTTAATGTACTTCTGACATGCCATACTAATCTAAAATTAGAAACATGACAAACATTCTATATATAACTGATTTTCTTTTAAAAAAACTATAATGTTAATAATAGTACATTTAAAAGCATAATTTATTCTTTTTTTTTTAAGATTTTATTTATTTATTTGACAGAGATAGAGACAGCCAGCGAGAGAGGGAACACAGCAGGGGGAGTGGGAGAGGAAGAAGCAGGCTCCCAGCGGAGGAGCCTGATGCAGGGCTCGATCCCAGAACACTGGGATCACACCCTGAGCCAAAGGCAGACACTTAACGACTGAGCCACCCAGACGCCCCTAAAAGCATAATTTATTCTGACAGAAGTTGACCAAATAGTTTGCTTTAAGGTTCTATCACAATAAAGTTATATTCCACTGAACTTGAAAAGCCTTTTATATATACCAAATTTTATAAGGCTGGAAACTTTTGATTTTATAACAAAACAGTGACTATTATTTCTTTATTTGTTGTGAGAGAAGCAGAAGCCATGATGCCCAGAGATTTTTGCTGTCCTGTTGTCTGAAAGCTGTATATGTTTGACTCTCCCAAGCTCCATTCTTATATAAAACCCTTTAAGATGTCCTATACTCTGAAGTTTAGAAATCACTTTTCCTATGTTACATCTAAATGTATAGATCATTTCATGAAATGATAAAAAGAAATAGCTGTTTTCATCACATTAGGTTTGCTTTTGAATTGGAAATCCATAACATTTTCAACATGAATTATTTTTATTTTTTATTATTTTTTAAAATATTTTATTTATTTATTTGCCAGAGAGAGAGGGCACAAGCAGGGGGAGCAGCAGGCAAAGGGAGAAGCAGGCTCCCTGCTGAGGAGGGACCCAATGTGGGACTTGATCCCAAGGACCCTGAGATCATGACCTAAGCCAAAGGCAGATGCTTAATGGACTGAGATACCTAGGCATCCCACAATATGAATTATTTTTATAATAATTGATTTATATACTTGGTCTGCTTCCAAAAACCATTTAAGCCAACTTACATTAAAAAGTTTTCTATGTAATTTTATATATATATATGTATGTGTGTGTGTGTGTGTGTGTATAATAGAGAATTAGTGTCACATAGGCGAGGGAGGAAGCAAATTTTTCACATAGGTTCATATAGTATTGTGACTAGCATTAATTTGGGACTGAACTTTGTGGCTGCAGGGGCAAATAGAAAATGGAATTAGTTACATAATTCTTGGAAATAACTGTTCTTAAAAAAAAAAAAAAAACCTATCCGTGAATTCTTCACTTCCAACCCCACCATACAGTATGAGACTTCAGTAGTTTCTGTGACTATTTTCTGAGAATATTTTGTATCTTGACAGATTTAAATGAAATACATCTTGTCCTCAGATATAATAGGCCATCTAATTTTCATTGTTGTTTTAGATGCAGACCTCTCTGATATGAAGGACAGCAATGAACCTTATGACTATAAATTTGTGAAATGGATGACTAAAAATAAGGTAGTCTTTATCAGCCTTTGAGATACTGTGCTGTATTTTATGGTTAACTTATGAAGAATACTTGCTGACATGTTTTGAACAATGTTAACTACAGTTTTGTTATATGATATTCCATTTATGGCTGTGTGGAGGATTTTAAAAACATTTTTCTTTTTGGAAGTTGTTGTAAATATTTAGAAGTATTTGTTTGTTTTTAATGCTTACCTATCCTAAAATTAAATTTGAAGTTGAAGTAGTTTTCCTATTTCATTTTTCTCTTTATTTTTCAGAAACTGTCAGCCATTCCAGTTTCAGCATTCTGTAATGAAGAGACCAAATTACAGTTTGAGAAGTTTGTGAGGTTTTGCTTCATTAAAGTAAGTTCCTGTTCTATTCAAAAACACATTTATGATGTCCTTCCTTCTGATTTATAAAGCACCTTTTTTTTTCTTGCTTAAGAATTGCTCATATGCAATTTTTAAATTTTGGCTTGCTGCCACGAAATTAACTGCTTACCAGAACAAAACTCAACACTTTTGAAGTGTTGAGTTTACTATATTACAGCATAATCAGACTCCTTACCATGTAAAAATACAATTACTAGACATGTGAAGACATAAGAAAATGTGACCCTTGGGGCACCTGGGTGGCTCAGTCAGTTAAGCATCTGCCTTCAGCTCAGGTCATGATCCCAGGGTCCTGAGATTGAGCCCTGAATCAGGCTCCCTGCTCAGTGGGGAGTCTGCTCCTCCCACTCCCTTTGCCCATACCCCTGCTGTGTTTTCTCTCTCTCGCTGTCACTCTCTCTCAAATAAATACATAAAGTCTTAAAAAGAAAAAAGAAAATGTGACCTTTAATAAAGAAGAAAAGCAGTCGGTAGAAACAGATCACAAGGTGACCCAGATAAGGGAAATAGCAGACAAGGACTTTAAAGCAGATATTGTAAGTATGTTTAAGAAAAAATAAAGGAAAATATAGTCATAATGAGTGAACAAATTAAAACTACAAAAAAATCAACTGGAAATTCAGGAACTTAAAAGTGTAATATCTGATATGAAAAATGTATGGGGCTTCATGGAACACTACATCAAAAGCTAATGATGTACTGTATGGTGACTAACATATCATAATAATAAAAAAAAGAAAGAAAAAGAAAAATGTATGGGGCTTAACATACAGAGGATTGAGGATATCAGGAATAAAGGACCCACTTGGATTACAGATTCATAGAATTATCTAACCTGAAAAACAGAGGGAAAAATTATTTTTGAGAAATGAACAGAGCCTTAAGTCTATGAGACAATATCAAGTGATAATAAATGTAATTAGAGTACCAAAAAAAGAGAGAATGTAGCAGAAAAAGTATTTTAAGACGTAATGGCCAAGATTTCCTCATATTTGGTGAAAAGCAACTTACTTAGAGATCTAAAAGTTCAGTGAACCACAAGATATAAAGAAAACCACCCTGAGACACTTTATACTCAAACTGGTGAAAACCAAGGGTAATAGTAAGATCTTGAAAACAGCCAGAGAAAAACTGTACTTCACATGCATATGAATTTAGCAGCTTCTTATCAGAAAAAAATGAAGACCAGAATACAGTGAAACGACATCCTCAAAGTGCTGAAATAAAAACTATATCAGCCCAGAATTCTTTATCCAGGAAAATAGCCTTTAAAATGAAAATGAAGTATATATTCCTTACAAATAAAAGCTGAGTGAATTGCTTACCAACAGAGCTGTACTAAAAAAAAATCTGAGGGGAACCTGGGTGGCTCATTTGGTTAAGCGGCTGCTTTTGGCTCAGGTCATGATTTCAGGGTCCTGGGATCGAGTCCCACATAGGGTTCCCTGGTCAACAGGGAGTCTGCTTCTCCCTCTCTCTCTCCAGCGCTCCTCCTGCTCTCTCTCTTTCAAGTAAAGAAATAAAACCTTTAAAAAAAAATCTGAATATATGCATCATTGCTATTTTTAAGATGTTATTGCTACTGAAGACAGGCTTAATAAGATCCAGAAACTCTTTTTACCAACACATTCATCTATAAACCTAGTCAGAATGATGTAAACATCGTTTTCAACTTTGAGAGGCAATCTACAAACTCTGAAAGACTCATCTAGAAGAGAATAAAAATGTTAACAACCTAATAATGTCAATATTTAATTGAGTAAAATGTAGAAGAGAGAGTAAGGCCATTAGTATTCTCATCTTACAGTGGATCTAGAAATAGAGGTGTTTCTTTTGAAGTTATAAGCAGAACAAATAAAAGAAAAAAAGTAACTTAAGATTTCCTGTTTTAAAATCATAAACACTGCCCTTTCCCATTCTCTTCTTGGAAATTATGGGAAAACAACTAGGAGAATGGAAAACAGATTCACAAATTCCCCAGTAAATGAAGAAGAGTTGCCAAATACAGTGAAGGTAAAGGGAAGACACCTAGAAAGTCTCTTGTGCTTACATCTTGAAGTTATAAACAGCGCCCGCAGGCAACCTACTCATCTAGAACAAAAGGACAAGAAGTACACTGGCTGTGGGAGCTTCTCCAGACTCATTTAGCATCATGCAAGGCAAGAAAGAAACATACAGCTATATCATCTAGAACCTATGTGGGGCAGGGTGGAAAGGAGATTCTAGTTGGGTTATAGATTTTCTCATTCACTCCTGTCATTTTTGCTCCAACCTGTGTTGGGGCAATGTGGAGGAGATAGATTAAATTGGAGGTAGCCACTTAAATTAGCTGGGAGGAAAACCAAAACCAAAACCAAAGCCCTCCCCACCACTGAAGTCCACATCAATCATATTAAACTTTACTATGGACCAGGGAGAATTTCTGTTGTCTTCTAGTGCTCCCTGGCTCCTCACTTACACAAATCTGCAGATACATCTTCAAATCATAGACAAAGTCAGTAGATAGCATGTTCATTACCCAGAACAATAGGAACAGTAGGTATGCTAGCAGTAGATTACAAAGGTAATTCAATCAAAAATGACTAATGAAAAGGAATCTATGAATCTATAAAAATACACTATTAGGAGAAAGGAAAAGGTACAAGGAAAACCAAATGTCAGAGAACATTCAGCCAGAAAAGTGTTGCTATAGAGCAAATAAAAATCGATAGTTCAAATTCAAAACCTTTAAAATGAGATTGAAGCAGAGATTTTAAAAGTTCAGGGAAGATATTGTCAGATAATATAAGAAGATAAAATGGCAACTTCTCAGAGCTCAGGTACAAAACTGAAGGGAAAAAATCAAGCTATTGGTAATTGGTAGTGACATTGGAAACAGCACAGAGAACGCTGAATACTTCCGTAAGCATTTTAAGGATTGAGAAAAGTAAGCAAAGAAGAGTGGAGAGGAACAAAGGTTTTTAAAGTATTAGAAAAATTATGGATGCAGAAAACAAGTGAAATATGTAGAATCTTGTGGTGGGGGAAACAAATGGAACCTGAAAATAATTTTATAACTTTAAGAATGCTTTCCATTAAAAAACCCAAAAACAGGTAAATCTAGCAATTGAAAAGGAGTGCCTTGTCCAGGAAAAATTGTCACAGAACGATTAACACTGAGATATATTGGACTTAAAAGATAAAGAAACAATCCTTTGACATCTACACAAAAAGACCAAAGCCTTCATGGGGGTGGGGTAAGAGGATCCATGTGGACACACCCCATTTCCATCAACACTCAATATTGGAATATAGGAGAGCAATACCAAGAAGTCTCCAGGGAAAGTTACCAGAGCTGACTCAACCTCTTGGAAAGGCTAAAAATAAAAGGATGGCAAAACATGCCAAGAAAATGGAAATTGAAAAAAAGCAGGTGAAATTTAAGGCCAAATAAGCCAAAAAGCAGCACTTTACAATGGTTATGGGTAAAATTCTCAGCAGCTCTCAAACATATGAAAGGATGTCCTACTTTAGTCATATTACAAGAAATGAAAATTCAAACTGCAACAAGATTTTATTAATTTGGAAACAGCCAAACAACTAAAAATTTCCGTAAGATACTCTAAGAGTGGGGCTATAATTTGTAATATCTCTTAACAATGCTTAGTTTGACCATTTCCATCCAAATGTAAATGCACATACCTCTTAACACAGAAATTCTACTTCTGGGATCTTTTTCCTGTGGATTTACTTGCACATTTTGAAGGGCTTGTGCTCAAGGATTTTCCGTATTTGTAACTCCCTTCTTTGACAGTGAAAAAAACCTTGGCTCTCATCATGGAATCACTTCTTTAATCAGTCCCTCTGTATGTGCCACTGCCCCTCCAGCCACCACCACTGATGCGTGCCTTTTACCCGACTCAGCCTTTGACACTTTGTACCAGGCTGCCACTGCTGTCACCTTTTGCAGAGATGCCCTCCTCCAACTCTCCAACACTGCACACCGGGCTGCCCTGTCACCCACTGCATGGAATCCTTCACCCCTCATACGCTCTGACAGCCCATGCCAGTCTATGTTGGCAGTTGCCTGCCTCATCCTGTCTAGGTTCTAACACCCTGCACGGAGCCATCCCGCCATACAGATGCTGGCTTACCCCGCTTGGACTCTGACATACTGTTCCAGTCTACATCGCCACTGCCATCACCGACACCTCATGCCACCCACATTAGAAACCCTCTTCACTCCACTCGGGCTGCTACATCCTGCACTAGGCTGCCCAGGCTCCACCTGCCTCCATATGTAGACACCTGCTTCACTCAGCTCCACCTAATGGCTCTTCAAGTAAATCATTCTGTAGAGAGGGAAGAGAAAAAAAGTAGAAAAAGCAGAAGAGAAAAACAAGAACTTGATTTTCACTGCTTTTCTGTCATTTTAATTTTATACCATCTGCTGGTATTGCCTATTCAAAAAGCAAATGAATTTTATTAGTAATTGTAACTGAAACATTGAAGGAAATGGGCATAGTAGTGTGAATGAACAATTTTTCCTCATTCAGAGCAGAGAATTTTGAATTTTATCTGAAGGTGATAAATAAGGAAATAGAACTAAATGTATTATTTAGATCTGGGAGGTAACCACTAGAACTAAAACCAGAAATTGCCACAAAAAGTTGTCTTGGGGGATGGTGGGCATTGTAGGAAGGAGTAGGGAGAGGAGGAGCACATGATTCTTACTCTGTGTAAGCTCTTCTATACTCTGATTTGCTTCCATAATTATATATTAACTTGATCGTATTCCTTTTGTAGTTCTGCCTTTTCATTTTTACTTTGAAATGTTCTCTTGAGATCAGATATTCACTTAAATCTTCATTTAGTGCTATTATGTTTTATATTTTTTCTACTTTACCAAAATCTGTCTTTATTTTAAAGTGAACAACTCATTAGAGTACTATCCAAAATTGAATGAATGATAGCTGTAATTTGCTCAACTTGCCTATTTTCAATTAGGCAAATGCCAGCTAGTAGCGCCATTCACCATGATTTTGTGTCAGAAAGAATCATCTTCATATTTGTAAAGGTCATTTTAGGAGAAGAGAGACTGCAGATTTTAATGCTTTTAGTGAACTAATATTTTCAGTAAACTTTTCTGAGCAGCAATGAAAAATAATTTTTTCAGAAATCTTAGCATTGGATATAAATGTTGGCAGTAAACACAGTCAATAAATATCATGCAATTTCTCAAATGGAAAGGATTTCCCCCTTACAAATTCCTTTCCTAAAGACATTCAAATACCCCAACTGGAGATTGAGTCTCAGTCCTTTAATCTCCCAAGCTTATAGCTGGACATCATGAGGGGTGTCAGGTTATGCAGAAAAGAGGGTGAGGTGAGAGGCAAGAAAGCAAAAATAATAAATATTGGTCCCATGAGCACATCCTTCAGACTCACTGCTGGCATCAGTGTCATTTACGAGTCTGGGTCTTCTTTGGCTTTGCAGGCTGCTTGGGCTGCTCCAGTGGTTATAAATAGTGAGAGTGTCCGCACTGGTGGATGTGGTTTTGGCTGGGATCAGGTTAAACTGTTTTTAGTCTGAACTGCATTTAACAGTTTGTCGATCATTTTCTTGGTGATGCTTTTTGGCCGCATGCCAGTCGATTTGTGCATTTCTTTAGTGTCAGGATAGTAGCAATAAATTGGCAGCCAGTATCACAAAACAGTATGATGTAGTGATCAGTGTCACACTTCTCTAGCTCCTCTAATATTGAATTCTTATGAGGTTCATTCACTTTTCCAGCCAGGCAGTAATGGGATATAACATTAGAAATAATTGGTTTGTTTGATTTACTGCTGGAACGGTTCCTTAAGGAGCTTGGGACCTGTGTACTAGACCACCAAGGCGAGGGAAGATGCTACGGATGCCATTTTCCAGTTTCTGCCCATGCTTCTCCAGTTGTGGCTTTATATACAGGCAAGGCTTTCAATGGCTTGTTTCCTGAGAAGGCATGATCCCCCAATGAACACTCTGGGGTTCAGTGCTGCGGAGGCCAAGGATGGGCTAGAGCCCAACTGGGCCCTGCTCAAGTTATCAGGTGTTGAAGAGCACTTGGTTCCCAAATCACTACGTGACTTTTCCCGATCCGTTGACTTTGGTATATTTTTTATATTTAAATATTTACTTCATCTTGAATTTATTTGATATATAATGAGATTATTTCATTTATTTACAGAAAGACAGTACACTGGATGCTGCTGAAGAAATCATTAAGGCATGGATTAGACAGAAGTCTTGACACAAGCAGATTGCTTCTATTTGATGACTTAATATGAAATTGTTATTTAGTGCTGCCATTTGCTGGATATTGAAGAACAAATATTTTAGTGCCAATGAAATTTGAAGAAATAATTCCATTGTTCTCCAAAATCCGCTGGGGTTTTTCAGTTGAAATGTATGAAAACACCTGCCACTACCATTTTACATCAGGCGGTGTAGCACTGTGGATAAGAATTGTGAGATGCTGGTTGATGCTTAACCTTTCAGTGCTTCAGTTCCCTCATCATAGAAGGGGAATAAAATGTAGCACCTACTTTAGATGAAGTTTGTGAGTAGAGCTCGCAACTGGCTCCGTGGGTAGAGCATGCAACTCTTGATCTTGGAGTCATGAATTCGAGCCCCGTGTTGGGCATGGAACCTACTTTCAAAAATAGCACCTAGTTTAGAAGAAGTTTGTGAGGATAAAATGGATTGATATAGGTAAATAAATAAACCCTCAATGTTAGCCAATTCCATCTCTCCACCATTGTGTAAAAACTCTTAGCCAGTTATACCCCCTCAACTCCAAGTCCTTGCTTTGTCTACCCACATGTAGTTCCCTCCCCCTCGTTTGCCAATGGCTTTGAACTTTGCTCACAGTTTTGCTTCTCTGTCCCAAATACTGCCATCATCCACAGTGGCTTCAAGGTCCACATGGATTACCTAGGCTTTCAGTACTTTGACCTCACCTTTGGCGATGTTCACCTCTACTCCACTCTCCATTTCAGCCACCCACCACCTTGGGTACACCCTGAACCTTTCATCATTTAAGGCTGTACCACCTAGGAGATAATAAATTAGTCATCTCACACTGTACCCACCTATCCCTATAGTATTCTCTCAGTGTGTCTCATCTGCTTTCAAAATATCACTTCTTTAAACTCACTATAATTTCAACTCCACTATTTCTCAAAAAATGGTCTATGGCCCTCTTATAGCAGAATCAGAATCAATCTACGAGAATAGATTCTGGTCTTCATCCTAGACCTGCTGAAAATAACCTCAGGGTCATCCTAGACCTGCTGAAAATAACTTCAGGATCTGGCCCTTCCAAGGTGATTTTTATACCCACTGAATTTTGATAATCACATGGAACCCTCTATTTTATTCCTGTCAGTCCCCTTATATTTTCCCTACTGAGCTTGGATTGCATCATCTGTCACTTCAGCCAAGATACTTTGGTGCCTTGAATAACTTGCCCATTGTTCTATCTCACCTAACTGCCCCCCCGCCCAAAAAAAAACCCTAAAACTCCACCCTAGGATTGAAACTCCATGCTTGCACTGGGCTGCTGAGTACTGCTGTCACAAAATACGCAGTTGTGAAGATGCCGACAACCACAAATGCACATCATTAACCTTAACCAGATTTAATCCTTCCATGATACCCTAATGAGATTTCTCTACCTTTTACCACAGCAGCAATTCCTAATGCTCTCCTGTTCTCTACCATAAAAAATATCCAACCTCCTTTCTCTTTACACCTCAAATTCCTCCACGACCAGCACAATTAAATCACAGCTAATGACCTCATCTCCCACTTGTGAGAAAAACAAAATGTAAAACAGAAGAACCAGACCAGCACCACCAACAGAGATCCTGCCAAAAGGCCTGTGACCAGCATTCATCCTTAATTCATTTCATCCAAGGGGGTTGGGGCAGAGTGGGGAGGATTGGTAGGAAGGCAAAACCAGGTCCAGTCATGCAGAAGGAAACCCAGGACCTCAAGAACCAACTACTGCATAACAGTATAAATCCCATGTATAATTTTTAGCCTGTCCACTCTTGCTGGGGATTTGATACAGTTTTTACCAGGGTTTAAATTTGCTCTTTGCAGTCCTAAACTTGTCCAGTGCTAATCCTATCACCATGTCTTCTCGCATTCTCACTTGGTTCAGCCCATTCTCTTGTATCTTCAGCCACTACTGGCTCCCTTCCTCAGCAGTGAGACAGGTCCAGATTTCTCTCATATTAGAAAATCCTTTCCTTAATGCTGTCTACTACCCTATTATTTCTTCCTCTTCAGGGCAAAATTTCTTTCTTCTTTCCTCCTTTCCTCCCTCCCCTCTTCCTTTGTTCCTTGCTTTAAGAAATATTACACTATGTGCCAGACACTATTGTAGGCACTTAGGCTGTATCAGCCTATACCTGCCTTCTTGGGCTTTCCTTCTAGCCAGGGGAGGGAGACTAATTCATAAATATAATGAAATATATTGAATTAAACTTTTTTATTGTTTTTATTTTAACTCCAGTATAGTTAACATACAATGTTGTTAGTTTCAGGTGTACAATATAGCGATTCAACAATTTTATATGTTACTTGATGATCATCACAATGTTTACTCTTAATCTCCTTTCCCTGTTTCACCCATCCCCCCACCACCTCTCCTCTGGTAACCATCAGTTTGTTCTCTATTGTTAAAAGTGTGTTTCTTGGATGTCTCTCTCTCTTTTCCCCCTTTCTCATTTGTTTCTTAAATTCCACATATGAGTGAAACATGGTATTTGTCTTTCTCTGACTTATTTTGCTTAGCATTATACCCTCTGGGTCATCCATGTCATTGCAAATGACAAGATTTTGTTCTTTTTTATGGCTAATATTCCATCTTCTTTATTCAGTCATCTATTAATGGACACTTGGG
Organism: Ursus maritimus; assembly: GCF_017311325.1. NCBI lineage: Eukaryota > Metazoa > Chordata > Mammalia > Carnivora > Ursidae > Ursus > Ursus maritimus. The sequence goes on from NW_024423564.1 coordinate 30,934,937, forward strand.
CTGGCTTCCATAGTTTGGCTATCGTAAATAATGCAGTAAACATATCTAATAAACATATATCATTTCAAATTAGTGTTTTTCTATTCTTTGGCTAGATACCCAGTAGTGTGATTACTGGAGCATAGGGTAGTTCTACTTTTAATTTTTTGAGGAACCTCTGTACTGTTTCCACAGTGGCTGCACCAGTTTGCATTCCCAGCAACAGTGCACAGTTTCCTTTTTCTCCAAGTCCTCACCGACATTTGTGTTTTTTATTTTAGTCATTCTGACATGTGTTAGGTGATACCTCGTTGTGGTTTTGATTTGCATTTCCCTAATGATGAGTGATATTGAGCATCTTTTCATGTGTCTGTTGGCCATCTGGATGTCTTCTTTGGAGAAATGTCCGTTCATGTCTTTTGCCTGTTCTCTAATTGGATTATTTGTTTTTGGGTGTTGAGTTAATATCAGTTCTTTATATATTTTGGACGTTAACCCTTTATCAGGTTGTCATTTGCAAATATCTTCTCCCATTCCATAGGTTGTCTTTTAATTTTGTTGATTGTTTCCTTTGCTATGCAGAAGTTTTTATTTTGATATAGTCCCAGTAGTTTATTTTTGCCTTTATTTTCTTTGTCTCGGGAGACCTATCTAGAATAATGTTGCTATTGCCCATATCAGAGAAATTACTGCCTGTGCTCTCTTATAGGGTTTTTATGGTTTCAGGTCTCACATTTAGGTCTTTAATCCATTTTTAGTTTATTTTTATGTATGGTGTAAGAAAGTAGTTCAGTTTCATTCTTTTGCATATAGCTGTCCAGTTTTCCCAGCAACATTTGTTGAAGAGACTTTCTTTTTTCCCATTGCATATTCTTGCCTCTCTTGTTGAAGATTAATTGACCAAATAGTCATGGATTTGTTTTAGGGCTTTCTATCCTGTTCCATAGATCTATGTGTCTGTTTTTGTGCCAGTACCATACTGTTTTGATTACTATAGCTTTGTAGTATAACTTGAAATATATAATTATGACACCTCCAATTTTGTTTTCCTTTTTCAAGATTGTTTTGGCTATTTGGAGTCTTTTGTGATTCCATACAAATTTTAGGATTATTTTTTCTAGTACTGTGAAAAATGTTGGCATTTTGATAGGAATTGCATGAAATCTGTAGATTGCTTTAGGCAGTATGGACAATTTAATATTTGTTTTTCCAATCCATGAGCATGGAATATATTTCCATTTGTTTATGTCATCTTCAATTTCTTTCATCAGTGTTTTATAGTTTTCAGAGTACAGGTCTTTCTCCTCCTTATTTAATCTTATTCCTAGATTTTTTATCCTTTTTGGTGCAATTGCAAATGGGGTTGCTTTCTTAATTTCTCCCTCTGTTGCTTCATTAGTAGTGAATAGAAATGCAACAGATTTCTGTACATTGACCTTGTGTCCTGTGATCTTACCAAATGTTATACTTATACATGGAAATTATATGAAGAAAAGAAGTAGAGAAGGATAGAGGAGAATGAAAGTGTTAGAGAAGCGATTTGGAATGTTAAACACTTGGTCAGCTAGGTCTCACGGACGGGACATGGAGGCAGACTTACAGGAGAGGAGGGAGGGAGCCTTATGTAGATCTTGAGGAAGAACATTCTAGCTAGAAGGAATAGCCAATGCAAAGACTCTGTGACAAGAGGCTGTACTCAGCATGTTTGATGAGTACCAAGAGTCTGGTATGGCTGGATGTAATAACCAAGCCACAAAGCAGCAAGTATGAGGTCAGAGAAGTAACAGTGTAAGGATAGTGTTAGGATAATGGTTTAATCCAGAGAACCAGGGTGCCACTTTATACTTAATTTTTAACATGTAAAATAATGTTTATGCCAGACTGGGAACAACCAGTATGTTCATCAACAGTCAATATTTGGGGGGTAATATTTGGGGTTAATAAAATGAAATACCATACAGCAATGAAAATTTACAACCTACAGCAAAACACATGAATGAATTTCATCAGTACTGTTTTCATAGGGTTTCTTCACAGGTTCTTCAAAGAATAAGCTGGAGTTCTCAGTAGACAGAGTGTTCTATAATAATAGAATCTAGTACTGCGATTATTGAAGCCTCAAAAGCCCGCCCCAGCATTTGGGGTTCTACAACTTCTGTGGCCACTGGAGGGCTTCCATGTTTTGGTCCAATCATCAAGCTTAGGAAAGGTCCATAGCAAACTCCTTGTCTCAGTTAACCAAGGGACAGGGGTTACCACCCTTTCCACTTGGCTAGGATGAGGCGAGTTGAGTTGGGGAGGAGGAAGGCATGGATTTTAAACATGGGGGTCTGTGGTGACTAGTACAATATTGGACCAAGGAAAATTTAAAGTCTGGCCTAACATCTCTAGGAATTTAGAAGCCAAGGCCAGACCTGAGGCTTCCAGATACCTAAATAGATATCCAGGTCTAACTGTGGTTAGAGACACACTGCTACAGTGTGAAATCCAAAAGGGGTTGGAAAGAAGGGTCTGCAAGATCCTAAGACTGACAGAACAAGAGCACCAGGATCGGCTTTGGCTGGTTTGTTCTGCTCACACCTAGCACTTAGCTCTATGTCTTAGCCTGGTTCCTGGTGATCACTATGGCAGCTGCTGCTCAGAGTAGTTAGCCCCTAACTCTAAATCCTGCCTGCCTTGCACTCTTTTGAGTTGGAGTTCCCAGCCCCTTCCTCCTTCATTGAAGAAGGGGTGCTTGATCTTCTCTTGGTCTTTTATTCCTCTTTCCTGCTGTTGGGAATACACTCCTCATCATCTGTTCTTGAGGTCCTTACATCTCTTCAAAGTATCTCTCTAGCTGCTATGTTGAGAATAGACCGTAGGGTCAGCAAAGGTTGAGATAAGGAGACCTATTACAGTATTTCACATAGAAGATCACCGTGCTGGCAGTGGATGGTGAGAAATGGTCAGATTCTGGATGTATTTTTTAAGGCAGGACCAAGAGGATTTGCTAACAGAGTATATAAGAGACATGAGACAAAGTAAGAAATCAAGAATGAGTCCCTGGGGGCGCCTGGGTGGCTCGATTGAGCATCTGCCTTCAGCTCAGGTCATGGTCCCAGGGTCCCGGGATCGAGCCCCACAGCAGGGCATCAGGCTCCCTGCTCCTCCCTTCTCCCCCACTCCCCCTTGCTCATGCTCTCTCTCACTCTCTCACTCTTTCTCACTCACTTTCTCTCAAATAAATAATTAAAGAATTAAAATTAAAAAAAGAATGAATCCATGGAATGTGCCAATTGCCAACAATAGAATTTATATCATCGACTTACTTTGACAGTACTGTTAATGGTATAATCTCCCATTTTCCACCCCTCTTTATGTTTTTTCTTATGCTTCCTTTTTGCCATTAAGAGAGATCCATATTTTACATCTCTTATATCCTTTTCCTCTACAGTAGAGAGTAATAAATCTTAAAATGATATATCAAGAAATAAAGACATAAGTGAAATAAGAAAACCTTATTTATTTAATCCTAACCTTAAAGTTGTGTATACCTTTGTTGTCTTTGGAAACTTCTGAAGCTTCTTTTTTAATGTTGTCTTTCTGAGCCGTTGACTCTACATTCCATCTGGGAGCTAAGTATTCTGCATCTTCAGAGGTACTGCTCTTCCTCTTCCCTGTGCTAAGGTAAGCTGGATACTTCAGCTCTAACCCCCCTCCCCTTTTTCTTTCTTTTCTTTTCCTTTGAGAGTGGCTTTTGGGGTTTAGTAATCTCTACTTCAGGGCCTTTAGATGTGGTCCTGGTTCTTCTCATTTTACAGATGTTCCCCATGCTTGTGCCCATAGTTGACTCTTTGGTCTGGATATTGTCTTCCTTCTTCATTCTGCCTTACTTCTTTGTCTTTTTTCTGTAACTTATTTTTCTGTAACAATGCTACCATTCGTTCTTACTTTACTTCAACTACATCTGCTTAAATATTAATATTAAATAATAATGTGCCAACTATTCTAAGGGCACGAAGGAGCTTATTTTTTTACTGTCTTAGGAAATAAACCAAGTTTTCTTGGTGCTTCTTCTGGTGGGTTGTTAAGAAACTGAAGTAAAATCAGTAAAAAAAAGTTTTGTTACTATTTAAAATACTTCCTAATTTTCATTACTTTTCCTATAGGTTCTGGACCTACCTCAATAGCTTTTGCTGCTTGTTCTTTTGTTTCAAATTCCATAAAAGCAGATCCCTTTGGATCTCCAGTAGATTTATAACATAGTAGATGTATATAAACAGCATTGCCACATTTTCCTAATACTGCAATCCAGCTGTGATTAACACTTTGGGGAAGTAACTCTTATACGCTAAACTAGGAACAGTATTAAATATGTTGGGATTCTTACTCAGAAGGTCAATAAATTTTTGTGTTCTCACTAAGGTCAAGAAGGCTCCAGGAGGAGCAGGCTTGGGGGGAAGGTGAGGACACATTTGAGTTTGAGATGCTCATTCACTTTCAGATGTTGGGTAAACAGCTGGAGAGTCAGCTTGGAGTTTAGGGAAGAGGCTAGAGGTATACACATCTGAGATGTGTAGCTTATTGATGATATTTAGACATGAGAGTGGATAGAGGCACTAAATATGCCAGTATTAGCAACTGGAAGAACTGATGACTTAGCCCAGAAGTTTTGCAAAATTTTACAGCAAAGTGAAATCCTGAAAGAGTTTTTTCATTTGATAACTCCACTTACACACACACACACACACACACACACACACACTCACCCATACACACAACCCCTCTGTAATCTGGAGTTCTTGCCTGGTATTATGCTAAGATCTCTAAAGATCTCCATCCATGTTCTGGATTTGAAGGAAACATCTCAGCCCCGTCAGGCTCAGGATTAGCTCTTAGGATTCACTGCTGCAGACCACTCTGGCCCTCTTAAACCCTATCCTTTCTTGTTCCTGCAACACTGCACATCTGTGAATAGCCTCCCACCTCCCTAGCTACTCCTCAGTCTCCTTTGCCTGTTCCTTCAATATTGATATTTCATCTTTCTCCCTAAATAACTTCATTTACTCTCTAGTCCTTTCTGTCCAGCCTAGTCCTTTCTGTTGAATTTCAGACCCATATACCCAACGCTCCATCTGTCACCTTCTGTGGATGTTTCTTAGACAATCCCTATACCCAGTCTGGTCTCCTCAATTAATGGTGCCCCCAATCCAGTTGTTCAAATCCAAAAACCTAGAAATCATACTTTTCTCCTCACAGCCAACTCCTGTGTATATTACCCTAACTATGTCTTAAATCCATCATCTCTCTGCCCCCAACTGCCACTGCTCTGGTACAGGCCAATATCATCTCTCAAGTAGACTACTGGTCAATTTCCTAACAGTTCTCCCTGGCTTGCCCCTTGCAGTCCATTATCCTTATAAACTAAATATGAGCTTTCTAAAATGCAAATGTGATCATGTTACATGTATTAGTTAAGCATATGCATATTGCAAGTTTAAATCAAATAGGAATTTTCTGTCTTAGCTGAACATTTTAGGAGTAGTCTAGTTTCAGTTATGGCTTGATCCAGGATGGAAATTATAATCTGTTACCAAGGTCTGTCTTGCAGTTCTGTTCTCTCTGAGTCGGCTTTATCTTCAGGTTGCCATGTCCTATGATAGCAAATTGGTTGCAGCAGTTTCTAAGTATCATATGGTCATACTAGCAAATCCAGCAAAAAAAAGGACACCTTCTCTTTCTGAAGCTCCAGCATTGGTCATACTGTGTTATATTGGTCTGTCCCTGAGCTACCTGCTGTGCCAAGGGGATTGGATATGCTAAATATCTTAGGCCAATCCAAGGTCAATTCAACACAAACTACATTGGTTGACAGAAGGGACAGAATGAAAAAGAGGGCAGATGAATGAGCAAACATCTTAAGTGACTTAAAACCTTTTAATGACTCTTTACCACTCATAATGTAAGGGGTGTTCTCATCAGGGCCTGCAATGCCCTGTATGATATGGTCTCTCCTACTCCCCTAGTCTCATCTTTTCTGGTCATTTTTTCCAACTCACAGGTCTGGTAATACTGAGTTCATTTCAATTTCTAAATGAGTTTTTTTCTTCTCTCTGCCTTTTAGCACATGTCATTTTTTTGACGTTCATGCTTAATTTGGGTGGTATAACACTCAATTTTATGTGTCAACTTGGCTAGGCTATGGTTCCCAGATATATGATCAAACATTATTCTGGATGTTTCTATAAGGTTGCTTTTTGGTGAGATTAACATTAAATCAGTGAACTTTGAGTAAAGCAAATTGCCCTCCAAGATGTGGGTGGGCCTCATCCAATCATTGGAGGGCCTGAGAACAAAAAACTAACCTGCTCTCACCAAGAGGGAATTCTGCCAGCAGACAGACTTCAGACCTGAACTGCAGCATCGTGTCTTTGGGTCTCCCCTGCAGGCCCACTCTGCAGATTTTGGACTTGCCAGCATCCATAATCACTTGCGCCAAATTTTAAAAATAAATCTCTTTATATGTCTATATATATATCTACACATACACGCACATCCATTGGTTCTCTTTTTCTGGAGAATTCCGACTAATGTAGGTGGATTAGCAAAAATAAGATAAGTTGTCTATAAATTCCCAAAGTTAGGTAAGAAGTCATTTAGTGACATCATGCCATACGATAGTGAGAGATACAGACTTTGCATAGGAAACAATGATAAATTTCAGCAGATTTTTGTGAAAGAGAGTGAAAGACTATGGAAAAATTATGGTTTGGCTAACCAAAAGTTGATTATATCCTTCTTCTCCTTTGACCACTTCTACATAGAGGCTAAAAAGCCAAACTTTGCAATTTCTCAGCTTCCCTTACAAACTATTAAAAAGCTCCCGAGAAGAGCTTCCATTCATTGAAAAAGATAAAAGACAAAGTCATCCTGAGACTTTTGTCTTTTTTGTTCTCTTCACCTTTCTATCTACTTTCTTCCTGCCTGGAATGTAGAAGTAAGGTCTGGAGATACTGCAGCCATTTTGCATTCACGCAGCAAGTGGCATGAAAGTGAAGGCCTACATGATAAGGATGGTGGAGCAAAAAAATGGGAAGAGACTGAGACCCTAGTAGCAACTTGGAGCCACTGTACCTGCCCCCAGACTTTGTAATGCATGAAACAAATAAACCTCTATTAAAGTCACTATAGCAGAGTTTTCTCTTATTTATAGATGAATGTATTACTACTTGATATAGAGAATACGGTACAAAGATCAAATTTTTCTTCTGGAAGATAAACTGACCTGATGAAAAATCCTTTAGGCAGAAAGAAATGCCAATCAGAGGGGTCCTGCAGGAAAAGATGGTGGGGGCCTGAAGGATTTAGTATGAGAGAAAGGCAAATAATCACACATCTTTGTCAAATTTGTGAATTTTTCCCATCATTCTTATGATGAAAACAATTATATAACTACATGATTACCAAATATTTAAATCAAAAATTATTCCCAAATGAAGCAAGGAGTCTCCTTGGTCTCAGCTGGATAAACCCAACGGTGAAACAAAACAAAACAAAAACCTCAACCATGTTCTTGAGACATGAGAATTTCATTTTATTGCTGCTCTGAGAATACATCTAATTATTCAATCATGCCAATTAAATAGGAAGTTCACCTGCTGACAAACAGCTACCTGGGGATATAACAGAATAAATTGTAGAAATAATTGGATTTTCTAATCAATATTAACTTCATCATATTACACAGCTGCTACTTTCTTTTACATTTAGATACAGCTTTTTTTTTCTTATAATATGTAAAACTTTGCATTTGTAGCAAAATCTCATGGTTAAAAAGATGAGTAATTTTGTCCTTTCGTCAGAGTGGTTATCCTGTCTGAAGAATTATTTTCACAAACTCTTTTATCCCTCTCATTAGTTAGCCATTAAAAGTATAAATATCATGTTTTAGCTGAAACCATAGAGTTGTATCTTCTAACACAACAACTCCATTTTGTGTGTGAATTTCTGAGATGACTTATAACGTCACTTTTATAATTATTCTTGGAGCATTCTGTTGACCAATATATGCATGAAAGAATACAAAACTCATGAAAACTATTCAGTTTTCTAGATATTTGCAAATGTCTCATCAGGTAAAGGGCTAGTATCAAAATCTATAAAGAACTTATCAAACTCAACACCCAAAGAACAAATAATCCAACAAGAAATGGGCAGAAGACATGAACAGACATTTCTGCAAAGAAGACATTGAAATGGCCAACAGACACATGAAAAAGTGCTCAACATCACTCAGCATCAGGGAAATACAAATCAAAACCACAATGAGATACCACCTCACACCAGTCAGAATGGCTAAAATTAACAAGTCAGGAAACGGCAGATGTTGGTGAGGATGTGGAGAAAGGGGAACCCTCTTACAACCGTTGGCGGGGATGCAAAATGGTGGAGCCAACTGGAAAACAGTATGGAGGTTCCTCAAGACATTAAAAATAGAACTACCCTACAATCCAGCAGTTGCACTAGTAGGTATTTATCCTAATGCTACAAAAGTGCTGATTTGAAGGGCCCCATGCACTCCAATGTTTATAGCAGCATTATCAGCAATAGCCATATTATGGAAAGAACCCAAATTTCCATCAACCGATGAATGGATAAAGCAGATGTGACATACATATTCAATGGAATATTATTCAGCCATCAAAAAGAATGAAATCTTGCCATTTACAACAACGTGGATGGAACCAGAGGATATGATGCTAAGTGAAATAAATCAGAGAAAGACAAATATCATGATTTAACGCATATGTGGAATTTAAGAAACAAGACAGATGAACATAGGGGAAGGGAAGGAAAAATAAAATAAGATAAAAACTGGGGTGCCTGAGTGGCTCTGTCAGTTAAGCATCTGCCTTCAGCTCAGGTAGTGATCTCAGGGTCTGGGATTGAGCTCCACATTGGGCTCTCCATTCAGTGGGGAGCCTACTTTTCCCTCTCCCTCTGCCTCCACCCCCCCCCCCAGCTTGTGCTCTCTCTCCCTCTCTCTCTCTCAAATAAATGAATAAAATCTTGAAAAAGATAAGATAAAAATAGAAAGGGAGGCAAACCATAAGAGACTCTATAGCTAAGAGAACAAACTGACAGTTGCTGAGCAAGGGAGGTGGGAAGAATGGGGTAAATGGGTGATGGGCATTAAGGAGGGCACTTGTTGGGATGAGCACTGGGTGTTACATGTAAGTGATGAATCACTAAATTCTATTCCTGAAACCAATACTACACTATATGTTAACTAACTTGAATTTAAATTTAAAAAATATTAACAGGAAAAAAAAAAAGAGCATAAATACTTAGTGATAGAATCAGGGCATCAAAGGGCATGCTCGAAACATTTTGATAGGCATTGTGAAATTGACTTCCAGAAATGTTGCCCTGATTTAAGTGCTTATTTTCCCATGCTAGGAGAGCAGGGGTTGAGCTATCCTTTCAGTATCATTTTAGACAGAAAAGCAGACCCTGATTAGAAATATTTTATTGCCAGGCAAAAGGGAGATGGATGTAATTTCAAGCTTGTGTGTGTGTGTGTGTGTGTGTGTGTGTGTGTGTGTGTGTGTATGCACTACCTGACTTAAAAATGTTTGCAGACCACTAATTATCTTGGGGCTAGGAGCCAATTGCACCTTTGAGTTCTGTGTCTTGGGACTGGGCCTCCAGAGATCAGACAGAGTCCGTTATTGATGAGCTGGACTCTGCTCTTCAGAGGCCAGGAGGAAGGCTCTGAGACATGCTTGTCATATCTGCAGTTTTAGAAACCATCTTTGGTACTTCGAGAAATCATTCCTAAGTGAAGGACATGGGCCAAAGAGAGAGCCAGTGGTTAAAGACAAAGCAACAACAAAGAACCAGTGGTGTTCTGAGGGCCAAATTCCATTTGCAAAAATTCAAATTTCTGTTGAGTGCCTACTATGTGCCAGACCCTGCTTTAGGTGCTGGGGATACTGCAGTGAACAGAACATAAAAAATCCCTGGCCTCATGGAATGTGTATTAAGGGAGGATATAGATGATAAATTAGAGAAACATATTGTACATTCCATGGTGACATGTCTATGAGTGCTCTTGAGCATTTTTTCATGTGTCTGTTGGCCATTTGTATGTCTTCTTTGGAGAAGTGTTTATTCGTGTCTTCTCTCCATTTCTTAGAAGGATTATTTATTTTTTTGGGTGTTGATTTTGTTGAGTTCTTTACAGATTCTGGATACTAGCTCTTTATCCAATATGTCATTTGTAAATATCTTATCCCATCTGTCAGTTGCCTTTTAGTTTTGTCAACTGTTTCCTTCCCTGTGAGGAAGCTTTTTGTCTTGATGAAGTCCCAATAGTTGTTTTTTTGCTTTTGTTTCCCTTGACTCCAGTGCTGTATCTAGGAAGAAGTTGCTGCAGCCAAGGTCCAAGACATTGTTGCCTGTGCTCTCCTCTAAGATTTTGATGGTTTCCTGTTTTACATTTAGGTCTTACATCCATTTTGAATTTATTTTTGTGTATGTGTAAGAAAGTGGTCCCGTTTCATTCTTCTGCATGTGGCTCTCCAGTTTTTCCAACCCCATTTGTTGAAGAGACTGTCTTTTTCCCATCGAATATTCTTTCCTGCTGTGTCGAAGATTAGTTGGTCATATAGTTGTGGGCCCATTTCTGGGTTCTTCTCTCTTCCATTGATCTGTGTGTCTGTTTTTGTGTCAGTATCATAGTGTCTTAATGATTATAGCTCTATAATCCATCCTGAAGTCTAGGATTCTTATGCCTCCCACTTTGCTTTTCTTTTTCCACATTACTTTGGCTACTCAGGGTCTTTTCTGGTTCTATACAAATTTTAGGATTGTTGTTCTAGCTCTGTGAAAAATGCTGGTGTTATTTTGATTAGGATTGCATTGAATGTGTAGATTGCTTTGGGTAGTATAAATATTTTAACAATATTTGTTCTTCCAATCCATGTGCATGGAATGTTTTTCCATTTCTTTGTGTCTTCCTTAATTTCTTTCATAAGTGTTCTATAATTTTCAGTATACACATATTTACCTCTTTGGTTAGGTTTATTCCTAGGTATCTTACTTAGGGTTTTAGATGCAATTGTAAATGGATGAATTCCTTAATTTCTCTTTCTGCTTTATTATTGGTGTATGAAATACAACAGATTTCTGTATGTTGGTTTTGTATCCTGCGACTTTGCTGAATTCATGTATCAGTTCTAGTAATTTTTTGGTGGAGTCTTTCAGGTTTTCTACATACAGTATCATGTCATGTGTGAAGAGTGAAAGTTTGACTTTTTTCTTGCTGATTTGGATGCATTTTATTTCTTTGTGCTGTCTGGTTACTGAGGCTAGGATTTCCAGTACTATGTTGAACAACAGTGGTGAGAGTGAACACCCCTTCATGTTCCTGACCTTCGGGGAAAAGCTCTCAGTTTTTCCCCATTGAGGATGATACTAGCTGTGGGTCTTTCATATATGGCCTTTATGATATTAAGGTATGTTCCTCCTATTCCCACTTTTTGAGGGTTTTTACCAAGAAAGTATGCTGTATTTTGTCAAATGCTTTTTCTGCATCTATTGAGAGGAGCCTATAGTTCTCATCCTTTCTTTTATTAATGTGGTCTATCACATTGATTGTTTTGTAGATATTGAACCATCCCTGAAGCCCAGGAATAAATCCCACTCGATCTTGGTGAATAATCCTTTTAATGTACTGTTGGATTCTATTTGCTAGTATCTTGTTGAGAATATTTGTATCCATGTTCATTAGGGATATTGGTCTATAATTCTTTTTTAGTGGGGTCTTTGTCTGGTTTTGGAATCAAGGTAATTCTGGCCTCATAGAATGAGTTTAGAAGTTTTCCCTCCATTTCTACTTTTTGGAATAGCTTCAGAAGAACAGGTATTTTATGTTCTTTTAACAGGTAAACATTCACTCATAAATATGAACAAGAATGTTCATGACAGCATTGTTCATAATACCAAAAAAAAAAAAAAGGAAAAATCCAATCCCTCCATTATTGGTGGTATAGTTAAATAAATTATGATATCTAGTCAGAATGTTAAATACTTTTAATTTCCCCAAATTAAAAATTTGTTTAATATTTGAAACAGGTCCAGTGCTTATGCAATTGCAATATCGCAGTGTCACCTGAGCTGTAAACAGCGCCATCTTTTGGCCAAAGTGCTGAGGTGGGAGGGAGTTTGGGAAGTTTGAGGGACTGAATGACCACCAGTGTGGTATGGTGCCCCCCTCCTTGCTGTTTTCAAGCATCACCTTTTGTTCAGGAAATGGGAGTAGCTGTCTACAGTGCTTGACAACTGATCTTAAGAAGTCACGTAATCCTTCTCTCTTTTAAATTTCATAATCAGGATTTACAATTAAATGGAAAAGTACATTTCCATTAATAGATCCAAATACTTTTGAGTTCTAAATAAAAGTACTTAAAAGTATGATCTATCACAGTGTAGTTTAGTAGTTTGAAAGCAAGCCATACCTAAATTCTCATTAACTTCACTTTAATTCTCATTTAGTGTAGCTAATACGTTGCCCTGGAACAATTTTATGAATATTTGAAAGAATCAAACACGTCTAGTTATTTTAAATGCAGAGATGTGTGACCATTTAGTTTGGTGGGAAATTCTCAGGATTTCTATTGTAAAATCAAACTCGTGACCTTGGGTTTGTGGGGCATCTTTTTTTTTTTTTTAACATTAGTTTCCACATAACAGAAAAGAAAGCAGAAAGATACAAACAAACCCTCGTTTGCAAAATCAACACTAATGTAAGAATACGGCAAGAGCTTACAGGACTGAAAGAGGAAAGGTGATAATCCAGACCTGCTAGAAGCGAGCATTTGATGGGAGTCTGCAAAGTTAACCTGAGTGTTCAGAACAGATGAATGCGAAAAGCAACATGGGCTTGTTACGCAGTTTTTATGCTGCACCTTGATGCCAGTGCCATAGCATAAAGTCATTAAGACAGTGGAAGATGGCTAACCCATTGTGAGCTCTGTCGTTTTAATTAAAAAGCTACATTCAAATTTACTTTGTTTTTTCTTTAACTTGAAAAAAGCCACCCCAGGAAAAGCATTCTTTATAACCGATGGTGTACCAAATATCCCCTCTATTAAGCTCTGTTTGGGAATTGCTTATCTTACTGTCACAGTCATTAAGAGACCTGGGTTAGCAGTGAGTACGCTGTTAGTACTCAGATGCTAATAATACCAGTAATGAGAGCAGGGACTCTTGTGCTGTCCCAACACGAGGCATTGAGCAGACTACCCATCTTGACTAAGATCAGTGGTAGAACAGCGGGTGGCAAATGCTTGACTTTGCAAGTGTGGGGCAGGGTCCTTTCATCTCATTAATGTGAAGGAGTAAAATGCTAGGTAGGAAAGGTCAGAAAATAGCATGAGAGACTATGGACTCTGAGAAACAAACTGAGGGCTTCAGAGGGGAGGGGGGTGGGGGAATGGGATAGACCGGTGATGGGTAGTAAGGAGGGCACGTATTGCATGGTGCACTGGGTGTTATACGCAACTAATGAATCATCGAACTTTACATCAGAAACCAGGGATGTACTGTATGGTGACTAACATAATATAATAAAAAATCATTAAAATAAAAAAAAATAGCTAGAGTGAGCTGGTATAATGGACAGTTTTGTAGAAGGGAGAAAGCACAAAGGAAGCAAAAAAAAAAAAAAAAGAAAAGAAAAAGGAAAATCCATAAATGGGAAAACCCTCTTGGTAAACCTCACTAATTTGGTCTAATTATTGTGAAGAACAGTCAGAATAGTGATATTTTAAATATATTATTTCGTTCATTCAACCAATAACTCACACAAACCAACATTTATTGGGTGTCGTCTGTGTGTAAATGATTAGTCACAAAGGTTGGAGGAGCATTTGATGACTCAGCTCTCAGTGAGCTCACTGCAGCTTCCTTTCAAGCACCTGAAATAACAGAATGGGCTGTGGTCAAGCATTGCTTAGAACAGGTCTTCGGTACATGCATTGGTTTTACCACTTAAATTGCACTAAGACTTAAGGGACTGTCTGTATATCGCTCCCCTATTTCAAAGATAAAGATCGCTTCCTGTTTTATAGTGTTATCACCAAAGCTACAATCTTCCTATTTGAAGCATTTATCTTGCTTCCAATCTTATATTGTTATAAATAACATTGCAATGGACATCTTCATGAACATAGGGTCCCATAGTTTAGATGATTTCCTTTCTCTGGTTCTCAGAAGTGGACTTACTGGCTCAAGAGACTAATGCCAAATTGCTTTCTAAAAGGTTGTATCAATTAATAATAGTGAGCAGTGCATGACTGTAATGAGAGGAGCAATTTTATATATTCTCGTCACGTGGTTATCCTTTATAACTAATACTTTCAGAGTTTTCATTTAATGCTCAAATCACATGAGATTTGAAAATAGGTACTTATTTTCTACAATAAAGTTTTTAGCATGTGATTTTTTTAGCATGGAAACAGTGAATATCTAATGTTAAAATTTAGTCTTTAAGAAAGTGTCAAGTAATAGGTCACATGAACATGTTTCATGTTCTCATTTTCCCCCAATAGTTCATGAGGGTACTCAAAAACCATTAAGAGAACTTTAGACGTGAATCTTATCTACACTGTGGTAAATGTGCTTAAAAAATCTTTTAGGAAATTATAATCTCATATATCAATTTCCCATATTTTTTATTATAAAATGAGACAGTTGGTATTTGGGAGCAATATTAGTTTTAAGACCTAGAATAAAATAGCACTAAACAGTGCAGTGTAACTTTTGATGTCACATGCTTAATGCCAAATGATATCTTTTTGGAAAATATTAATTTTAATAGTTATTAGGCTATTAATATGAACCTTTTAGAGTTATTTTTTTGTTTTGCTTTTATCAGGTGATTTATTGTTTTTTTAAAGATTTTGCTTATTTATTTGACAGAGAGAGAGAGCACAAGCGGGGGTAGGGGGTGGCAGGCAGAGGGAGAGGGAGAAGCAGGCTCCCCGCTGAGCAGAAAGCCCGACATAGGGCTCGATCCCAGGACCCTGGGATCATGACCTGAGCTGAAAGCAAATGCTTCGCCTACTGAGGCACCCAGGCGTCCCTTATCAGAGTAATTTAGAAGTTTAAAAGAAAACTGCTCACTGAGCATTGAATTAAAAAGTGAATTAATTTCTAGCAGTCTTCCTCTCTGATCCTGTAAGGGATAACTGACAGTTAATATTTTCTATTTATATATTATTAATGTTTTAAGCCTAAATTCTACTTCCTAGCATGTGGAGAAGCTACTGGCTTTTCTCAGTGAAAAGCTAGCTTTATTCTCAAGTGGAGGACAAGCTAGCTGCCAATACCGGGGAATAAAAGATGTCACATAAATCAACAAACAAATTGAAAAGTTAAATTCAGGACCACATATGCAAGTACATTTAGCAATGGGAGATGAGCCAGGCACATTTGAGTGTAGGGAAGCACACGGTCTGACCAACACAAGTATCCTTATGCAGACAGCTGATCAGAATATTTTAGAGCACAGCTGTTGCATAAAATCAAGCCCACATGATTGCGGCAGGTACATTGCTTGTTGAATCCATTCCCTGATCTTAAAGTCTGTAAACTGAATTTCTGTACACTGAATTTCTATTAGGAGGCGTACTGCATGGACTCTGATGCCAAATTGCCAGGGTTCAAATTCCAGCTCTGCCATTTACTAGCTGTGTGATTTCAGGTTAGTCTTAACCATCAATTTCCCTATCTCTTAAATGGGGACAAGAATAGTATCCAGCTCATAGAGTTGTCGGAAAGATTAAGTGAGTTAATATATGCAAAGCCTTAAAATAGTACCTGGCATATAGCAAGTACTCTATGAGTATATGTTGCTATTCTTAATTTCATGATTATTAGTTTTTATTTCTACTTCTATCTGAATTTAAAGAAGACTTTGTCTTTATTAAAGAGTCAAAAGGACAGTGAATGCCTCTACAAAGATGATCCATATTTCCCAGCGCACAGTACTTTGGGCCTCAGAATACAGTCCTGCAGGATCAGTTTCACAGTTGGCTTGCATAGAAGAGGGAAAAGTTTAGAGTCAGGTGTTTCGTGTTTGGAATTCTACCTCCACCACTAACTTATCGTGCGAGTCCGAGTGCTTGACCTACTCAACTTCTCTAAGCCTGTAGGAGAGTAATAATACCTTGCCTGATGTGATAACCAAGAATGAGATACCCTAATAAGTGTGCGGTACCTACCAGATGGCCTGATGCAGAAGGACCTCAGTTCTCGCAGTTCCACGTGGGGCCCTCCTTTTCCCTCTCTGGCTCCTGCCACCTTCAGCAGGGTCTTCCTGTTCCGTCTGATGAAACCAAACCACCACAAAGCAGGCCCAGGACGACCACCGACTGAAAACTCAGTATGAAAAGATATCATTGGTAATATAGGAAGTATTATACTGTTATATTTTGAAAGGTTTACAAATCCATATTTTTTAGACTGGCACACTAAAATATGCATGAGTTAAGGTGATAGATGGGATTTGTTTTAAAAATGCTTTAGGGGCGCCTGCCTGGCTCAGTCAGTGGAGCATACGACTCCTCATCTCGGGTCATAAGTTCAGGCCTGATGTTGGGCGTGGAGCTTACTTAAAAACAAAACAAAACAAAAAACAAATAAAATAAAATAAAATGCTTTAGCAAGGGGAGACATAGAGGAAGAAAAGGATACATGATACAAATGTGGCAAAATCTTGATACTTGTTTAATCAGGAAGAGAAGTAAATGAAGATTCATTACATTATACCCTCTAATTTCTAGTGTGCTTGAACATCTTCATATATGATAAAAATTTTGAAAAATTAAAAAAACCCTCACATTTCTAGAAGTAATACATATCACATTAGCCACCAGGCTCATGAGGCTTATCTACTGTTCTAGGCATTTCATCCCAGTTCCGAGAGTCCAAGTCAGATCTGGCCATACATTTCACTGAATCCTCCATTCTTCCTAGTCTAGCAGAATATGTCATATAATTTCCAAACAAATATTTGTCAAACCTTGCTCAGGTTAGGAAAATGTCATTTTCTCAAAACAATGTCACCATAACAGACACTTAAATATCAATGTTTCCAAAAGTGAGGCCACAAGATAGATTTAATGAACCCCCACGACATATGCCAAGTAAAAGAAGCCAGACACAATAGACAACATATTATATGATTCCATTTACATGAAAAGTCCAGAGAAGTGATTCTGGGGCCGGAGGTGGACTTCACATTAACTGTCCATGGGCATGAGTGCTTTTTTTTTTTTTTTTTAAGATTTCATTTATTTATATGAGAGAGAGACAGAGATAGCAAGAGAGAGAGAGCAAGAGCAGGGAGGAGAGGGAGAAGCAGGCTCCCCACTGAGCAGGGAGCCCGATGTGGGGCTTAATCCCAGGACCCCAGGATTATGACCTGAGCCAAAGGCAGATGCTTACCGACTGAGCCACCCAGCGCCCCTGGGCATGAGTGCTCTTATTGGGATGACGGAAAATGCTAAAACTGGATTAGGGATGTATACACAACTTGGTAAAATAACTAAAGGGGTGCCTGGTTGGCTCAGTCAGTAGAGCATGTGACTCTTGATCTTGGGGTTGTGGATTCAAGCTCCACACTGGGTGTAGAAATTACTTAAAAATAAAATCTTAAAAAAAACCCTTTAAATTACTGAAAGTCATTGGCTTCTAAACAGGTGAATTCTGTGGTATGTAATACCTCAATAGATTTAAAAAAATATATCTAGGTGGATCACAAACTTGTAAAACATCATTTATTAGGTATGTAAAGCATTTTATATTTTCAAAGAACTATAACTAGCACATCAATTTTGATTTCACAGTCGTAATGTGAACTTTTAAGATAAATGTTTAAGTTAAAAAAAGATGAGTTAATTTAAATAATTGATTTGAATGAATTATTTTACTTAATTCATTCACATATTTAAGTTAAATAGAAATGATGATACTGGCAAACCAGAAGTTTTGGTAACTGCTGGTCTGGGTCATTGATTCCTATGTGATAAACCCCCAACTCTGTGTGCATATGTGTGTGTGTGTGTGTGTGTGTGTGTGTGTGTGTGTTGTGTTGTGTTTTCTAATCTCAGGATCAGATGTAAAGATTAAATGGGATAAACGTTGATGAAAATGCTATATAATTTGCCAGTGCTATACAAATAAAAGAAAAAGACTGGCCTACCTAAATTACTTCTATTTTAATATAAAAGAAATCCTAACTAGCTTGTGACAGATAAGCAACCCTCCAGGTGGGGGCAGAAGTAATTTAACAGGTTGCCCAGCTTTTTTCCTCTGGGGTTTCAACTTCTCTGAATTCTTTCTTCTGCAAACATTACTGAATGCCTACCGTAAACCATTAGGTGGTAGGTCCTTATTCTTGATCTTTCAGAGGTGTCTAGTTGCCCTCCTCCTCCTCTCCCCCCTTTTCTCAAAGGTCAAGGTGCTCTATCTATAAAAACTTCCTGCCCCAATGGGGTGGAGCACCCCCAAGCCCTTTTCTGGTTGCATTTGGCGCAGCTGAAGTGAACGGGCATTTCTGAAAGTTTTCCAGATATTAAGGGAGAACCCCCACCTCCCACCCCCCACCAGCCAAAGTACAGTCAAGTAGTCGTTTTTAAATTACAGAATTACAGATTGGAAGACTGGAAAAAGAAAAGAAAAGAAAAAAACTCTCCCATCTCCAGACGGATTTCAATTCCTAAACTTCTGCTTCTTACACTCCTTGTTCTTTCTGAGGAAGCGGACCTTTCCCACCTTTCAAGAAAACAATGAGGGCTCAGTGGCATTTAAGTCCCAAGCCCAAGTGAACAAAGCAGCCACTATATTCTAAGTCCTCATCCCCATAGAAAACTGGAGCACCCTCTTTCCTCTGATTCCCACAGGGTCAAGGTTGGTTTATTTGCAGCAGATTGGTGGTGGTGGTGTTATTATTATTACTATTCTGACGTTAGTTTGGCTAATTAATAAATCGAGGGTCCTTTTGAGGTATCAAACATTCTACTAAGTTCTCTGTACTTCGGTTATCAACCAAGTTTTCAAAGGCCATGAAAAAAAATTAGGATAGGGCCCACATCTCCCTGCCTCAGGGGTGCAGAGTGCTCTCACAAGGTTTTGTTTCATCTCCTGCCAGTTCTAAAAGGGTATGCAAAACAGATACTATTACCCCTTGCACCGAAAGGAGAAGGAACGTGCCTAAGAAGAAACAGCTTGCTAGCTGCTGACAGAGTCTGCACTGACACCTGTTCTGGCTGACCTAAGTGAATTTCTCCTTTTATTCCGAATTCCTTAAGTGGAATCGCCCCTCTGAAAAAGTAAGTATTGCGCTCAAACTGGCGTAACTGACTCCAGGCTGGGAGGGGGTAGGAAACCCTCGGGAATGTGGGCTTTGCCCCCACCACGAAGGCCGGGTTGTCTTTGTATTTTAACTCAGTCTAGTTGAGGGTATTGCTGGTGTAGCCCGTTTGTAGAGTTACCTTGAGAATTTTTCTAGGTAATTTTGTTGATTCGCTCAGCAACAGAGCAAACCACAGAAACGGAATAGGAAAATAAGAAAACGCAAAGCACGTGGCGTACAGAATCTCACTTTTCTTGGCCGTTCTCCCGACCCGTAGCCGCGCCCTATTACGACTGCGTGGGCGGCTCGCCTATAAAAGCCCGTCTTGGAGCGTCTCACCGCCACAGTCTCTTCCTGTTCTTGGGGCGTCTGTTGTGGCTTCTAGCTGGGACCGCAGTGGCCGTGAAGATGGCGTCTACCAGCCGGTTAGTATGTCCGGCCGAGCCCGGCTAGCTAAGGGGCGGGCCGAGAGTGCCAGAGTTGTTAGGCGGCCACCGGGGCTGCCGCGTCGGGCAAAGCGCTCCGGAGGTGCGGGGAGAGGCGGCGGACTGGCTGGCCGACCCGGACAAAGGCACTTCCAGACGGCAGGGCTGTCAGGGGTGTCGCAGGGGGTACCGAGCCGTCGGCGTCACCACTCCAACGTCCTGGCTTGTTTCCTCTCCCAGGCACCACCCTGTGGGGGCCCTTGTGTCCCCAGCCCCTGGTTTCGCGTCTTTTTTGGGTATTTTTAACCGTTTTTTTTTTTTTTTTTTGTAAATTTTTTCTACGCTGGTTTTTACAGCTGTGGCTCAACCAGCCCATGATCCTTTCCAAAGTGCGGGAAAGGGTTAGTTCCAGGCCCTTATCGATCTGACAGCTAGAAAGTTAGGGACGTCAGCTTGATAGAAACTGATTATCACCATCCCAGAGGCCTTCTGAAATGGAAGCTAGAGCATTTCCGAAGAGTTGATAAGTTCCCTTCTAAGAGGTTTATTTATTTATTTTTTTACAAATGTCTTCTGCATACTCCTGAAGAAAATCTTGCCTGCAGAAAATTACTTACATATGCTGGGAAGTCGCTCTCTAATATATTTTTTAAATGTGATGTACTCATATCTACAGGAAATGCATGCAGTGCCCTTAGAGGCAGCCTTTAATCCTGTGATCTGAAAAATGCTTGTAGACCCTAATTATGTCTCTCATTACCACTATGAGGTAGATATTAGTATTTCTGCATTAGTGTAAACTGAGTCATGCCAGTGTTGACTTTTCCAAGGTTAGTGTTAGAACAAAGTGTAGAATCTCTTATCTGTTTCCTGTTATCACACAATTGGCCTCTAGTTAACTCATAGTATATTAAAAGTATCAACTTAGTTCTGTAGCTTCTGAGAGGTAACTCTGGCATAATTTTTGTGAATTTGTTTATCATGTGTGGAATTGAATTCCCAATGAAAGCCATTATCACAAAATAGCAAACTGGAGAAGTCCAGGCCGTTTTGCGGTTACTCCTAAGACTTACTGCTTTATGTTACTGTACTTAAAAAAAAAAAAAAATTGTTGGGGGAGGCAGCGTTAGCTAAAACAACTTGGAAACAACTCTTAAAGCCAATGACACTCTTGTTTACTGATTGTAATTCTATGATTGAATGCTCAATCATTCTATCTGGGTGTGGCTCTGTTGGGAAAGGCTTCCTTGTAGGTAAGTGGAAAACTTCAGCTACCCAGACTCCTAAATACGACTTAAGTTCTCTCATGGCAGTAGATCTGAAAGGTAAATGTGGTCATGTTGGGCACAGCTTTTCCATATAATAGGACAGGAAATTGTGTTTGTAAGAAAAATTTGTAGCGGTTAAATATAGTAAGTTCATGTGATAGATTCTTTACCGGAAGAATACACTTTCCTTTGTGTGCCTTTATTTTCATTTGTTAAAAAATAATCTTTGAAATAATTTTTTTCTGGACACGTCCAGGTCTTAAATATATGTGTCATTGCACTTGTCCATCTTGAGTTTTTCTACCAGTGAGAACAAAGGTAAATGTTAGTATTTCTGCCTTTAGCTTTTTTTCCCCTGAGGAGGATATAGTTACTAGGTTATGAAACCACTTGGTGTTTTCACTGAAAAGCACAAATGTTGTGAGTTCAAATCTAAACTCCACCACTATTTTGTAATTTCAGGCTAATCATTCTCTGAGCTTAATCTTTAGAAGGGAAATAACCCTTATTTTGCAGGGTTGCGTTGAAGATTAATATATATGTAGCACTAGACACACAGCAGGCACCCAATAAGTGATAGCTATAAAGTGAGATTTGGGTTTATCTGGCTCCTTGGGGACTCTGAATTGTTTTAATGTCATTTATTGTTGTTTACTCCATTCTTTCCCTTTCATTTCTCACCTTTACTTCCCCCACCACCCTATGCTCATGGTTCCTCTTTTGTATTACTCCTGTGGGTATTCTGATTAAAGTTGACTACTTTATTGTGATTCATTTTGTTTTGGATAGGTAAGACACAAAAATAGTGCAAAAACAAGAAGAAAAGTGAAAAGCATCTTAGCCATCTAATTCTCCCCCAAAGCAGCCATCGCAGCCAGTTTCTTGGTGTTTTCCTGAAGATTCTGTGGTTTAACAAGCATGTTTAACAAACAGTGCTAACCTCTTCTTCTACCAAGGTCTGTTGTAAACACTGTTTGCTACCTTGCTTTTTACCTTTTTCGTGAAGTTAGCACACACATTTTAAGTGTACAGTTCAGTTACAAAATAAGCACATATACCTACTAGCACCCAGGTCAAGAAGTTAAATACCACTAGCATCCTGGAAGCCTTCTTGTGACCTCAGCCATTACCCCCTTTCCAAAGATAACCACATCTCAACTTCTAACACGATAGATTTCTTTTGCCCACTTTAAAGTTTATATAAATGGCCTGTGTTTTCCTCTATGTCTGGTTTCTTTTGATCAGCACTTTGAGAGTCATCTTTGTTACTGCATAACTTTAATTCATATTTTTTCCAGTTCTGTATAAAATCTCTAGGGACGCCTGGGTGGCTCAGTTGGTTAAGCATCTGACTCTTGGTTTTGGCTCAGGTCATAATCTCCCTTGTTGTGGGATCGAGCTCAGTGTGGAGTGTGCTTCAGATTCTCTCTCCCTCTCCCCCACACTTTTTCTCAAATAAATAAAATCTTAAAAAAAAAAAAAAAACCCTAACCTATTTTTAGTGTATCTTTGAGATTATTTACATATCATTTATATACATACACAAGATGTTCTACTTTTTAATAGTGCAAAATATATTAATCCTTATCTTTGTATGCTGTGTGCCATATGGCTGCCTATTTGTAATTACTGTTATTCTGCTAAGATTTTCCTTTTTTTTTTTTTTTTTTTAAGATTTTATTTATTTATTTGACAGAGAGACAGCCAGCGAGAGAGGGAACACAAGCAGGGGGAGTGGGAGAGGAAGAAGCAGGCTCCCAGCGGAGGAGCCTGATGCGGGGCTTGATCCCAGATCTCCGGGATCACGCCCTGAGCCAAAGGCAGACGCTCAACGACTGAGCCACCCAGGCGCCCCTCTGCTAAGATTTTCCTTTATTTCAACCTATTATTCATAATTTATACTAACTTCTTAATTTATTTGTCATAATTTATTAAAATATTTCCCTAATAGGAGTTTATGGAGTAAGCACGACTATAAAACAAATCTCTATTCCCCCATTTTCCCAATGAAAAGATCCAAGATATGTTTTGGTTAACTTAAATATATACATTTTGGAAATGTGGGTTATTTTATCAGTTTTTCAGTGGGAATCACCTATGTTGAGAGTTAACATTCTGCATTATATTTGCTGACATTAGAAAATTTATCCAAAACCACAAATACCTGCTTACTTACTGTAAGAATAGTTAATGATGTCTTTTAAATGTATATTTGTGGGTTTTTGTTTTGTTTTTTAAAGATTTTACTTATTAAAGAAAGAGCACATGCATGTGAGAGTGAGAGAGTGAGTGAGAATGAACCAGGGGCAGGGGGAGAGGGAGACGAGGGGCTCGGTCTCAAGACCCTGGGATCATGACCTGAACTGAAGGCAGATACTTGACCCATTGAGCCACCTAGGCGCCCTTAAATGTATATTTGTGATGGCCATAACATAACCTTGTGCTGTAGTATTTCGAGTGAACTTTTGAAGGGGGCTTATTTTCCATGATACTAAACACTTAAGATTGTGAGAGAAATAACTACTAAATCTGTGTTAAATATCTTTGTTGATTTTTATTTTATTTTTAATTATTTTTTTAAAATAAACTTTGTGTCCAGTGTGGGGCTTGAACTCACAACCCTGAGATCAAGAGTCAGGTGATCTCCCCACTGAGCCCGCCAGGCACCCCTCTTTGTTGCTTTTTAAAACTGATTCTTTTGTGTCACTTAAGATTGATGTGTCTTCCCCAAACAGCTTTATTTTCAAAATAGAATAATTGAGCACATTAGTACTATCACAAGTAGATTAAAAAGTAGCTTTTGAAACCATTTCTTGAATGGTAGCAAACTCATTTTTTGGACTAAATGAAATCCTCAAGTCCTAAGTTCAGCAGAGGCACATCAACCACCCTCCTCTATCTACCTGTTAGCTTCGGTGTACTATTTTAAATCTATTACTAAAATATCCAGCAAGTAGAAAAAAAACCGAGACTTGAAATTTATTCTGTGACCAGAGAAATAAGTGGTAAGTCACACAAACCAGACGATTATATGTTAATATCACAGGTTATTGTGGTAGCTAGTCATTTCTATGCTAATCAAGATTTTAAAAAACCTTAGTAGCCTACTTGTTAAGAGAAAAAAGACTTTCCATTTAGGTTTTTAAAGCCTTCCATGTCTGCAAACCAGTAACTGTTCTTAGAAAAAACAATTCTAATGGAATCTATCTGTTAAGTACTAGCTGGAATTAAAAGTTACCTGAGATGTTTACTTTGAAGATTTAGCTTAAGTGTATTATACATGTGTAGTATTGGTAAAGTGTTCAAAACCTTCCTGTACCCCTCCTCGCCTTGCCCCCGAAAGACTACTTTGTTACATGTTGGTTGGGAGAATATAAAAAAATTCTTTTTTTTCCCCCCGTTTAGCTTGGATGCTCTTCCAAGAGTTACGTGTCCAAACCATCCAGATGCGATTTTAGTGGAGGACTACAGAGCTGGTGATATGATCTGTCCCGAATGTGGCCTCGTTGTAGGTGAGCAGTTTTAATTGAAATCACTATTTTGGATACTTTGCTTTTGTATATTTCCCAAGTTTCTTTTCATGAATACATTTTGGTTTTTTCCCCCTACAGGTAATTCTTATTATACAACTAACAAAAAGAATTAGGGGAAAAAAAAAAGTAAAATCAGAGATACCATATTTTATTGTCTATACAAATGTATATATTTCATAATGTGGGGTATAAAGGAATATTTAAAATTGAGACAGCCAATCCAAAAGAAAAGGCCCTCAGTCCTTAGTCTTTTCTTTCTTTTTTTTTTTTAAGATTTAATTTATTTACTTGAGAGAGAGCAAGAGAGAGAGTGCATGAGCACAGAGGGAGAGGGAGAAGCAGACTGCCCACTGAGCAGAGCGACGCAGGGCTCGATGATCGTAGGACCCCAAGATCATGACCTGAGCCAAAGGCAGACGCTTAACTGACTGAGCCACTCAGGTGCCCCTGCTGAGTCCTTAGTCTTAAATATTTGATGGGGGTGGGGTGGTGGTGGTAGTGACATTGTGTATATGAAATAATAAGGTGCGCCTGGGTGGCCCAGTCAGTTAAGCATCTGACTCTTGGTTTCAGCTCAGGTCATGATCTCAGGGTTGTGGGATCCTACCCCACATCAGGCTCTGTGCTCAGTGTGGAGTGTGCTTGAGATTCTTCGTCCCTGTCCCTCCTCCTCTGCCCCTGCTCTCTCTCTCTCTCTCTGTCTCTCTAAAAATAAATAAGTCTTTTTAAAAAAATGAATAAATTTAATCCAACTTCTGTGGCTTTTAGGTATTTAAACGAGATTTGTTTTAGGGTACTAAAGGTATACCTGGACTGCGTTTCATCCAGGGCCTTTTAGTTAACAGATCTAATCACTTATATAGAATGATTTATTGATGAATTTCTAGTACAAAATTATTATTGTCACAAATACTGCTTAAAATTTTCATTTTGTTCCTACTTGCTCACTTATCCAGATACGTAGCCAAATTTTGAGTAGAGATGGTCTGTTCAAAAATTGTTATGGTGGGGTTGCAGCTGGCACCTGAGAAAAGGAGTAATAGCCGTTTGAGATACTTAGAAATGAAAGTGCTTGTAGGGTTATGGGACGTATAACAGAAACATTGGTGGTGATATATTGTGGAATCGTCTTACTTAGAGGACATCTGTAATATCCAAGTAAGCTGTTCGCCTCAGACCTCCAGTGGGAGTTTTAAGTCCTACAGCGTCACTAATAGGAACTAAAATCCACTTACAATTAATTGGATTCTACTCAGTAAGCAATATTAACAGCTTGTATATGCTGGACACTGTTTTAAATGATTTACATATTCACCCAGTTTATCCTCAGAGAAACCTTTGAGGTGAGTACTAATATCTTCGTTTTAGAGATGAGAAGCTGAAGTTTAGTGTGACTGTGAAGCTCCACTGTCTGCAGGGAGTCAGATTTCTATCCTAGATTGCCTTTCGTAGTAAAATGAGTTCACTCAGTGTGAGGTAGGCATAGTGTGACCCACCATCTGTTTTATATATGACCTGTCTGCTCAGAATTGCTCTTACATTTTTAAATGGTTGAAAAAAATCAAAAGAATAATATTTGGGGACATACGAAAATAATAACCAAATTCAAACTTTAGTATCCATACATAGTTTTTTCTGGACACAGCCACGCTTGCTTGGTATCTATCGTCTATGACTGCTTTCATATTATGACAGCAGGACTTAGTAGTTGCAACAGAAACCAGATGTGGTGCTCCCCTGACGTCATACTGCTGCCCAGTGCACTATAAATCCCAGCAATGCAGTTAAAACTCCTCAGCATCTTGAGTACAAAGCCGGTCTCCCTACTGCAACATTTTATTTTGTTACTATCGCATACCTGTTGTGTCAAAACAAAAAGAAAAAGAGTGAACTTTGAAAGTCATGCTTTTAAGGTACAGTGGAGTGTGGGTTATTTTGTTACTGAATTAGATGGCAAAGCACTGTATTTATTAGGCAGTGGTACTGTAGCCCTGCTAAAAGAATACAGTAACCTTTGACATTACGGGATAAGCACTCATCATACCAACTCAGTAAAAACAATGATCAGAAAACTTAGAGAATGTAAAGTGGAGTATCTTATCACAGCAGAATTTCTTCACAAAAATTGAAGAATAAAAATAAGGCTGCAGTTAAAGGAAGTTTCTGAGTGGCTTATTTGTAGCCCGTGCAGGGAAAACCATTTACCAATGATGGGTTAATTAATTCGTGTTTGATCATGGTAGCTGAAGAAACATATGCAGAAAAAATAAACTTATTTGAGACGATTAGCCTCTCTGCAACAACAGTTGCTTGAAGAGTGGAGGGCTTTGGGAGCAACATTAATAGTCAGGTAAAAGTCCAGGCAAATTTCAGGTATTTTTCCTGGACTCTTGATGACTAGATAGATGTTACTGAGCTGTTTATTCAAGGTGTCAGTGCAGAGTTTTTAAGAGTTTGAATCATCTGCATGGAACAACTACAGGAGAAACCATTTTTAAAGAAGTTACAAAAATGCTAATTCACTACAATCCCAAAGGGAATCTGCTAAGATGTGTTACAACAGATGGTGGTAAAAATAAAATATATGTGGAAGAAGACTTAGTTGACAAAATTACAAAGATTATGAAAATGTAAGATTTTGAAAGCCTGTAGTTCTTTGTTGTCTTTATCGGCAGATACATTGTAGAAAAGGTTTGAATCTATCATGTTACTGATCAGTAACAGTATCAGTAGTGAACTTCATTCACTCTTACAGACTTAACTGTCATCACTTCAGTGAATCATTGTCAGAAATAGAAGCTGAATATCTCCACTTGCCTACCACATAGTAATTTGATAGCTTAGCAGTAGCAAAGTTTTCTTGTAATTGTTTTTGAGCTCAGGGCCAAGGTTGAAATTTTTCTGAATCCAGTACTGCCTTCAGCCACTGCTGTTGAACACTGAATGGCTTTAGAAATTAGCTTTTGCTGCAGACTTGCTTATATTAGTTCATGAATTCAACCTAGAATTATAAGGCAAAACAGTGCCTATATGTTAAAATTGCACTGTAGTAAAGTCAGTTTGACAGCAACTAACATTATTTGAATCAAAAATAACGTCGAATTAATGTATTTTATATACTTTCATTGCTGTCAGAAGTTAAAACAGGAACTAGGATCTTCATTTCCACATTCTGCAGCAGGTATAGTTTCCAAACTCAAACTATATTTTAATCGGTGTTTTCCAGACCTGGATGCAAAGGAAATTTTCCTATTTCAGAATCCGTTTAACTCTGCAATGAAGGATCTTCCACCTAACCTTCAATTGGGAGTGATTAATCTACAATGTAATGACATGTTAAAAGGCAAAATATCAGAAGAATGTAATAAAATTCTGTAAATGCCTTTCAAGCAATGAATATGCTCAATTAAAATCATATGCTTGCAGATTAATATCAGTATTTGGCAGTACTTATCTGTGTGTGAAAAAGACTTTAAAAAACGAAATACATAAAATCCTGTTAACATAGCATTGACAGATGAACATTTGTAATTGATTTTGATGATAGAGAACACTGACTGAATTCCAATTTTGTGAAATATTATCACCCCAAAAGAGAATTCTATTCTTTCTCAGTAGTAGATATGTGTTACAACAAACTATTATTATTATATTTTTAATTTCATCAATAAAAAAATCAGTGGAGTTTTCCTCCTTATGTAAGTGCCTCAGTTTAGTCTCTTCGCCCACAAAACCTAAAATATTTACTATATGGCCCTTTACAGAAAATGTTTGCCAAGGCAGAGAGCATTCTAATTCCACAGTATTAAGGTCAAACTGATAGTATGTCAGAGACAGAAGATTGAAGATAATTTCAGCTTCTTGGCTCACCTAAATGTAGTCATTTAAAAAAATAGTGCAGAAATTTTGCATCAGCTTCACTTCTACTTCAGACTAGCAAGATAGCTATGTAAGATGAACCAACTGGAGAAGCCAGATCTAATTCACAAGATTTACGTGCTTTTTTGTGCTTGGAATCCCTTATTTTTACTTGGATTTTTCTGCTTGTATCAAACCAAAGGAAGTTAATTTTCTTTTAGTTTGCTTTATTTACTTATCAGTCTTGAACACCAGCATTGGAACTACTATACTTTATCCTAACTAAAGCAACTAGCCTGAAAATTAAGAAAATACAATTTGATTAAACTTCCTTTCTATATACAGAAGTATATTTTTGTGATAATTGGTTTTTCTGACATAAAATGTAACAAACACTTGTTTTAAAATACAGAGTAGCCTCATTCCCATATTTGTGGTTCAGTGTGTAACTGAACCTGCAGTGTGTCCTGCAAGTGAATAATCTGTCCCATGAGGTGGGCAGGCGAGAGTCAGCTAGTAAAGTTCCGTTTTGCTGAAGAGATCATCAAAGTATGTTGAAAGAGCATAAACAAACATGACAGGCCATGAGTCTAAATTTGAAAAATAGATGTACGTGTGTACATATACAGAAAAACACATACATTGCTGTCCTAGATTGATCATAAATTGAGATTGTATTATATATTTAATTGTTTTTGCATCAGCTTGCTGGTTTAAAGGCATATGCTCTCTGTTGCCAGCTCAGTTCCGCCTTTCTCTCTTATTCTATAGAGACAGGGAAGAAATTAGTCTGGGCAAATATTCTGCAGTTCACTAAGGGCATAAAATCTGTGGCTCTTTTCATATTTGCGATACTGGTGTTCATCGAGACTTAAATCCAGGTGGCAGCATAATCTTGGTTTACGTGGTCCGAGTGTGCTTGCCGTAACATTTTACCTCGTGTGAAACTTTTCAGATTATACTGTTTTATTGAATAAGCATTTTCAGTAGCCTTTGATTTACATAATCAGACAACTTTAGAAACTGAAACTCTTAGAATTGTTTTTGAACAACTCTATACTTAATATTTAATTTGTGCTTAAACTTAGGGCAGCCTGTTGTCACTAACTCCTCTTAATTTCAAACTCAACACTAGATACTGCTCAACTGTCATCTTCAGAACCATATATTACCCCTCTCAGTGGAACCCATTACTATCACTTTGTTTTTAGTGAAATAATTCATGATACAAAAAAATACTCATCTCAAATGATTATAAATTGCCTTTTCTCCAGTCTTTAACAACACTTTTCTCACTGTCCTTCAAGCCTTCACTCAAAGGCTCCTTGAGGCCCACCACTCAGTCTCTAAATCAGTGCCTAAAGTGTTTTAGGTTTTTCTTAAAGCAACATCATACTTTCAGGAACCAGTTTCTGTTCCAATTACATGACAAACTACCTGAGAACTTAGTGGGTTATAACAACGATTTTATGTTGGTTATGATTTTATGTGTCAGTAATTTGGGAAGGACTTATCTGGGCCATTGTTTCTTTTATACATTATCTCATGGCACTAGCTGGACCTGGAGGATCCACTTCCATGATGGCTTTCCCTCCCTCCCTCCCTCCCTTGTATTTATTTATTTGACAGAGAGAGAGCACAAACTGGTGGACCAGGAGGGGGAGAAGCAGGCTGTCTCTACCAAGCAGGGAGCCCTACATGGGGCTCAGTCCCAGGACCCTGGGATCTTGACCTGAGCCAAAGGCAGATACTTAACTGACTGAGCCATCCAGGCA
Source organism: Ursus maritimus (assembly GCF_017311325.1). NCBI lineage: Eukaryota > Metazoa > Chordata > Mammalia > Carnivora > Ursidae > Ursus > Ursus maritimus. The sequence goes on from NW_024423564.1 coordinate 30,965,177, forward strand.
CTCCCCATGATGGCATTTTCACCTGCATTTCTGGCTCCTCTCTGCTTTTTGGCCTCCCCATACAGATGTGCCATGCCCTAGCATTTCTCCATAGTTGTCTCGGAGTAGTCATATTTCATACATGGTAATTGATTGCCAAGAGAAATATCCCAAGTGCATGTGTTTCAAGAACGTGGAAGCTGGACTCAGGTAGTTAAGGGCTATGCCTGGAATAAGATCACTTTTACATTCTAGTAGAATAGTCATAGGGCCCCTAGACTGGAAAGGGTGGAGAAATAGGTACCACCTCAGTGTGAGATAGTTATGGTCATGTTTCCAAAGAACATGTTGATAAGAGATATTGCTGCCATCTTTGGAAAATACAGTTTGTCAAACATTCAGTGTCTTAATCACCCCCCCCTCCCGTATTTAAGCGATTGTATGGTATTTAGTTTCATCTGTAACTTGGGTTGTTCCCAATATGTTGTGGCTATTTTTAGTACTGTTTAACATGTGATAATTGTCTAATTGACTAGGAAAAGTCAATTTTATTTTTTATTTGAATTATAGGATTTTTATTTTAAACATGAAAAGTGTAATGATTTGTTACTGGCTATTTAATCTTACCGGTGATTTTAGGATGTTGGTAGTGATCTCAAGGCCAGTTTTTAAAGCAAAGCTTTGTTATTTCCACCATGAAACTGTTGGCTCTAACAGCGCTGTTTATGGGTTTTTTTCCTCCCAAATCCTGTGTCATTGTGTCACTGTAATAATTGAGCACTAGGTGGCAGTGTAATCATATTTAGATTATCAATTTGTTCGTAAATTTGACCTTGTACATTGTTTATAGTCAGCAAAGTGTTAGGTTAGGAAGCTGCTGTAATAGCTGTTAAAACACGAAATTGGTTATGACTTTCATAAATTAGGATTTCAAATAAGGTGGTATTTATATCTAGTGGTATCGTTTCTAGGTAAAGCTACTTTTTATGTGCCGTTTAAAACGGAAGTCTTTCATTGTTCTTAAAAGGAATATAAGGAAATTACCAGAAAATAGTATGGGTAGATAGATTTGAATGAGAAAAATGAGCCAATTTGACCTCTCCTTCCTAAAGTCTTTCTGGATATTGTTTATACCAGTGCATCTGAAGCATCGATGTAGAATCAACTGTTTAAAGATTCCAGACCCCATTTCTAGAAATTCTAATTCAGGTTATACGTCGGTAACCTTAAGAAACATAAATCTGTACTATTAACTTTACAATTTACCACATTTTTTGAGATCTTCTCTACTTTTAGAGTTTTCATCTTTGTTTTCATATTTTCCATGTCTCCCCGACTGTAAATTCCTGTAGGGCAGATATCTTATGTATGTCCATTGCTCCTAGTACAACTAGTGGCCTTCGAATCCAGGCTTGGCTCTACTAGTTAATGAGCTATGGAATTATAACCAAGTTACATAATTTCTCCAAGCTTAGCTTTCTCCATGTGTAAAATAAGTTTTGACCCCCCGCCCCCCAAACAGGGAGCAGGTACCATACATTTCAGAATTGTTAGGAGTTGTTAAAAATCAAATGAGATAATGTAGAACATGTATAGTACAACGTTTCAGTGATGCGTATTTTGGTGGTACAAGTACTCCTTTTTTCTTAACCTTGTAGGAAAAGCAGGCTATTCTAAGTCTGAGATGGCATTCATCATAACAAGTCAGTGTGCAAAATGAATGGGTCCAGCGTATGGAATGCTCTCCAACTGTTACATTTTTAAAGATTGCTGGATTGCCATCTTTAAATTTGCATTACAGTGTTTCCTAAAGGAAAAGATTCAGGAATATTCACTTTCTAATTCTTACTTTGGCACCTCTTGTAAGCCCTCAGAGACAGCCTTCTTACCTAATTTAGAATTTTTAATTATTTTTTTTAAAGATTTTATTTATTTATTTGACGGAGAGAGAGACAGCCAGTGAGAGAGGGAACACAGGCAGGGGGAGTGGGAGAGGAAGAAGCAGGCTCCCGGCGGAGGAGCCTGATGTGGGGCTCGATCCCAGAACACCAGGATCACACCCTGAACCGAAGGCAGACGCTTAACCGCTGTGCCATCCAGGCGCCCCTAGAATTTTTAATTTAGATGCTACTTTACCTTAAGCATCAGAGAATTACTAACTTTACTCGGTTAACACAACCACTCTTTGAGGGAAACTGAGGCCTGGAGTACTTAGGTTCATTAGCTCAAGATTTTACATCTAGTAGGTGACAGAGCCGCTCAAATCCCGGTCTGTAGGACTTAACACGCCTGTTTCTGTTAAGGCACGGTGCCGGTCAGGGAGAGGGGCAGAAGGATCCGGGGCTCTAAGCAAGCTCTGGAGCAACTCTTCGGCTAGTGTGTGAAAGGGAGGAGGGTGTATTAATACAACATAGCATGGTAAAAGCTCTATTCCAGACTTTCCAAGTTTGGTGAGAACACAAAGGAAGGAAGCAGTGACTTCCTGGGGAAATTACTGTTGAATTTACATTGAAACATGATCATTAAGTATGGGTAAGGGTTTATGGAGGGAAGGTCATTCCAAGTGGAGGGAAAAAGAAACATGTCCCATAGGCTAGAGCCTGTCAGTGTTAGTGTGTGAATGACTCAGATTATCGTGACCAAGGTTAGGATGCACCTTCCATCAGAGCTGCAGTTCCTGAGCTTAGATGCTGCTGCAAACCTGCCTGTATTGTGGAAAAAAGATGTATTCAGATTCTTAGGGATGGAATTTACAATGCATTTTCCTTTGCAAATGGCTTTCTAAATGGTAATTATACTCGCGACTTGTACAGTTCTTTGTTTTTTAAAGTATCTGTTGATCAGATATCTCTTGAAAATTGTCTTTAATGCATGCTTTCTGTTAAGAACGTACGGTAACCCTAAACTAAAAATCAGGATTCTTTGAAATAGCATAAGGAGGAATGGTAGGAAGGGGTAGATGACTGAGGAAGGTGTGGAAGCTAATGATGCATTTCATTTTTAGCATTAGATTTAACACATGTAGTGTGTTGACCTAAACAATTTTCCAAAGCATCTTAATTTTTTTTAATTAAAAAACTCAGTGCTTGGGGTTTGTCCACCTTGAGTAATACATTCTGATGATTTGAACTTTTAGACTTGGCATGTTTTGGAAAATTTTGTAGTTTCAAATTAAATGGTTTTAATTAATCTACCTTTTGAAAACAAGTAATTTGAGAATGTTGTTCTAAGACTCCTACTTCCAAATTCACTACCACTGGTTGTGTACCAAAATGCTTAAATCACTTTCCAGGAGGATGGAAGAAAGAATTGAAATTTAGGGTGATTTCTGTTAATATTCTTTTTAAAAATTCCTTTATTAATTTACAATAAGAAACAAAACATTCTGAGTCTAGGTCAGGCCTAGAAGATCAGACTCTCCAGTGTTGACTTTCTGGCTGCTTTTGGTATGGTGCAGTTTTCCCCTGCACTGTTTAGATTGTTACCATAGGCCATTCTGGTTTTAATATTGTACTACAGAATACCTCTGGTTGGATTTGTAGTTTATAGCTTGCATGGTAAGGAGGTTAGATATGTGTTTGTCTTGGTGTACTATTTCCTTTAGACTATAAGGCAAAGTGCCTTGGTTCTACAGGACTTTCTTCTCATCTCCTTTTTCTCCTACCCCACTATTCCTTGTAGTGGTAGAGGCCACTGGTTGTTGCCTGTCTCTATTATACCTCACTGTTTAGTAGTAGAATCCCTGTGTTTTAACTGGGCATGTGACTGCCCTACCGGATTGTATTTCCCAGCTTCCCTTGTAGCTAGGTGTGACCGTGTGATCTAACCAGCGGGTTGTAAGTAGAACAGGTATGTGCAACTCTAGATCCTGCCGTAAGGGATATACCCTCCCTTTTTCTCCTTCCCACTGGCTAGAATACAGACGTGGTAAAGGGAAGCGCTAACAGGCATCTTATGCTGCAAATCCTAGTCATGATAAAGATAGTTTATTAAAGATAGGAGGAGCCTGGGTCACACTAGTGTAGGACTATTAACCGTGGACTGTTAATGTGAGAAAGTTCTATCTTGTTTTTGCAACTATTATTTTTGCTTTTAATTACAAACCTCTATCCTTCCTAATAAATTTCTAGAGTCGTCCTGGGAATTTATTTTATTTGGGTCATCTGTTAACTGCCAGGGACTGCAGGTACCCAGAGACTGAGATTTCCTGGTGGTGGTAGACTGGAAGGTTTACTGACATGACTGCCACCACCGGATGTGGATCTGATAGTTCTTCAGTACAGGATGGAGAATCAGAAAAGTCAACGTGAGGCTTATGAATAAAAACTACAATGAAGAGGAACAGTGATCCAGTGGACTTAAGAAAATTCTGCCCCTAATGTAGTTTACTAGAAGAAAGTTAGAAAATAACCGATTTTTTGTAATCAGTAAAATAAAGCTTCCATAATATTTCTATTAAATGTTGTCAGAAAGAAATAAGGTAGCACAAGGAGACAAACACAGTAAAACTTTTCTAGATAATAATTAGCTGACTTAACATTCTAGAAAACTGAATCAGTAAAGCAGAGAAGAAATCTGAATAAAAAGAGTGAATGAGAAAGTGGTAAAGACAAGATAGCCATTATGGTACTACTTGAAGATCCAAGGGAATATGATAAAGTATTCAAGGTACAACAGAAGAAAATTTTACATTTGTGGCAGCAGACCCTCAGGGTTGCAAATCAAGAACCCCCACACCAGTGGGAGTGTATATTTTAAACATTTTAAAATGTCCTTAGTAAAGACTTGCAAAGAACCAACCACTAAATTTAACTCTGATTCCTCGGTTTGTTGTGTGACAGAAAAAGGAAGTCCTAGAACAATCATTTTTTATGAATGTATACATAAATCCCACAAAATACAGTGCTGAATTTGACTTGCTGATTGTCATAGAGAACAGCATTGATGACTGTTTGCTGTTATTTCTGGTCTTCTCCTTTGAGCTACATGGCACGTTTATGCTTTCCCACCCCCTTTGAAGTTAAGCATCGCTCCTTGACTGGCTTTGGCCAAGGGCGTGTGAGTGGGAATGTTACTATTAGAAACTGTTAAGTCAGTGCATAACTTACCACCTCCTTTACCCCCCCCCAGCATGTCTCAAGTGGTTGGAATTCTATGCTCTTGAATGAGGATGGCATAGAAAACTGTCCTATCCCTATATAGACACGTGGTATAAGAAAGAAATCTTTGTTTTAAGCCACTGACCTGAAATTATTTACTACTCCAGAATAACTTAATTTATCTTAACACACAAGTGCTAGAAGAATAATAACCCACAAACAACTGTGGCTAGCGTTTATAATGTAAAAAGATAGTATTGTAAGAAACGCTGTGTTTTGCTAAGGTGACAGACGTTTAATGAACTCAGCACTTTCCTAATATAAGATACTCTGCATTAGAGTAGAATGATGCTTTAATAGATGACTATTTCAGTTCACCTGTTACTTTTATGCATAATGTTGAAATATTGGAGACATTTCTGTTTTAAATTAAAGGCATTGTTTTGAAAGTTCTGACAAGTACTGTAGATACAAAATAGAGATGGAAGTTAAGCATTGGAAGAGGAACAAGTTCTTTGCTACTGATGGGATTCTATATCTAGAATATTCAGATCAAATTTTAAAAATTAATAGTCTATTAAAAGTGGCTGAATATAAGCATATAAAATATTATAGCAATTACTAGTCAGAAAATGGGATTTTTAACAGAAAAAAATTAGGTCTAGTCATAAATGTGACATACATATAATCTGAAAGAAGAGCTTGAGAAAGAGTATGTTCCCTTGTCCAAGAAGATTGATAATTGTCCTGCTGTCGCCAAAATAATGGATAGACCAGAAATAACAGCAAACAGTCATCAATGCTGTTCTACATGACAATCAGCAAGTCAAATTCAGCACTGTATTTTGTGGGATTTATGTATACATTCATAAAAAAAGATTGTTCTAGGACTTCCTTTTTCTGTCACACAACAAACCGAGGAATCAGAGTTGGTGCAGCTTAATTCAAAATCAACAGTATTTTGGTGGGAGTGAATTTTTATGTGTAATTTATTGAGGTGTAATTGCGTGCAGTATAGTGCACAGATCCCAGATGTACAGTTTGCATCTTGCCACTGCATAGACTGGTGTCATCAACACTGACCAAGATGTTTAGACTATTTCCTTCCGTTCTCAGAAGTTCCCTTAGGTTTCTTTCTAGTCTGTCACCTCTGTCCCCCAACCCAGCAGCAACACTGTACTGATTTCTGTCTTCATAGATTATTTAGCCTGTTTTTGAACTTCCTATAAATAGAATCATATAGTATGGTGTTTTAGTCACTGACTTTTTGGGGGCTCAGAATAGTGTTTTTTACTGCATGTATCATTAGTTTATTTGCTGAGGGATATCCCATTGTACACATTTTTCTGTTAATGGACATTGGGTTGTTTCCAGGTTTTAGTAACATGAGTAATGCTGCTGTGAACATTATTGTGTGAGACTTTTCTAGGTAAATATTTAAGAGTGGAAATGCCAAATCATGAGGTAGGTGCCCGAGTAGTTGGTGCAAAAGGTTTTGGCAATTATTCTCAAGTCACTTGAAAAATAAAGAGATGAAACTTACTCTCTTTAGAATATGGGAAAACTCTTAGTTCATTCTCTTTATTTTTTATTTTTTTATTTTTGTTTAAACAATTTTTTTTTTAAGATTTTATTTGACAGAGAGACAGCGAGAGAGGGAACACAAGCAGGGGGAGTGGGAGAGGAAGAAGCAGGCTCCCAGCAGAGCAGGGAGCCCGATGCAGGGCTTGATCCCAGGACCCTGGGATCAGGCCCGGAGCCAAAGGCAGACGATTAACAACTGAGCCACCCAGGCGTCCCTAGTTCATTCTCTTTAGACACCACTCTAATATATGGCTTGAGAACTGTGCATGTGTGGAGTATAGAATATGAATATTGAGTGCGTTTACTTCTTTGGCCGGGGAACCTGACCCAAGTGATAGCAGTCACTCTCTAGATGGAGGAGCAGCCTCGTTCTGGGTATTATGGTAGTGGTATTATTTTGGCTATTATAAATTTTCATATCTAGACTTTCTACCTGGTATTCGTTTTAACAGAAATCAGTCTTTGGTTAAGAATGGAACTGGTAAAAATTGGCGTGCTCCTCTGTTTCTAGAACATGAAAGCATCTGGGAGGGTGTGTGTGTGTGCGTGTGTGCGTGCACGTGCGCATGTGTTTAGCGGCAGGCTGCTGCTTTGTCAGAGGTTGATTATACCCCAACATTATGACTGCCTTGTGCACTTACCCTTGAAAAGATTATGTATTGCAGTTTTCTTCCAGAGCAACTTTTAAAGTGCTGCCTCATTTAGGTTTTCTTCAAATGAAAATCCTTTATGCACTCTGATTTTTCTGAATGGTCTGGCCTGTTTTGTTACTCATGCACTTCATCTGATGGTCCAGTTATAGTTTCATGATATGCTATTTGAGTTATTTTGGAAATTGTATTTCTTATAAATGCTGTGTTTTGAGCAGTAAAATATAAAAAGAGGGAACGGCTCTTAGCACAAATCACAGATTGTTGAATGAGTCATGTAGATTGTTCCCACGTATGTGGAAAATTACATCACTACCAAGTTCTGGCTTTTCTATTTATACTATGCTAGGCCAGTTTCCCCCCACCCCCCTTCCCCCCTAATCTATCTATCTTTTTAAAGGCAGTACAAAGCAAACAATAAAAGAAACTCATGGTAGGTTATTTTGGGGCCAAAAGGAAAATGCTATGAAATAAAGTATTAGGCAAGATGCTTCATCTTTAGATTCTAGAGAGACTTAAAAATTGTGAGCATAGCTCCCTACCTGATTTCATTTACGCTGTTCTCTTAATACATTCTTTAAAATATTACAAATTAATGATGACATTTGATTTTTTTTTTGAACTTAGAATTTAGGAAGTAACTCCAAATATGAAGGCCATAGTAGTTTTTGTTTTGCTCATGTTTTTGTGTTTTTATTTCCCTGAATAGGAAAATTAGATTCACATTTTTCCCTTTGAAAATATAGTGCATGGGGTGCCTGGGTGGCTCAGTCAGTTAAGCATCCGACTCCTGATTTCAGCTCAGGTCCCACAAGTTGTGGGATCCGTGGCATTTGGCTTCAGCTCATCGGGGAGTCGGCCTGAGATTCTCCCTCCCAGTCTGCCCCTACCCCTGTCCCTCAGCCCCTCCCCCAACTCGTACAGGCCCTCTCTCTAAAATAAATAGAATCTTAAAAAGAAAGCGACAGAGAGAGAGAGAGAGAGAAAGAAAGAAAAAGAAAAAGAAAAACGGGCGCCTGGGTGGTTCAGTGAGTTAAGCATCTGCCTTTGGCTCAGGTCATGATCCCGGGGTCCTGGGATCAAGTCCCTCATCAGGCTCCCTGCTCAGGGGGGAGTCTGCTTCTCCCTCTCTCTCTGCAGGTCCCCACACCCCCCCCCCCACTCATGTTCTCTCTCGCTCTTTTCACTCTCTCAAATAAATAAAAAATCTTAAAAAAAATGAAAACATAGTGCATGGAGACATGAGGGTATCACTTTAATTGGCAGATGCTATTAAAGGGGCCAAACTGTTTAAAAATCTTGGTTTTTTGTTTATGATACAGATGTGAATAGAGCTTTCCACGGAATAGGCACAATATGATTTAATTTTAGGAAAAAACCTACACATGAATTAAAAAGGCAGAAAATACATATACCAAAATATTTTTAGTGGTTTTCTCTGTTGAGAATGCAGGTGATTTTTTTTGCTTGTATATATAAATATATAAATAAATGAATGAATAAATATATATAACATATGTGTGTGTATATATATATATATATAAGTAAACAAGTGTTATTATTTTATAAAAAGGAAGAAAAATCAGTCTCTTTAGAGTGGTCTCTTTGAGACAAGAGCCTTGTTTAGTTAGTATTGCAGTAAGACTTCGGTCTATAATTATAGGTTTTGTTACTTTCAGGTAAGTTTTAAAAATCTTAGAATTGCTTTCCAAGTTTAGTGTTGTTTGTTTTTATGAGGAGGAAGCAGAGAAATCCATCATGACGGTCCCACCCTTTAACCTTTCTGTCCTTATTTTGGGCCACCTGCTCAATCTCTCATCTACTGAAGTTGCCTTATTAACTGATCTCCCGGCTTCTGCCTTCTTGGCCATTCTTACGACATACGATACGGCACTAGGATTAGATTATGATTATATTTGGAGTATAAGCATTTTCATTAACTACATAGAAAATAGTTCAGAAGACTTAGCAGTCTACATTAATTTCCTTCCTTCTTTTCTCTTTGCTGCCCCTCTGATCAAATACCTGGAGCACAGTACTCTGCTCCTTTTGAAGTCTAACGTGGAGACAAATGTTTTGTAACCGGTGCCTCTCCTTATTCCCCTCGCCAAAAGGAGGGGAATGTCAGAATATCTGTCATCTCATTTTCATTTTCATAGCAAACAGCTAATATCAAGCATTCCCTTTGGACTTTTTAATCACTTTGCCTGCACTGTACCTGTATTCGTTTATTTAATCTTTACAATTTTTAAATTGTAAGGTTATTGGGGAAATTTAAAGCTGAGAAATGACATAATTTGTCCAGGCTAGTCAGCTAATGGTAGAGTCCGTGCTCATAATCGTTATGTTCACGACTGTCAGTACCAGAACTTCTTTTAATTGCCAAGCTAACTAATTTCTGCCATTTTCTTTCTCCTTTCTGTTCAGACAGCAGTGCAAATGGGCTGGTTCCTGCTTTCAGTTTTATCACACTTTGGTGGAGGAGCTCGGGTTTTACAGATGCAGTACAGAAGAACAGTCTTTGGGATCTGAGGCACATTTTAGTTCTATTTGGGTGATCTTAGGCCAATTAATTTTATTTCTAAAGTGGCAGTAAAAGTGGTACCTACCTTTACAAGACTGTGAGGATTGAAAGCGAACGTTCACACAACAGCATATGCAGGCCTTCAGTGGTGACTCTTGTCACTGTGGAGATGTTACCAGCTACTGAGCATCCCCTCCCAAGCAGTAATCAACCAGATCTGTTCATATCTGCCTTTTTGGCATGACGTATTTCGCCACTGGCTCTTTGCTTAAAAAGGAAAGTTTCCATACCTGGCTTTCTTCCCATTGGCTCTAGGCTTAACATTTTACTCTGTATAAATTATTTGGCCAAAAATATTTTTTTGTCCAATAGTTACTAAAACATAAGTTTAGGCCTAGTTCTCTGCAAAGCATTTTCCATGAAAATAACTTTTTATATGAAACTGTGTGCGTTAATACTGCATGAGCGGTGTTTTCTGTTTTTTTTTCTGTGCCTCTTGCAAATTTTGGTTCTGAATCATTTTATCTTTGCATTACATATGAATAGTCTTATTTTGCTATTTGTCTTTATTTTGACTAATTCTTTTTCTTCCAAGAGTTAGAACATGACTAATCATAGCATCATGTTTAAAGAGGTTATTTTTGGAAGGTACCTGGGTGGCTCAGTCAGCTAAGGGTCTGCCTCTGGCTCAGGTCATGCTCCCAGGGTCCTGGGATCAAGCCCCGCATTGGGCTCCCTGCTCAGTGGGGAGCCTGCTTCTCCTTCTGCCCTTCCCCACTGCTTGTGATCTCTCTCTCTGTCTCTCAAATAAATAAATAAAATCTTTATAAATAAATAAATACGGTTGTTATTGGACTGGCACAGTCATTAAAGGAATGCTTCAGGACAGATGTCTGAGACATGATACTTAAGCTGGAGCCTAGATGTCCATACTGAGATTTCCTAGGAATAAAAGGGCTGAGTTGGGTATTACACAGTGTTCAGTAAATCCTGTCCTGACAAGACCATTTAGATTTGTGTTTATATTCTTAGGTGACCGGGTTATTGATGTGGGGTCTGAATGGAGAACTTTCAGCAATGATAAAGCAACAAAAGATCCTTCCCGAGTTGGAGACTCGCAGAATCCTCTTCTGAGCGATGGAGATTTGTCTACCATGATTGGCAAGGTAATCGATCCACTTGGCAGGAAACATAAAGTGTGGACGGACCAAAGACCCAGGAGTTTGGCAACTTGGCAGAAGTATCCGTCACTGCCCCATGAGGACTTTTGACCTGAGAATAAGATTTACCAGTAATACTATTGTGAATGATTGTTCTTCCAGCTCAAACGGGAGACCAACAGGCAGTGATTACAGACTCTTTATATGTCAGGCCCTTGTTTCCAGGAAGCACATTTTGCACAAAAATTGAGTGTAGTGTGATATTGCTATGTTCCTTGAACTTTACGAATGTCTTTTCTTTTCTCCCCACATTACCTAAGATAAATTGTAGCTCGGTTTAGCCCGTTTTCTAGTATTGGTGGATTTATGACTTACCTAAGTGTCGTATGTTAGCTTCATGTTCGTCCTCAGTAAGGTGAGAATAAGAGTACTTGGGTTACTTGGGAATGTAGGTAGAGTATTTATAACACACATGTAGCGTGTGTTCAGTAAATGGTAGCTGCTGCTGTTAGATAAGGCAACAGTATAATCTGTCTGGCAAACTGGCTCTTTTTTGCTCTTTTATCTGAATTGGAAGTAGCGGTAGCAATATTCCAAAGAACTAACCGAGGGATGCTATTTCAGGGCTTAATCTGTACTACTGCAGTCTGTTTTCAAGAAAATGTTAGGAAAAGCAGGTCATTGTTTTTTCATGCCCTATAAAGTACATATAAAATTTGAAAAACATAGTGTAGGCTAGGTTAAAGTTGATAGTATTATATTCAGAAATATCTTCGGGTGATTTCTGCATTTACTTTAGCCTTATAGGCTGGGGGAAAAAAGTGTACTGAGGACATTTTAAAATCTGAGACTGCAACTAATTGACACTGTGAGTTGTTTTAATGTTTAATTTTTTCAATAGGAAATACATGACTCAAACACAAATGTAAAAAGAACACAATTTTCTTCACCCTTAACCCCCAGACTCAGTTCCCACTGCAACCCCCTTTCCCTGTCAGAAACCAGGAACCACTATCGCTAGTTTTCTCCTGTATCCTTTGACAGTTGTTTATCCTACATGGCAAAAGAGAGTTTTTTAAGATGCTACATTTGTCATATACTAGATTCCTGTGTGTATTTGGGAATATTTCCGGACTTTCTGTTCTTTCTCTGTCCTGCCCCCATCAGTCAGCTGTCACGCCACACCGTTAGTATCCGGTAGCTTTAGTTCTTCCTCATTGCTGTGCTTTCTCAGCGTTTTCTTCACTCGTCTTTTCCATTTAAAGGTTAGGATGGATCATTTTGTTAAAAAAAAAAAGAAAGAAAGAAAGAAAATTGGTTATTTTCAGCGAGGTTTTGGTTAGTATATTTGCAAATTGACTTAGGGAAGATCAACTTCTTCCTGATAAATCTGTCCAAAAACAGTAACCTTTCCATTTCCTTAAGTCATAGGTGTCCTTCTAGAGAGGTTTTCTTCATAAAGGCCTTGCATGTTTGATTCCTAGATACTTACCTTTTTGTTGTTTTGCAGTTGGAATATTTTTCTTTCATTGCTTTATAACTGGTTAGTTATACGTATGAAGGCTATTGATTTCTGTTTAATTTTGACCTTGCCTCTAATGGATTCTATTATTTATAGCAGTTTTACAGTGATTTTCTTGAGTATTCTAGGTATTCAGAAATACAAACTGCAAATAGTTTATCACTTGCTTTCCAAATTAGTACTTCTAATTTTTCTCTTGCCTAATTATTTTAACTTTTTTTTTAAGTAAACTCCATGCCACATGGGGGGCTTGAACTCACAACCCCAAGATCAAGAGCTGCATATTCTACTGACTGCACCAGCCAGGCATCCCTCCCCTTGCGCTCTTGCCTAATTTTAAAATAATTACACCAGTATAGTTAATATAATTGTTATCTAGGTACATTATGTAATTATAATTACATTATATTGGCCAGTTTTCCTAGTACAGGCAGACCTCAGAGATCCTGTGGGTTTGGTTCCAGTCCACCACAGTAAAGCAAATATCACAATAGAGGGAGTCAAATGCCTTTTTTTAGTTTCCCAGTACATATGAAAGTCTTGTTTACACTATACTGTAGTCTGTTAAGTGTGCAGTAGCATTATGTTTTAAAAAAATGCATATACTTTAATTTAAAAATATTGCTAAAAACTCACCATCATCTGAGCTTTCAGTGAATTATGATCTTTTTGCTGGTGGAGGATCTTGCTTTGATGTGATGGTTGCTGAACGGTAGGTGGCTTTGGCAGTTTCTTAAAAAAATGAAGTTTGTCCCATCAATTGACTCTTCTTTTCCCATGCGATTTCTCTGTATTCTCTGTAGCTTGTGATACTGCCTAATAGCGTTTTACCCACAGGAGAACTTCTCTTAGAATTGGAGTCAGTCCTCACAAACGCTGCCACTGCTTTGTCAACTAACTTTATTTAATATTCCAAATCCTTTGTTGTCATCTCAGCCATCTTTACAGCATCTTCATGTAGTAGATTCCAGCTCAGGGAACCACTGTCTTTGCTCTTCCATGAGAAGCAGCTCCTCAACCGTGAAAGTTCGATCCTGACATCGCAGCCATTCAGTCACATGTTCGGGCTCACGGCTGCTTCTAGTCCTCGCGCTGTTCCCACCACACCTGCAGTTACTGCCTCCACTGAAGTCTGGAACCCTTCATGTCATCCATGAGGGCTGGGACCAACTTCTTCCAAACTCCTGTTCATGGTGATACTGTGACCTCTTCCCATGGGTCACAAATGTTCTCAGTGGCATCTAGAATAGTGAATCCTTTCCAGTTCTTCAGTGGACTCTGCCCAGGGCCATCAGAGGAAACACTGCCTGTGGCACCTGTAGCCTTATGAAATGTGTTTCCTTAAATAAGACTTGAAAGTTGAAATTACTCTTTGATCCATGGGTTGCAGGATGTATGCTGTGTTAGCAAGCATGAGAGCAACAGTAATCCTGTTGTCCAGCTCCATCAGAGCTCTTGAGTGACCAGGTGCATTGTCAATGAGCACTCATATTTTGAAAGCAATCTTTTTTTTCTGAGCAGTAGTTCTCAACAGTGGGCTTAAAATACTTAGTAAACCATGTTATAAACAGATGTGCTGTCACCCAGGCCTTGTTTCATTTTATAGCACAGGCACAGTAGACAGCATGATTCTTAGGGGCCCCAGGATTGTCAGAATGGTACATGAGCACTGGCTTCAACTTCAAGTCACCAGCTGCATTAGCCCCCAACGACAGAGACAGGCTGTTGAAGCTTTGAAGCCAGGCATTGACTTCTCTCTCCTCTCTAGCTAAGGAAGTCCTAGATGGCATGTTCTTTCAATAGAAGGCTGTTTTGTCCACATTGAAGATCTTTTGTTAGTGTAGCCACCTTCATGAGTTCTCGTAGCTAGAACTTCTACGTAACTTCTGCCGCTTCTACGTCAGCACCTGCTGCTTCTCTTTGTGCTTGATGTTATAGAGTTTCTTTTCTTCAACCTCAGGAACCAGCCTCTGCTAGCTTCCAGCTTCTCTGCTGCAGCTTCCTCACCTCTCTCAGCCTTCACAGAATTGAAGAGAGTTAGGGCCTGGCTCTGGATTAGGCTCTGGCTTAAGGGAATGTTCCCATCCAGACCACTAACACTTTCTCCATATCAGCAAGAAGGCTGTTTCACCTTCTTATCATTTGTGTGTTCACTCGAGTAGCACTTTTAATTTCCTTCATGAACTTCTCCTTGACATTCACAACTTGGCTGTTTGGCACAAGAGGCCTAGCTTTCAGCCTATCTCAGATTTTGACATGCCTTTCTTTACTAAGCTTAATCATTTCTAGCTTTTGATTTAAAGTGAGAAACATGTGACCGTTCCTTTGACTTGAACAGAGAGAGGCCATTATAGGGTTATTAACTGGCTCAAGGAGAAGGAGAGAGATGGGGGGAACAGCTACTCAGTGGAGCAGTCAGAACGCACAAATTTATTAAGCTTGCCGTCTTTTAAGTGTGCAGTTTATGGAGCCCCAAAACAATTATAATAGTAACATCAAAGATCACTGATCACAGATCACCATAAGAAATATAAGTTCGAAATGTTGCAAGAATTACTAACATGTGATAGAGACTTGAAGTGAGCAAATGCTGTTGGAAAAATGGTGCCAGTAGACTTGCTCAACGTAGGGTTGCCATAAACCTTCACTTTGTTAACAACACTACAAAAATACAGTCTCTGCAAAGTGCAGTAAAACAGGGTATGCCTTTTTTCTTCATTAATCATTGTGCTGGCTTTGGGCCTGGGAGAATGATTTTCTAATTTGAAGAAGTACCCATTTGTAGTGTTTTATGAGTTTTTATCAAAAAATGGCTTTTGAGTTTTGTTTGCTTGCCTTTATAGCACCTTTGGAGATGATGATCCTTTGCTTTTTCTCCTTAGGTCTGTTAATGTGATGGTTTATATTATTGGGTTCTCTCACAGATACTCATTTAAACCATCTCAACCTGGTACTTGTTCTGAGGAATAGGGAAGAGGCACAGGGTAGATTTCTTGGGCTTATGGAGTCAGATCGTGTAAGTTGTTTTCTTAGAAATGTCTTTACTCAGATTAAAAACATTTTTTTGCATAAAGTTATAAAACTTTGTTTTATAGGGTACAGGAGCTGCAAGTTTTGATGAATTTGGCAATTCTAAGTACCAAAATCGGAGAACCATGAGTAGTTCTGATCGGGCAATGATGAATGCTTTCAAAGAAATCACTACTATGGCAGACAGAATCAACCTCCCTCGAAATATAGTTGTAAGTTCTTGTCTGTCTCCTTTAAGCCATTCTGGCATTGACTTAGCATAATTTAATGAACACATGAGATTTTGATATTGCAACTAAGTAAATGGCCTAGAGTTAATTAAACTTAGTTTCTTTGCTTTGAAGGATCGAACAAATAATTTATTCAAGCAAGTGTATGAACAGAAGAGCCTAAAAGGCAGAGCTAATGATGCCATAGCTTCCGCTTGTCTCTATATCGCCTGTAGACAAGAAGGGGTTCCTAGGACATTTAAAGGTAAGTTTTTAGTTGCAGAGATACAGATGTTCTATAGCTGTGTTAAAGTGACAGACCGAAGTCAAGCAGCTTTGATGCCATGATCCCTCTTAGTAGTGTTCCCAAATGCCTCTTTATTTTGTTCCTTGACAAAAATTGCATTCTGTGATCTTAACCATGTTCTTTTCAGGCTATTTTCCCATGTAGTCACTTTAGTCCATGTAAACTCCATGTTCCTTGCTCATGAGACCTTTTGAACTATTTTGTGGGCTTTGAGGCCTGGCATCATAAGTCAGAGGACGCCTTCCTTACTAGTTAAGTCTGTACACCTGATGCACGGAAAACCATTTCCGCTCCTAGAACAGGTCTCTACAGGTGAACCTTAGAAAACCTTAGAAAACATCAGTGACAATTTTCTCGAGTTACACAGTTTTCACTTTCACACTTAAGTTGGAGGCTTTGAGAGAACTAGTGTTTTTCGTCCAGTTTGCAGTCATGATAAATACGTGACAGCCTATTCACAGTGCTGCTGTGATCCTTACTCTTTCACTCACTCTTTCCACTCTTTTCACTCACTCTTACTCTTTCCGGAGTTCATTTCAACTTAAGACTTTCATTACCTTTCATTCATCAATGCATATTTTACGACGAGGCTGTGGCTTTTATCCTTATCGTCTTTTTGGTTATTACAACTAAAACTAAGGCTTTTGTTAAATTTGTTCTGAAAGTGTTGATAGTTTTATTTTTAGAATAACAGGGTCAAATATTTGATCTCATTTTGTTACAGCCTATAATCCCAGGGATTATAGGCTGTAATTATAGATTATAGTCACGTGCCTATGACTTTGGGTAGCTTGAGAAGTATTCTTTAGCTTTGAGTATTTTCTTCCATCTCCTTGATACACATACTCCTTATAACAGATACGTACATAAATATCAACGAAGTTTTGGATTATTTGAAGAAACTTACTTGTCTAAATTGAAACTTAAGTTAATATTGAAATAATAATTTAACTTGTTTAAAAGACTTCTTCAAAGTATGATAAACACTTAAATTAACAGAGGGGGCACCTGGATGGCTCAGTCAGTTAAGACTCTTGGATTCGGCTCAGGTTGTGATTTCCAGGTCATGAGATCCATCAAGCCCAGCACCAGGCTCTGCTCAATGCAGAGTCTGCTTGAGAGTCTCTCTCTCCCCATCCCCCCCGTACCTCCCCCTGCTTGTGCACACTCTCTAAAAATAAATAAAAATCTTTTAAAATTAACTGAGAAGTTTTAAATTAGCTCTATTGGAAGTATCACTGAGAGGATTAGAGATTCATTTGTAAGGCGTGATTTGTTCTTTATTGAGGTAATTGGTGTGTTATATACTATATATATATAGTCTCCCATATATGCCATAGGTGAGTTTTGGGTGCACAGTATTATACATTTGACCCTTGAACAACATGAATTTGAACTGCATGCATCTACTTAAATGCAGATTTTTTTTTGACATAGTGTAGTACTGTAAGTGTAGTTTCTCTTACAATTTTAATATTGTCTCTAGCTTTATCATAAAAATACAGTATATAATACATACACAAAATAGATGTTGACTGTTATCGCTAAGGCTTTCAGTCAACAGTACGCTATTGATAGGTAAGTTTTGGGAGAGTAAAAAGTTATACATGGATTTTTGTGCTGGGAGTTGGCACCCCCTAACCCCTGAGTTGTTCAGGGGTCAACTGTAATTTGACATCTGTTACATAGTACAAAGTAATCACTAAAAGCCTACTTACCATCCATCACTGTACAGTTGACTCGCTTCACTCATTTTGCCTACCCCCCAACTCCTTTCCCCTCATAACCACCAGTGTGTTCTCTGTGACCATGAGTTTTTTTTTATTTGTTCATTTATTTGTTTTGGTTTTTAGATTCCACATACAAGTAAAATCATGTGGCATTTGTCGTTGTCTGTCTTATTTCATTTAGTATAATACCCTCTGGGTCCATTCATGTTGCAAACGATGAGATTTCATTCTTTTTTATGGCTTAATAGTATCCATTGTATTGATATACCACCTCTGTATGCATCCATCCATTGACGACATTTACATTGTTTCCATATCTTGGCTATTGTAAATAATGCTACAGCGAACATGGGGGTGCATAGATCTTTTTGAATCTGTGTCTTTGTATTCTTCATATAAGTACCCAGAAGTGGAATAGCTGGATCATACAGTATTTCTATTCTTAGTTTTTTGAGGAACCTCCATCTTTCTTTACATAGTGGCTGTGCCAGTTCACATTCCCACCAATAGTGCATGAGGGTTTCCTTTTCTCACATCCTTTCCCCTCTCCAACACTTGTTATTTCTTGTCTTTTTGATAATAGCCATTTGGACCAGTTTGAGGTGTTATCTTATTGTGGTTTTGATTTGCATTTTCCTGTAATTAGTAATGTTGAGCATCTTGTCATGTGCCTCTTGGCCATCTGTATGTTATCTTTGCAAAAATGTCTATTCAGATCCTCTACCCATTTTTTAATCAGGCTTTTAAGGCATGATTGCATTTTTGCAATTAGAATGCATTTTATAATCAGAAATGATGTATTCTTAAATGAACTGTATGACTTATGTGGATTTATTTATTTTTTCTTTCAGAAATATGTGCTGTGTCACGAATTTCTAAGAAAGAAATTGGTAGATGTTTCAAACTTATTTTGAAGGCTTTAGAAACCAGTGTGGATTTGATTACAACTGGGGACTTCATGTCCAGGTTTTGTTCCAACCTTTGTCTCCCTAAACAAGTGCAGATGGCAGCTACACATATAGCCCGTAAAGCTGTGGAACTGGACTTGGTTCCTGGAAGGAGCCCCATCTCTGTGGCGGCAGCAGCCATTTACATGGCTTCACAGGCATCAGCTGAGAAGAGGACCCAAAAAGGTAGGATTCTTCCTCAGGAGGAGTAGTGATGAAATTGTGAAGGCTGTAGTATGTAATTGTATTTCTATTTTAAGTACAAGGCGGGTAAATATCCCAAACCCACATTTAAGAGATAGTTTCTTCGTCGGGGCACCTGGGTGACTCAGGTCATGATCTCAGGGTCATGAGATTGAGCCCCATGTCACGCTCCACGCTCAGGGGGCAGTCTGCTTGGGATTCTCTCTCTCCTCCTCCCCCTGCTTGCATTCTCTCTCAAATAAATCTTAAGAAAGTTTCTTGGAATCAAAACTTAAAAATACTGTATTTTCTTAAGTGATTCATAAATAAAAATGTTTGGAGGCATAACTGTATGAATACACTTTTCCCATTCAGATTATTTTTAAAATTTTTTTATCTGTTTGGGGGAGAGAAGCAGACACCCCGCTGAGCAGAGAGCCTGACGTGGGGCTCCATCCCAGGACCAGGATCATGACCTGAGCTGAAGGCAGACGCTCAACTGACTGAGCCACCCAGGCGCCCTATTAAATATTTTAGGTTGTACATTTTTCATTTCTATAAGTTATTTTTGTCACCCTGAAATGTTGTTTTGAATAGTCCTTCTTTCCCCCTCAAAACTTAGCTTTTTAAATCTTGAGAGGTGGGGGCCGTGCTTGTTTCCCACTTCCCGGCATGGCCTCCTACAGCTGGGCACACTGGAAATCCACGCGGACAGGTTGTAACATTGTGTGAAGCCCGTTCTCTTTCTCCTTTCAAACGTTATTCAGTTTCTTAAGACACTGATGTAAGTAGTTTCAACCATCTAAAGCCATTTTTGAGTTTATTGTAGGGGAACTTTCGAACGGACAGAACTGCTAAGTGAATTTCTTTACAAGCATTCATTCATTAATTACTTCTGTGATCCTCAAAAAGATTGATAAAGAAAAAGCAGCAATTCTAAATTTAAAAGTGATGTAGTGAGAGGCCTAGCTGCACTGACTTTGTAATACCCTATTAAGAACAGCCTTTCACCTCCGCTTAGGCTGCAGGTTTCTGTATTAATGAAAATAATAAATTATATAGAAGAATGTTTAGAAAGGAGCAGCCGACCATTCGTTATTTAAATGTGCCCTTATCCATTCCTTTTGGCCTCCGCTCATATTTTTTAAGGACGTTTTGAGTCTTCTGGTAAAATTGAGAAGTTAAAGCTAAGCAGCACGTCCTTACCTTTGCTCTTAGTTTTAAAGTTTATTCTGATCAGCAACACAGAGGTGTTTATCTTGGCACTTTCTGCTGTTTGTGTTTTACATGAAGTATTTTGGTTTTTTTGAGATGGAAGGCCCTTTTCTTCCCCTCCCGGCAGCCAGTCGACAGTCACTGGTCTCCATGTCTGGAAGACAGAGAACAAATGTCACGCCACATGAGACAACAAAATTTAAAACTAGCTCATTGCACACTGATGGCAGGCATCCACACTGAATATCCCTGAAACCTTAGGATTTGAACTGTGAAAAGGTGGTAAAAATGAGTTTGCATTAAAGCCTGTGTTTTAAAAATCCATTTTGATTAAGTATTTATGACCAAATAATTGTCAAGTAGCAGTCCTTTGGGACTTCTTTTAATAAAAAGGAAAAAGGTGACAATGACTTTGAAGGGTAAAAGTAGATCGACTCCTCGGCTTTGTAATGGACTAGAACTACGTGAACTCTCGGTGCTCGGTGTTAACGTGTGTGTACTAGTGAAGACATCCTCGTGATGCTAGCGTGTGCAGCTGTGTTCACTGGATGTGTAATGTCTGATGTACTAAGTAAAGAGGTTGTACCACGGTTTTTAACGCATGGTTCCAAACATCCTTTTAACAAAAGAACAGAATTAACTAGAGGTGCCGCAGGGGAGCTTTTAAACACGG
Source organism: Ursus maritimus (assembly GCF_017311325.1). NCBI lineage: Eukaryota > Metazoa > Chordata > Mammalia > Carnivora > Ursidae > Ursus > Ursus maritimus. The sequence continues at coordinate 30,985,989 of NW_024423564.1, forward strand.
AAATAACAGAGTTTCCTTATAAGAATGTATTCATGGATTACTTCCATGATCCTCAGAAGGATTTACCATGAAGAAAAAGCAGTCAGTTCTAAATACGACGGCCAGTACGATAGTTCTCGCTCTTAGCGCTGTGCCCTGAGCGCTGGTCCCACGTCCCGCAGCTAGCAGAGCTCTTCACCCGGCCGTGACAGCCCTTTGAGGTGATAGGGATACTGCCATTGGTACTGTTACCAACCGTAGCCCTCCTTTCTGCCTTGTAGTATGGATTTCCATTGTTAGGTTTTGAAAGTCTAACGTCTCTGGGGTTTTCACTGTGGATTTTATACGACCGTATCTCACACATCGGAACGCAGGTTGTAGAAGGGAGATAGGATGGAAGTTATAATTAATATTTTGATTTTTGCCTTTTAGAAATTGGAGATATAGCTGGTGTTGCTGATGTTACAATCAGACAGTCCTACAGGCTAATCTACCCTCGAGCCCCAGATCTGTTTCCTACAGACTTCAAATTTGACACCCCTGTGGACAAACTACCACAGCTGTAAATTGAGGCAGCTAATGTCAAACTCTTCTGAACACTGAACTTGGCCTGTTGTACATAGCCTATACCAAGTGCTGGATTGAGCCTCTCTTTAATAAGGAAAAACAAAAGACATGGTACGCATTCCAGGGCTAACTATTAATTGCTTGGCATTCTGTATGTATATACTAGTGAAACATATTTAATGGTTTAAATTTCTTATTGAATTTGCTTTCTTTTGTAGCAATCTAGGAAACTGTATTTTGGAAGATATTTGAAATTATGTAATTCTTGAATAAAATGTTTTTGAAAACTAAAGTTTTTGTTATAATTACAAATAATGCATATCACTGCAGCTAATAAAGCTGATAGAGGTCCTTGTTTTCTGTTTCTTTCCATGTATATAGTTTTGTTTATATAACAAAAAGTCAGGCTTTGGAACCACTGTTGACACCAAGAACATCAAAGAAAGAGGGTGTGTGTGATTTATTAAAATATATATATTGAAAAGCCAGAAGTGATGAACTGGGCCTTGAAAGGCATTAGCTGGAGAGAGGTAACAGGGAGCTTATGGAGCAGAGGAGATGATCCTGGTAAATAATTAGTAGATTGCAATTTTTGGATTTTAACATTTCATTTCATAGAACCTGCATTATCTGCAATTATTATTTCCTAAGATAGTCCTAGAGTAAAGTATATTTAAAATAGATTATTGGGCCTAGGAATCCAGGGATTTACTAAGCACAGCCCCTCCATAGATGATTCGGATGTGTAGGTGTTTTGCATATCACTCTTAGAGGAACACCAATTTCAGGTCTTGACCTGTAAGCATTGAGGTAAAGACCAACAGAACTTTGCCCTTTTACCACCAAGGTAGTTTGTAAGGGGCCTTGAGTCCCTGCTAAACATTACCGTGTAAAGTGCGCTGCCTTAAAGCAGGTGTCCCAGTTCTACACATCTGTCAGGAGGTTAGCACTAGATTAGAAGTACGTCTCCTATTGCAGTCCAGTAGACAGATTCACACTCTGGTCCAAAATGGTACTTTCCCCTCTAGAAGATCAGACTTTCTCTTATTGACCATGGAAGGGGGATGGCTACTGGACCATGAAGACAAATGGTATTTCTCCTTCGCACAACATGTGGGACACACAAATGGTACTACTCAAAGCTGGGGGAGAACACCAGAGAAATAAACCCAAGATAAGCAGTGATGACTCCAGGCAGAACCCATCCCACCCAGAAAGAAACCCAGGAAGAAGAAAGAATCTTAGGTCGGGCAGTGTCTCCCTCACGGGCACCCCCATCTTTGGTCCCCAGTACCATACCTTTCCATCTTTCCAAGCATGGACTGAGAGCAGCGGTCCTTTCCTCTGATGCTCCCCAGTTTCTAGTGATTGACCACAAAACTTCCCACTGATTACGTTTCTCTGCAAGCTGCAACCTGTTGGCTAGATCTTAAAATAGTTATTTTTGCTATTATCAAAAGTCAGTACATGCACAATAGAGAACATTTGGAAAGTGCATCATAAAAATACCCATAAGCCACTGAGAAATAAGCACCAGGTATTTTGTTCTTTCCAGCTGTTTGGCTCTGCTGTGTTTTTAAAATACAGTTGCAGTCCAGGTACAATAGGATTTGTTTAGTATTTTCATTTTCCTGCTTACAAAAATGTATTCAATAACTAGAAAAATGGAGATAAGCATAAAGGGGTAAAAACCCTAGCCCTTGCCACTCAGTTTTGTCACCATTTTGGTCTATTTTTTGTGTCCTATACATTTTCCCCCGATCATTTTGCACTTTTTTGAAGAATATAAACTTTTTTTTTTCTAGTAACATAATGTATTACTTGTTTCAGGGGTACAGGTCTGTGATTCGTTAGCCTTACACAACACACAGCACTCACCACAACATACTCTCCCCACTGTCCATCACCTAACCTCCTTATCGCCCCACCCCCCTCCAGCAACCCTCAGTTTGTTTCCTGAGATTAAGAGTCTCTTACGGTTTATCTTCCTCTCTGGTTTTGTCTTGTTTCACTTTTTCCTCTCTTCCCCTATGATCCTCTGCCTTGTTTCTAAAATTCCACATATCAGTGAGATCATATAACAAGCTTACAGGACAAACATCCTAAAAGAATTTGTGATCACCAAGCCAGCCCTACAAGAAATATTGAAAAGGGTCTTCTAAGCAAAGAGAGAGCCCAAGAGTAACATAGACCAGAAAGGAACAGAGCCAAAAAATACAACAGTCCCTTACAGGCAATACAATGGCATATCTTCCAATAGTTACCGTGAATGTAAATGGGCTAAATGCTCCAATCAAAAGACACAGGGTATCAGATTGGATAAAAAAGCAAGACCCATCGCAATGCTGTCTGCAAGAGACTCATTTTAGACCCAAAGACACCGCCAGATTGAAAGTGAGGGAGTGGGAAACCATTTATCATGCTAATGGACGTCAAAAGAAAGCTGGGGTGGGAATCCTTATATCAGACAAATTACATTTTAAACCAAAGATTGTAATAAGAAGGAAGGACACTATATCATACTTAAAGGGTCTATCCAACAAGAAGATCTAACAATTTAAATATTTACACTTCTAACTTGGGAGCAGCCAATTATATAAACCAACTAATAAAATTAAAGAAACATCGACAATAATACAGTAATAGTAGGGGACTGTAACATGCCACTCAGCAATGGGCAGATCATCTAAGCAGAAGATCAACAAGGAAACAAGGGCTCTGAATGACACGCTGGACCAGATGGACTTAACAGATACATTCAGAACATTCCATCCCAAAGCAACAGAATACACATTCTTCTCTAGTGCTCATGGAACATTCTCCAGAACAGATCACATTCTGGGTGACAAGTCAGGTCTCAACCCGTACCAAAAGACTGGGATCTTTCTCCATGACCACTCCAGACCACAGTGCTTTGAAACTGGAACTCAATCACAAGAGGAAAGTTGGAAAGAACTCAAATACACGGAGGCTAAAGAGCATCCTACTAAAGAATGAATGGGTCAACCAGGAAATTAAAGAATTAAAAAAATTCATGGAAACAAATGAAAATGAAAAAGCTGTTCAAAATCTGTGGGATGCAGCAAAGGTGGTCCTAAGAGGGAAGTATATAGCACTGTGTCCTATACATTTAAAAAACTTGGGTCAACAGAACTGATTTTAAAGGTTAATCTCGGGGCAGAAGGTTGTTTGGGGAATGATCTATATTCTGGTAGGTATCTCTTGAATAAAATTGTAGTTTTAAAAAATTCTCCCTGTGTCACACGGGCTTTAATCAGTTTAACTCCATTTCAGATATTGAATGAAAAATGCCAGTCGAAAGGTAAAGTAGTAGTGGTGTCACTCCCTTCTCTTTTCTCCCCCCCACCCCCGGCCTCAGAGTGTGGGTATTCTCAATGGGGATAGGTGTGTTTGGAATCCATGTATTGTTAGGGACCCTTCGAGGGAGTCATTTAATCTGTCAACTGGAACATTTTCACTTAGAGAAGGGGAACCATCCACAGCAATTCCACATTTTGGCCTCTGCCCCCTCTAGCATTCTCCACCTCAATGGGACCTATTCCTTATTTGTCTGTCTGCTTCAAGGCTGTTACAAATAGAGGTTTATGGCTGACTGATTGTCTACCAAAATCCACTCATGACGTGAAGTGTTCAATTGCAACCACTTGATCTTAGTACAGTAAAATTACTAACACTTAGACATTTAAAAAAATCATGGCCAGGTCTTTCAACCAGTGAAAGAGATCTGACATATTCTAACCAGTGATTGTGCATGGTTTTTACTTATCTTTTGAGGTGTGGAAAATCTCCCCATATACCGGGGGACACCCACCTTGTTGAGAGCTGGTCACACTAAGAAATCGAAGCCAGCTCCTGGGGTGGGCCTACATTTTAGCAAATAGGTAATATTAGAAACGCAAGGCAATTTCTGTGAAGAAAAAGGGGGGTCCAACCTGTTCATGATAGCATCTTTAAACAGTTGAAATCTTAGTTAATGTGGCCCCTCCCATCCCGGTATTTAAAACAAAGACTCTCTGGAAGCCACTTTCATTGACAATCTCGGCTGTCACTACAAGTTCGAGGATTTAATCATAAGTTTCATGGAATCTGAGGTCGAGCACTCTGGCCCAATTTCCCCCATTTTATAGATTAGAGAAGCCTGGAGAAACCAAAGGACCTGTCCAAGTTTCCTTAGCAGGAGACACAGGACTAACTGTGGTCTCCTGGTCACACAAGTCAGTGCTGTTTGCTAGTAAACTATGCTGTTGAGGCTTATTTTCCAGGAGGCTGCCTCAGGGCCGACAGTAGTCGTAGCTTTCAAATACAATTCTGTTCAGTTACTAAATCATACTAAATCAACAAAATCATTGAATGTAATACTTGTATGTGGCTTTCTGGGGAAAGCTCTTCAGAGTGAGTTTCTGAATCATTTTTAAATCAGCTCAGGTGACAAGGAGTTAATAGCTAGAAACTGCTCTGTAGCTCTTCCTCTGAACTAAATGCTTCAACTAGATGCCTCTTGATAGTAAGCCTTTGTGTTCAAACCAACAAATGTACTTTACCCATGGTTGTCTTTGGTTTCTGAGCTAATTTTCTATCACAGGTGCAAGATTTACTTTAATTATCAAGATGAACAGCTGAGGGGGTCAGCCTATTACCCATCTGGTCCTAATCCAGCCAGGAGGCCTCTCTGTGCCCCATGCCAATATTTCCAATTGTCAATGGCCCTGACTTTTCCTGTTGCTGGAGTTTTAATCTCATCTGCCAATTGTGGAGCTACCGACAGATTCCCTGGCCCCCTAAACACCTCCTCACTCTCCCCCTCCCAGATATTTCCACAGACACACTCCCTTCATCAGGATCTCAAAATTGCAAGATGTCACCACACAGATACCATTCTAGGCCACAGAGGCCCAGCATGTCTTGCAAATGTAAACCTCCATTCCTCAGCCCACGGGCATCTCTCTAGCCGGGGGAACTTCTAACTGCCATTCCAGGAGGCCGAAACGCACACGGAGTGAACGAGGAAGAGGGAAAACGTGACCACAGAGCTTTGCTTTTCCTCTGCACAGATCAGAACAATTCTCGTGCCTTCTCTGTGACCTGCAGCAGCCTGTGGCTGGCACAGCTATTACTGGAAATGATAAATGTTTTCAGACATCTGAGAAAGAAGGAAGATCGCTGGTATGCAAGGTACTTAGCAAGAGCAAGAAAACAGGCAGAAGTGATGTTATGTTAAATTTACAATTCTGCCAAGAAATATTTGGTTTTAAATTGACATGGGTGACAAAACCACAAAAGACCTGGGTCTAATGCTCTTAGAGACACTGGAAAGGCTAGTCTGTTCTCCATTGTTCCAAAAGACAGGCCTAGGTGGGGAGAGTTACATGAAGCTCCCAGATGAAGACATGTCAGTCATGTTGAATACTTCCCGGAAGGTATTTAAGCAGAGACGTGGTTGCTCTGTCAGAGGTTTCTCTGGAATGTTCTTACTCCCTCTGTGGTTCCTTCTAGCTCTACGGCTATGAGACACCAGAAAGCCAAATAATGGACCCGGAACTTTCAACCCCCTCGCTCGCTGCTGCGGCCAACAAATCTTACCTGCTATGTAATCAGCTCCTCTCACTGTTGTAATTTGCCAACACGACGGTGGTGTTCACGCGCCGGAGCCACTTCTGAGGGCTCTCATAGAAGCCCCAGGCCTCCACGGTTGGATGTCCGTGCTGCTAAGGACCATTTAAAATGCCTTTTTAAAACATTACTAAAAAAAAAATAATAAATAAAACCATTACTGAATACTTGCTATCTCTACTATGCAGATAAAAGACAGTAATGATAGACTCAAAGTCACAGCCAAAATGTGGTGTCAGGGCCAAAGCCCAGGCCTCTGATGTGTCCAAGCTGGGCCCCCACCCTGCTTCTGTTCGGGTTATCTTATGTATGGAAGTAACACTGAAGATTATGCTTGAAAGGGAAGGTTAAAAATGAATGAGCAACTCTAATTCCTTCATTTAACAGATGAGAACATTGGGGTGAAATGTCCACCTATCACTAGTGAGCTGCCATCGCATGTCCAAGGTCACACTACCAGGAAGGAGCAAAATGACAGCTAGTCCCAGTCCTCTTGCCCCCTCCATGTGCTGATTTTAAAATGCTTTTCAGCGTTAAGTGGCAGCGTATGTGTGGACGTTCTCTAGATGCGGAAGGACGAAACTCGAATAAGCGGTGATTCTTGCGGGCTTGTCAGAGGGACCCCTTTGTTGGGCCGGAGCCCAGCTGCAGTTCACGTCAACTACTGATCTTAGGTTGGACCTCAGTCGGCCTGACTGCGGTGTATTATTCCACATGTCTTTGTAGAGAGCCACGCAGGCCATTTATTGTCCCCGTGTAGACTCTGGAGGTACGAGATTCAAGTGGCGGACGAAGCTGTTGTGCACGGGTACAGTGGCGCATGTAAGACAGAGGTGTGTATGGAGCCCACGGGCGTCCGAGAGGAGGAAACGCGCATTCCACACGTGTGGAAAGAACAGGGCACAAGGTGGGCAAAAAAGCCTTTTTTACTTGGAAAAGGCTGTTGGCGGCTAAGTGGAAATCACATTGGTGGGGAGAGATGCCTGGGATGCGGCTGGTATGCGGCCCCTTACGGGCCACATGTAGTCGGTCCCGGTCCTGTGTCTCTACCACCTGAATGGTGCTGCTTCATCTACTCTTCTCTCTCCTACCGACCACAGGCTACTTTGGGCCTCCATCACCTCCCACAGCTGCTGAGGCGGCTCCCGGCCAGCGCTCCTGCCTTCAGTCTGTCCCCCCCACCCCCCCGCCATTCTCCATGTGGCAAATCTCATCATACCTCTGGCAGCTGAAGATGCTTCAATGGCTGGGAGGCAGAGACGATTTATCAGGAAGCTAATAAAACTTGAGGTGCACTGGCACAGGCCTCTTCCAGCGTTCTGAACTTAACTTCTGCAGCCATAAATACAAATCAAATCATAAATACAAATCTTAAAGAGGGCCCCAGAATTGTATATACTTCTGGCCCCACACAACTTAGATCTGCTCTTGCGATCGATCATCCTTTCGGGATGGTGCCTACAAGTCCTGGGCGCAGGACCCTCTCCTTCCTCACCTGTACCACCTACTCCCCTGCAGTTTATCCCTACACTCCAGCCACAGTCAAGTTTCATCTCCTCAGAAGGGCTGCATTCGGGCGCCTGGGTGGCCCGGTCGGTGAAGCGTCTGCCTTCGGCTCGGGTCACGATCCCAGGGTCCTGGGATCGAGTTCCGCATCAGGCTCCCTGCTCTGTGGGGGTCTGCTTCTCTCTCTGCCCTTCCTCCCTGCTAGTGATCTCTCTCAACATCAGACCTTCATTTCTAATGCTGGTCAGGCAACATATAACGAGGCTGAGTACTCCCTATTTGGACAAAGCAGCAATTTTTTTTTAATACTTTTGATAGCATAAAACTTATCTGTGAAGAAAAGTCTTTGAATCTTAAGTTTCCCTTTGAAATTGGCTGTTCACAGAAATAGGACAAACAATCCTAAAATTTGTGTGGAACCACAAAAGACTCAAACTGAAGCAATCTTGAGAAAGAAGAACAAAGGTGAAGGTATCACACTCCCTGATTTTAACCTGCATTACAAAGCTACAGTAATCAAAACAGTATGGTTTCAGCATAAAAACAGGCACAAAGATCAATGGAACAGAGAGCCCAGAAATAAATGCATGCATATATGTCATGCATATATATCAATCATTTTATGACAAAGGAGCCAAGAATACACAATGGGGAAAGGACAGTTTTTTCAGTAAATGGTGTTGGGAGAACTGGACGGTTACAGACAAAAATAAAACTAGACCACTATCTTACATCATACACAAAAATTAACTCAACATGGATTATAAAGACTTGAATGTATGACCTGAAACCATAAAACTCCTAGAAGAAAACATAGATGGTGAGCTCCTTGACATTAGTCTGGGCAATTATTTTTTTGGATTTGACACCAAAAGCAAAGGCAACAAAAGCAAAAATAAGCAAGTGGAGACTACAGCAAACTAAGAAGCTCTGAACAGCAAAGGAAACTCAACAAAACGGCAACCTACTAAATGGGAGAAAATATTTGCAAACCATATATCTGAAAAGGAATTAATATCCAAACATATAATGAACTCAAACAACTCAATCAAAAAATGCACAGAGGACCCAAATAGACATTTTTTCTGAAGAAGACAAACAGATGGCCACTAAGAACATGAAAAAAATGCTCAACATCACTCATCCTCCGGGAGATGCAAATCAAAACCACAATGACATAATCACCTTATATCTATTAGAATGGTAACTGCGGAAAAGCCGAATAACAAGTGTTGGCAAAGATGTGGAGAAAAGGGAATCGTCGTGCACTGTTGGTGGGAATGCAAACTGGTGAAGTCACTATGGAAAACAGTATGGGGGTTCCTCAAAAAATTAAAAATGGGACTATCATATAATCCAGCAATTCTACTTCTGGGTATTTATCTGAAGAAAACAAAAACAAGAGATCTGCACCCCGTGTTGATTTCAGCACTATTTACAATAGCCAATAAATGGAAGCAACTTCAGCGTCCATCAATGGATGAATGGATAAAGAAAAAAATATATGCAATGGAATATACACACATACAAAATGGAATATTATTCAGTCATAAAAAGAAGGAAATAATGCCATTTGTGACAACATGGATGGACCTTGAGAGTGTTGTGTTAAGTGAAATAAGTCAGAGAAAGACAAATGCTGTATGATCTCAATTATATGTGGAATCTGAAAAACAAAACAAAACAAGCTCATAGGACAGATTGGTGGTTGCAGAGGTGGGGAGGGATGGGGTAGGTAAAATGGGTGAAGGTGGTCCAAAGTTACAAACTCCCAGTTATAAAATAAATAAGTCCTGGGGATGTAATGCACAGCATGGCGGCTATAGTGAATGCTACCACGTTGCATATTTGAAAGTTGCTGAGACAAGTATATCTTAAAAGTTCTTATCACAAGAAAACAAGTTTTTGTAGCTAGGTATGATGACAGAGGTTAATCAGACTTACTGTGGCGATCATTTTTCAATATATATAAATGCCGAATCATCATATTGTACACCTGAAACAAATATAATATTATATGTCAATGATACCTCATTTAAAAAAGAAAGAAAATTCGCTGAATATAATAAAAAGAGTTGGTTTGTTTGGGGTGAGTATAAATTTATGACTATACTTCATGGCAACTAGTGTGAATTGGCTTGTCCAGCATTTAACCTCCTTCTAGAATGCTTTCTTGAACAGGAGGCTAGAAGCAAAAAATACACCCCTCCAAAAAAGGAAAAAAATCCCCAAATACCAGATTTCTTTGAAGCTAAAATTTTAGATACAAGTTCTTACCAATCAGATGCACCCCCATGACACTTGAATTTGGAAAGGAGTCCAGTGCGGGAGAACACACGGCATCCACTCTGTTGGTGTATTTTGTAGGTAAAGCAGCTGCCAGAGTCTCCGAGCAACTGCCATGTTGTGGCATCAACAGCAACTCCTTGGCCCAACCGTGGGACTGTGGCTGTTCTTCCTAGGTCAGTCTGGAGTCGGCTTCCTCTGTCTTCCCAATGATTCTCTCAGCCGTTTAATAGCTGGAACTAGATCCTTTCTGGAGGGAGCTCTGTTTTCTGCAAGTCCTAGGGAGTAGGGGGGCCAAGGCCATTCAAGAGTGTTACTATCATGGAAGTTCCAGCACATCTCACTGAACAGGAACTATCATGACTTCCATCTTACAGATGAGAAAACTGAGGTACAGTAACCTGCTCAGGACCTACACTTCGATTCATCTCTACATGCCTTCCCAAACTAGACAATTCCAATGAGTGATTTCAAATCTGTAGTTCTGACTCTACTAGTCTGGATCCTAGGATTGAATTGTGATATAAAAGTATGAATGAATGACCGGAGGAAATTTCAGGTCCTAACATTACCAGAAACAATCCCAGATTATTTCAGACATGGGACAGCTTAAACATGATACCAGCAGGTGGTGGTCTTGGGGACCATGAGTTTTTCTTTTCAGAGGCTGTGTGGCAGGTAGGCCAGCATGTAGTGCAGGCTCTTGGTGGCTCTTTATGTTTGGAGTAGGTGTGGACACATGGGTTTGTGTGGTCACTGTAGGCAACCATTTAAAAGCAAAAGGTCTCTTCCTTTCCCATGAAGAATTCATCCTTTTAGTACCAATAAGCTCTTGGACCAGTGTGTTCACAGATGAACAAAGAGAGAGGACAGATGTGAATCCTTTTTGTTTTCTACAAAGGAAGAATAAGGGAGCTCCCGTGGTTGACAGCCTGGAAGTTTACACCTAATTGCGGTTTTATAATTGTCCCCCCCCCCGCTTTTTCCCCAAACAAAAAGTATTTATTGAACAATCAGATCCTCTGAGAATGTTATGTTTGCCAGGTGTAGGGGTTCACTTGTGGAAATTTTTTTCTTCTGAATTCCTTTATTCCCGTTCATTCACTTACTTGTTAAGTATGGGGAGCATAAGAGCATGAGTCTTGCTAACAGACGGGGTTTGAGTCCTGGCTCTCCCAACTAAATGTGTGCTTTGCACAAGTTAACTCTCTCAAGCCTCTGGTTCCTTATTTCAAATATGAGAATACTTACAGTGCTTTTCATGGGATTGCTATGAAGATCCAGTATTATCACACAGAATGCTTCATTTTAAAAATGAAGGTTATTACTTAATGAAGGCTATATTAGTATTTATTAAACACCTATGGTGTCAGCCACAGTGCTGTGCACTTGGCATCTAAGATGAATAAACGTGTCTGGAGAAAAGAGATATAGAAATAAATAAATGCAATGGGGTGCCTGAGTGGTTCAGTTGGTTAAGTGTCTGACTCTTAATTTAGGCTCAGGTCGTGATTTCAGGGTCGTGAGATCAAGCCCTGAGTTGGGCTCTGCGCTCAGCATGGAGTCTGCTTGAGATTCTCTCTCTTGCCCTCTGCCCCTCCCCCCACTCATGCATACTCTCTAAATAAATAAATAAATAAATAAATAAATAAATAAATAAAATCCTTAAAAAAATAAATGAATGCAAAAAAGTATGATGAGTCTTTACATGTTATGGTGGGGGGCACAAATGAGGATTTGATTAATTCTATTTAGGGCAAGGTTGATCAGAAAAAGATTAATGTTTTACTTTAGCAAAATCTGGAAGATGATTAGCATTTAAGGTCATTGGGTGTAGTTCCATCTCTGGGATGAGAGAAGATGGGTATTATGAACCCTAGAGGCCTAGACTGCATGGATCCTGTGGGAGTTACAAGCATGTTGGCAACCCTCTTCACTGGCTCCTTCCTATCCACATGTGAACACATTGCAATCTCTTCTATGTCCTAATCTTCTCAATCCCTGGCACTTTCTTGACATTCATAGCCTAACTTCTTAAAAGATTCCCTCCCCTCCCCACCATAAAACATTGACGGCTAATTTCAACCCTGGACACATCAGTAGAACTACTCTCATCATGGTCTCGATAATATCTGTACTGCTAAAGCAGGCAGAAACATCTTAGACCTCATCTTAACTGATTAATATTTGATATTTTTGTCCATTTTCTCCTCTTTGAAACACTCCTTCCCTTGGCTTCATGATAGCACTTTATACTTTTCATTGCCTTCCTACTTTCAGTTCCCTGTGGAGTGTTCCTCTTCTACTCATCCCTTTCGTCCTGGATTGGTCCTTTTATCTACACCACCTTGGATGACCTCATCTACTACTGTGGTTTTAACTACCATCCAATGACGCTTACATCTCCAGCCCAGTTCCCTTCCTGTACTCTAGACTTGGACATCTCAACATGGGTAATTACAAAACTAATTACAGAATACATCTATATTGTTTTAATTTATCTAAGGTGCTATTAATTAACTAAGCTAGAAATATCTTCCAGTTTAAGACAGTCATGCCCACTGTAATTCAGACTGCTCTTTTCTTCACAGGCATCATTTCAAAGGTCTCCAACATGGAGTATCATCTCAAATGACAACTTTTAAAAGGCCATGATCGAATATTCTTATTTTACTGATAAGGATAACATATAACATTTTTCACCTTAAATAACAAAAGCAACATTAAATAATTCCAAAATATACACTTGATGATAGCATCAAACAAACTCAAACACTCTCACGAAAATAAGAGGTGCCTGGTAAGTACCCTTCAATCCTCCCTTCACTTACTTGGATTTTTCCCAGGTCGGGCTTGAATTTTCATAAACAGAATTTAAGATAGCAAGCAGTATATGACAACTAAATGCTATATAAAATCATTCTATTTTAGTTGATCTGAAATTACCTCCTTTTTCAGTTCCACATTTAACTCATTCGTTCAGCAAATACTATACACCAGCCAATAGTATCTGGAAGTACTTTGCATGCTGGGGATATAGTGTTGAACAAGGCAAGGCCTGTGCTCTCATTCTAGATGGAGAAACAAATACACAAATAAATGAGAAAAAAAATTGGATTATTATAAGTACAAAAAACTAAAACATGATAGTGACTGAATATGTAGTTACTTTTAAATAAGTGATAGGAAAAGGACTCTCTGAGATGTTTTTAAAAGCTTTTTATTATGAACACTTTCAAACATACTCAAAACAGAGAGAATACTATAATATTCCTCTGCTACCCATCACCTAGCTTAGTCAATTAGTAACATTATGCAATTCTTGTTTTACCTACTCTCTTGCCTTTTTTTTTTTCAAAAGTATTTTAAAGCAAATTCCAGAAATCTTATCATTTCATCCATAAAGAGTTCAGTATCTACTGAGAGGGAATTTCAAAAATACATATAACCTTGAGGTGCCTGGCTGTTTCAGTCAACGGAACATGTGATTCTTGATCTCTGGGTTCATGCTGGGGGTAGAGTTTAAACAACCAACCCCCCCCCAAAACCCCACAGAGCCACAGTTATCATACCCAACTAAACTATCATGTGATATGCAGTCTCATGGCTACTCATTTGGTCTCAAAATTATATATTTTTTTTCCAAAGTAGGATCAAAGTTCATACATTGTTGCTAAGATTCATATTTCAATAGGAGTTGCAAAAAGATAATTTCCAAATCCTGAATTTGTTTCATTTATTGGCTAAGACTCTTCTATACAAAAAAAGAACTCTCCTTGTATCAACTATTTGGTTACCCTGAAATATAGAATGGTACAGGAAAGACAGATGGATGCTTGATTCTTTTGGTACATTTTCAGGGTAATAAATTGGAGCCCTTATCAATCTGAAGAGGTGACATTTAAGCTGAAATCTGAATGTCAAAATATAGCCATGCAGGAATTAGGAGAAACAGCATTTCAGGAACAGAGAACAGTTAGGGAAAAGGCCCTAAGGTAGGAAAGATCTTAGCGTGTTTACAGCCTAAAAAGGAAGTCATTTTGGCAAGAGGGGAGTGAAAGGGCCAGTGTTAAATGAGGCAAGATTGAGAAGTAGTTTGGACCACATCATGCCTTGTAAAGGCCCAAACCACCCCATGCTTTTGCAGCCAGGGTAAAAGGATTGACATTTTATAATGAATGGGGTGAGAAATCAGTGGAGGGTTTGCATTTTTAAAAGAGAACTTTACTGTATGGGGCAGTAGACTGTAGGTAGACAAAGTGAAAGCTGAGAGACCAGATGTTAAGAGGAGGCCTAGGGGCAAGATGGTAACAGCTTGAACTAGAGCTGTAATAGAACAAAAGTAGGAAGGGGGAGTCAACACTCCGTGTTAACCATCTTAAATTTGATCTGTCTCCAGGCCATCCATGCGTAAATGTGAAAAAGTCACATAGGCAACTGGACATATATTCCTCAATTTCCTGGAAGACTTGGGACTAGAAATATGATTTCTGAGTTAGTGACATATGAATTGTATTTCAAGTCTTTGGGCTAGAGGACTGTATCAACAAAAAAGGGAAGGGGCTGAGAACAGAGCCCTGGGGTACATGAGCATCTAGAAACCAGAAGAACGTACAGTGGTTATGCAGAGAATGCACAGATACTGCACCTAGTATGTCCTCCCTCCTTAGAAAGCAATAGAACACATGCATATATATGCACCAACTAAGAAGTTTTCTGCTTGTGTATGTTCATGATTAGGAAATACACAATGTTGACTGTTTGAAGGGAGAAGGGATATTTTACAAATTATTCCACATAATTAGTATTACCTTAAAAATACCAAAGGAGTATTTAATTTACATAAATGTAAGTATACCTACTTGGTATGCATAGGCACACAAGAGAGATAACTAAGTTTATAACTCATTTTGCTTAAGTCTATTCTTTCTTTCTATCTATCTATCTATATTATTCTATCTGTTAATGAGTCTCTCTTTCAGAGTGAGCATAAGAGAGCCAAGCTTACAGTCCCTTGGCTGGCCTCCATTTTGCATGCCTTTCACAGTGTGTACATCTCACTGTGCTAAGTGATTCTAGTACTTAAAGACTTGAGATATATCTACATGTCAATAAACATATGCACACACACATTTGGGGGGGGGATGTACAACACAGTTCCTAAATGTAAGCCCATCACTTAAACCTATGCTCAATTTGAAAAACAGCAATGTGTTCCAGTGCTGGAGGACAAACTGACTCCTTTGACAGAGACAGTATTTGTCTCCCATGTATAAAGAAATAGGGCTACAACAACATCAGCAAGCAATCAAAATTAGAAGGAGAAAAATATCAGGCAAGAAATAAAAAAGGCATCCAAATTGGAAAGGAACAGGTAAAATTGTTATTTGCAGATAATAGGATCTTATATAAAGAAAATGCTAAGGACTCAACCAAAAAACTGTTGGAACTAATCAATGAATTCAGTAAGGTTGCAGGATAAAATCAACATACAGAAATCAGTTGCATTTCTTATACATAAATAACGAAAGATCTGAAATAAGGAAAAACATCCCATTCACAATAGCATCAAGGACAATAAAATATTTAGGAACAAATTTAATAAAGGAAGCGAAAGATCTTTGCAATGAAAACTATAACACTTTGATGAAAGAAATTGAGGAAGACATATACAAATGGAAAGATATCCTGTGTTCATGGATTGAAAGAATTATTGATGTTAAAATGTCCACATTACCTAAAGCCATCTACAGATTCAATGCAATCCCTATCAATTTCCAATGGCATATTTCACAGAAATAACAATCTTGGGGCGCCTAGCTGGCTCAGTCAGTGGAGCATGCGACTCTTGATCTCAGGGTTGTGAGTTCAAGCCCCACACTGGGTGTTGAGCCTACACTGAAAAAAAAAAGGAAAAAAGAAAAAAAAGAAAAAACAATCCTAAAATTTGTATGGAACCACAAAAGACCCGAAAAAGCCAAAGTAATCCTGAGAATGAACAAAACCAGAGGTGTCACTCTTTCTGATCTCAAACTATAGCTGACCCTTGAACCATGCAGGGTTAGGGGTGCTGACCCCTGTGTGGTCAAAAATCCACACATAATATTTTACTTCCCTCAAACTTTACTACTAATTTACTGTTGGCTGGAAGCCTTGCTGATAACGCAGACAGTTGATTAACATATATTTTGTATGTTGTATGTATTATATAGTGTATTCTTACAATAAAACAGAGAAAAGAAAATGTTAAGAAAATCATAACAGAAAATACATTTATAGTACTGTTCTGTGTTTATTGAAAAAAATCTGTATATTAAGTGCCCACACAGTTCAAATCGGTGTTGTTCAAGGGTCAACTGTATACTACTACAAAGCTACAGTAAGTAATTAAAATAGTATGGTACTAGCATGAAAAACAAACACACACCACAAAGACCAATGGAACAGAATGGAGAGTCCAGAAATAAACCTGTGCACTTGTGGTCAACTACTATTTGGCAAAGGAAACCAAGAACACTCAACAGGGAGAGCCTCTTTAATAAATGGTATTAAGAAAACTGGACAAACACATGCAGAAAAGTGAAATTGGACCCTTATCCTACACCACTCACAAAAATTGACTCGAACTGGATTAAAGACTAAAAACATAAGATCTGATATAGCAAAACTTCTAGAAGAAAATGTAGGGAAGAAGCTCCTTGACGTTGGTCTCTGGGCAATTAGTTTTTAGATATGACACCAAAGCACAAACAACAAAATCAAAAATCAACAAGTGGGCTTATGTCAAATTAAGGTTTCTATGCAGCAAAAGAAATAAAAGGTAACCTACAGAATGAGAAGAAATATTTGCAAACCGTATATTAGATATATGGTAGATATATTAGACTTATATCTAATATATACATTAGATTTATTTATATAAAAGCCATGTATTAGATAGTCAATTAAAAATGGGCAGAGTAACCAAATAGACATTTTTCTAAAGACAAACATATGGCCAAAAGACATGTGAAAAGATGCTCAACATCACTAGTCAGGAAAATGCATATCAAAACCACAATGAGATATCACTCACACCTAGAATGGCTATCATAAAGACAAGAGATAACAAATGTTGGCAAGGATGTGGAGAAAGGGGAGCCCCTGTGCACTGTTGGTGGGAATGTAAATTGGTTCAGCCATTATGAGAGTGTTGAAGTTTCTCAAAAAATTAAAGATAGAAATACCATATGATCTAACCATTCCATTCCTGGGGGGTACTGATGGAAAGAAAAACAGAGGCCCCAAATGGAGATACTTAATGCTAGGCCAAGTCACCAAAGTGGAGCTTAATAACTACCCTAATTGCAGTTTCAACCTCCTTCAGAAATGTAGTCTTAGTCAACCAGTCAGGAATATTCTGGTCAGCACCAATAAGCTGATCTGTCACAGGGGCCCTCTCCATCTCCCAAAAGAAGAGGTAACCCATTGAATAAGATCTGACTGTCCCCAAAGGAAGGGGGCCTCACCCCAAATAATCCTTTTTTTCTGTTTAGGACTTTCTTGCCCTGCCTTTAAAAACCTCTCTTTTCTACAGCCCTTCATTGCTCCCCTCTACTTTGAGAATGCTGCCTGATTCATGAATTGATTAATAAAACCAATTAGATCTTTAAAATATACCTGATTGGATTTTCGTCACTTAAGTTCATATCCAATGGAAATGAAAACAGGATATCAGAGATATATCACCCCTTATTGCAACATTACAACGGTCAAGATACAAAAATAATCTTAACCGTCCATCAATGGATGAAGATGTAGTATGTATATCTATTTATATATCTATATCTATATCTAATCTATCTATCTACCTATCTATGTATGTATGTATCTATCTATACACAGTGGAGTATTACTCAGCCATGAGAAAGAAGGAAACCTTGCCATTTGGAACAACACAGATGACCTTAAAGTCATTTGTTAAGTGCAAGGTATTTGCTAGTGGTACAGTGGTAATCATATTGCGATATATAAATATCAAAACATTGTACATTTTAAACTTACACGATGTTATGTCAATAATGTCTCAGTAAAAATAAATTTAAAAAAGGAAAACTGTCAAGCTATGGCATCAAATGATCCAGTATGCCATAATGTGATGAGCTAAGCTTGTTACAAGATTTTGAGGAAGGTAAAAAATACATTAAACTTGTGGTTAGCAGACACAAAACAGCAAATGTGTGCCTCTAGTTGGAAAATGAAATTTCAAACTTCCCACATTCTGATAAGAGGCCAGTCAAAATTGGCTGTACTTTAATGAGTAAGTTAAATAATTTTCAAGGAAAATTACGATTACATGCAATTCTTGCTTTGCTTAATTTTTAAGTGTGTTGATTACAAAATTAAACTAAACTTAAGCTGTAAGATTTGTATATCGTGAACTACTTCAAATGCTGCTGAATTGTTACTGTATATTTCTTTTGGCACTGACTGCTTCACGAAAGAAGGAACATGTTTTTAGAGTTAACAATGACTAAAAACATTAGTACATTAGTCTGATTATTCCCTTTATGACTTTAACTCTCTTGCTGACTTTAGCAAGAAAAACGTGACTATTTATGTACTTTTCAAGCAGACCACATATAATGGATAGGTAATAAGGAAAGTTTTGTCTATTTCCTGGACTTTCCCTTACTATGTGAATAGCTTTGCCTCCTTATGACTTAATAATCAGCATGCTGAAATCCTCAGTCTTGTCATTTTTATTGCTTTAGCAACAAACTGCTACAAGAAAACAATTTCCACATAGACACGTTTTGTGTTTGGTTTGTAGATATTATCAAAGTGATTTTTAAAAAAATCTGATCTTTTAAAATTCACTGAGACTTATTTTATACCCAGATCAGAAGCATCAGTAATACCTGAGAACTTATTAGAAATATAAGTTCTCAGCCCCAACTCCCCACTGTATTCCACCATTACCATATTCTTCTGCCTCCTCATCAGATAATCACTATTTTAATTTTTGACATTCTCTTGCTTAAAAAAACAACACGTTTTATCACCTTTATATTTGGTTTGGCTTAGTGTTTAACTTTTAAAAATAATATCATGATGCACATAGTTTCTTCTTTTTAGCTTCTTTCATAGTTTCATATTGTTCTCTATAGCTGCTTTTCATTGCTCTATAGTATTTCGTGGTTTAAACATACACCACATATATTATAAAATATAAAGCATTTTATTAAACCATTCTCTTCCATTAATGAGCATCTGGGTTGTTTCCAGTTTTTGGTATTACAGACAGTGCTATGAGCATTCTTGTTCATGACTCTTGTACATATGTATAAAGAATTCCTTTAGGATATAGTACTTAGGTGGAATTGCTAGGTAACAAAGTATGTAAATGCCCAACTTTACAAGATAATACCAGATTATTTTTCCCAAGTGGCTGTATTTCTTTATACTTCGACAGCAATTTATATGGAATCTCATTGTTCCACTCCACCTCTACCACTTGTCAGAATTTAAAATTTTTACCAATTGAATGTGTGCAAACTGTATCTGTCCTGATTTGTGGTTTCTGATTACTATTGAGATCGGGTATGTTCACTGTCCATGTGAAACGTCTGTTCATTATCTTTTGAACTTTTCTATTATTTTCCTTTTTAGGAATTTTTAATGTATTAGCTATCATTTTTTCTCTGTTATGTGAGATGTAAATGATCTTTCACTTTGTGCCTTTTCAATTCCTGAGGTCTTCTGGTAAAAAGAAGTTCCTAATTTTATGATAAATTCACCAATTTTTCTTACACTTTTGTGCTCTTTTCCTATGTATGCTTAATGTTTTAAAGTTTTACTTTTGATATTCATTTTAATTCATTTGAAATATTTATGTATGGTATGAGAAACTAAATTTCTTTTTCCCTTTCCACATGGATAGACAATTTTCCTACTTCTATTCAGGAAACATTTTTTTTCTCTGACTTATTATATTGTTTCTTTCATATATCAAAATTTCAGATATGTGTGGGTCTGTTCTTGACTCTCTACTGTTCCATTTGTGACACGTATCAGTACTTCAGTAATCGCTACATCTTTATAACTCTTAGTGTCTGGTGGGGTAAATCCCCTCTCCTCTGTTATTCAGAAATTTAGCTACCCTTTATTTTTGGCTCTTCTATATAAATTTTAGATGAGCTTATGAAGTTTCACAAAAAATCGCCGGGATTCTGATTGGAGTTGCATTGAACCTGCAGAGCATTTTGAGAACTGACATCACACAGGATTTGTCTGTATTTACTTATCTTCTTTAATGTCTCTTAGCCAAGAACTTTTTTACACGTCTTGCACATCTTTTGTTAGATTGATTTCTATGTAACTTAATTTTGTTGCTATTTGAAGAAGTTGTCTTAAAAATATTATGTATTCCAATTGCTTGATGATGGTGTATACACGTCACCGGCTTCTGTATTTTCATCTTATTAACAAGCATCTTGCGTAAACTAGGATTGCCAGTAAATTGTAGTCTTTTGAGTTTTCCAGGTAGACAATTGTATCATCTGCAAATAACCATTTTGCTTCCTTCTTTTAATCCCTATAGTTCTGAAAATAGCACAGTTCAATGTTGAGAAGTAATAGTAATGACAGGCATTTTAGTCCTATTACCCAATTTTAAAGGGGATATATTCAGTGTTTCCTCATATGGGATGATGGTATTTATTTTAGTTTTGTTGTTGTTTTAATATAGATACCATTTATCAGTTTAAGGATCCCCCAACCCCCTTTAAAAGCAGAAATGTGACCAGCTTTTTCTAAATCTATATAACTTTTTCTCCTTTAATCTGTTAATATGGCAAATGACAATCACAGATTTTCTACCATCAAGCCAACCTTGCATTATGAGCATAAGCCCATTTTATAGTGTCATTTTTATACATCACTGCATATGATTTGGTAGTATTTTGTTTAGTATTCTTTTACCAGTATTCTTGAGTGAAACCTGCCAGTAACACATTCTCCTTGTATATTTTGTTTTCTAGCTTATAGTGACTTCACAGAATGAGTTAGGAACTATAACTTTTCCCATTATCAAGAACTTTCTATATGCTTGAAATAATTTCTTCTTTGAAAGTTTGGAAGAATTCACTTGTAAAACAATCTGGATCCAGTGTATTCTTTGTGGACTTTTATTTTCTGCTTTATTTCTTTAAGCGATGAGATTATTCACTCTTTAACTTCTTCCTGGATTAGTATGTTTTTCAGATTATCTCTTTTTTCATATTTATTTGCATATATTGATAGTATTTTTTACTTACAAAAATCTTTGCTTCTATATATATTTTTTCGTTTATAATAGCATTTATACCTACTCTCATTTTTCATATTTTCAGAGCTATGTGTATTTTGTTAGAATTTTCAAGGAATAAGTTTTGGCTTGTTCCTATTATACTGCTTTTTCTATTGTTTACTTTCAGTTATTCTGTTCTTTTTCTGACTTCTGAAGCCAAGCAATTTGATAAATTTTTAACCTTCCTTTTTCTAAAAAAACATTTAGTTTACAAAGTTCCCTGCAAGAAACATTTTTGCTGCATTTAATGACCACCATTCTTTCTCTGAGCCATTAAAGGTTATTTTAACATTTTTCCCCATTTATTAAAATCTATTCTAATCAGTTAGAAATCATAATTGGTATTACTATACTTTGTAATTTTCTATGATTTGTTTTATGGCTCAGTTTTTAGAAATGTTCCATATATTCTGAAAAGAATGTGGAATCTCTTAATTGCCGGATGCAGAATTCTATAACCTTTGGATCAAGCTTACTGTTTTTGTTCAAACAGTCTGTATCTTTCCTCTTTAAAAAGTCTATTGTCAGGGGCGCCTGGGTGGCTCAGTCGTTAAGCACCTGCCTTCAGCTCAGGGCGTGATCCTGGCGTTCTGGGATCGAGCCCCAGGTCAGGCTCCTCCGCTGGGAGCCTGCTTGTTCCTCTCCCACTCCCCCTGCTTGTGTTCCCTCTCTCGCTGGCTGTCTCTGTCAAATAAAATAAAATCTTAAAAAATAAAAATAAAAAAAAAAGTCTATTGTCCAATAATGCAAGTTGAGATCTTCCAACTGGATGGGTATATGTTAAGTATTTTTTAGTAGCTCTAACAATTTCTGCTTTAGTCTGTATTTAGAGACTATTTTATCAAATACATATACATGCTTAGAATTAGCATATTTTTTTGGTAAATTGAATCTTTTACCATTATGTAGAAACACCCTACTCTTGGTGATATTTTTTCATGATGGGTCTAACATTCATTTTGATATTAAGCAGAGCTACCATAGCTTTAACTTGTTTTTGCATTGTGTATTTTTCCTCATACTTTTACTTTCAACTTCTCTATATACTTATATTTTAGATGTATCTTTTTGTTAATGTTATAAAGCTAGGTTTTCTTTTTAAAATCGATTACCCTACTTTTAATTAGTGAGTTTATTCCATTTACATTTATTGGGATTATTGGTATATTTGAACTTATTTCTACTATTTTATCTCTTGGTTTGAAATTTATATGCACTATATTCTTTTCATGAATATCCTGGACATTTTATGATGTACATTTAACTAATGTTAATCAATACCTTGACACCCAACAAAGCAACAGAATACTTCAGCTCTGATCTTCCCTACCTCAACTGTCTTACTGTCTGGAATTTGTTGATTTAAAGCAAACACACAGGTCACCTGTTAACTATTGAGTTGTGTTTGATTTACCTAAGTGTTTACCATTTTATTTTTTCATAAGCTTTTTTGGATCTTAGATCATCATTCTGGAATCACCTTCCTTCTTCTTGAAGCACTTCCTTTAGAGTAGGACCCTTGAGAGTAAACACTCCTTTAAAAAATACTTTCATTTGCTCTTAAACTAATTTCACTTTCTACACAATTCCAGCCTGACATTTTGTTTTCCAATGTTCTAAAGAGAATATTTTACTACTTTCACTGTTAATATTGAGAAGTCAGCTGTTAGTCTTTTTTTGTAGACAATTTAGTCCTTTCTCTCTGGATAGTTTCAAGATGTTGTCTTTGGTGATCCACTTTTTCACTACAGTGGTTCTATGCATACATTTATATTTATCCTTTATTGAGAATATTCAGCTTCCTGGATATTTTTTTAATCTCTGGGGAATTTGCAGCCCATTATCTCTGCAAATACTGTCTCTCTTCCATTCTTTCCTCTCAGGTCTCCACTCAATTTTCCATATCTCTTAACCTTCTTTTCATATTTTCCATCCCCTTACCTTTTTATCTATTTGGGATTGATTTTTCAGATGTATTATTCAGTTCTCCGGTTCTCTCTTCAGCTGTCCCAACTGCTGTTAACCAACACTGTTTCAAATTTGACCAATTACATTTTTCACTTTTGGATTTTAAAAAGGTTAATTTCCTTAAAATTTCATTTTACTTGTTTATCCTGGTAATTTTAGGTATATAGACATCTTATACATAGCTACTTTATATTTTGTTTCTGAGAATTCAAAATCTGCAATCTTTTGGAGGGAATGTCTAAATTTATTACTTTGTTAGCGCTCATTCAAGTTAGTTTGCTGTCTCTCATGTGTTTGGTGATCTTTAACAGTGTATTACTTGATCTTAATTTGTGGAAGTCCCATGTTCCCATTCTGGAGAAGCTTTCTACAGAAAGCACTTGATTTTACTGGTAGAAAAATTGTGACTTGCGGGGCGCCTGGATGGCAGAGTCGTTAAGCGTCTGCCTTCGGCTCAGGGTGTGATCCCAGCATTCTGGGATCGAGCCCCACATCAGGCTTCTCCACTGGGAGCCTGCTTCTTCCTCTCCTACTCCCCCTGCTTGTGTTCCCTCTCTCGCTGGCTGGCTGTCTCTAATAAATAAATAAAATCTTAAAAAAAAAAAAAAAAGAAAAATTATGACTTGCAAACTAAAACTTACACTCCTCTTGAGGATTTTAACACAAAACTTAAGTTCTACTGTTATTGCAAGGTTTGTTATCCTGGTGTTACTATAGTAATCCATCCTTGGCAAACTCACTTCTGAATGCCTGCATTTCCAAAGCTAGCTCCTTGCCATTCTGGCTCTTACTCTCTCTCCAACTTCCTACTTCTCTGGCCTACTCTTTGGACTCAGCTTCTAATCCCAACCTTTGAGTGCTCATTTTTGTGCTTGAACACTCCTTAATTTTTAGGTGCTAAAGCCCCAGCTTATCCAGATTCATGCTCAAGTGTGTCTGTTTTGGGGTGAGGGGTTGCCGGATACCACTCTTACCTTTAATGAGACCAGCAGTGCCTCAAATTATGTGTCTTATTGGAGGTCTTAGGTGCTCAGTCATGATACTAGAAGTGGAAATCACGCAAGATTTCTGACTTATAGAAGTTATTTAAAAACTTACCTCTCTATATGTATATATTTACATATGTATGTTTACAAATACATATATTTATATACATATAAGGCCAGTATCTCAAAGATGCATTAGATTTCAAAAGATAGCTAGAAGGTAAATAAGAATTCTAATTAAGATTATGATCCATGAATTGTTATTTGTTCTTTTGGGTTTCTCATACTCACCCTCAGTTGCTTTGGGAAGGATCAACAACACCTGTAAAAATTTTGTTAGATTTGAATCTATAATGCAGCTTTTACCTACTCAACATATAATGACAATTTCCATTGTGACCTCAGTTTGTGTTATAGGGATAGCATGGATTATTTTATATTCCTAAAATATTCCATTTGCAATATTTGAATTAGATGACTATAAAATGACTAGCGTTCTGTTTTCATTTACCTGTTTTCTGAAAGGTCAGGCCCTAAAATAAAGTTAACCTCAAACAAGAGAATGCTACATATATTACTGGTGCTTGCATTTTAATGCACACGGTTTTTCATTTGATTTTTTTTCTCTTTATATCCTCAGTGTGTAGCACACAGAAGGCATCCTATAACATCCACTGAGTAAAAGATGCTATTGATACTACAGAAGTAAACTGCAAACTTTTCCCATTACTACCAGTGAAGTGGACAATTTGCTCTGAATCAGATTTTGCCCTACCAGGACAAAAAGCACTTGCAAGAAAGCTAAGCAAAGTTAGTCTTTGAGATCTTGAATATAGTAGAGCTAATACATGTTTTGACCAACAGGAAGCTTCCAAAGGGAAATAATACTTAAAACCAAAGTTACAAATTATAATCTATTTAAACTTTAATTTGTGCATTTGTGGTAATTTATGACTGCGAAACACTTTTTTCTTAGAATGACATAAAGGCACATTTCATTTGAATGCATAGTGTA
This sequence comes from Ursus maritimus, assembly GCF_017311325.1. Classification (NCBI taxonomy): domain Eukaryota; kingdom Metazoa; phylum Chordata; class Mammalia; order Carnivora; family Ursidae; genus Ursus; species Ursus maritimus. The sequence continues at coordinate 31,011,256 of NW_024423564.1, forward strand.
CCATTCTAAAATATACTAATAATTTCCTTACAAAGTGCTTGAGCAGTCACTTACACATACAGTAATAGCAAAATATATTTACACTCTATAGAGTTTAAAATTTTAAAATCTGACTAAAATATATATATATATATTTTAAAAACTACAGAAAATATTAGTGCTTTCTTCAGCTTAATTGTGTGATATACCCTGCCCTCTAATTTTTTTTAGTGATTGACTTCAATTAAAAAACATTTCTGTACACTGTGTAGTTACAAAATGCTATGTCAGTTTTTAATGCTAAAAGCCTATTTTAGACATTGCTTTCTACGCATATTTGAGAACCAGGAAAAGGTGAGCAGACTGTACCTCAAAAGTATTTAGTGTTTTTTTTTATGCTGTGTTAACACTGTATAAATTAAAGCCAGACAATTAAGCCAAGATCCTCTACTGTCCTTTAACAAGGAAGTTAACTGGCATTTTAAAATAACTTTAAAACATATTGCTCCCTGTTTCTATAAGATTTTCCCCCAAAGATCCTTGGGTAATAATTAATTTGGAAGGAAATATGAATTATCTCTGAACAATTTTAATTGTTCTCAGAGTACACAAAAACATGCCAACACACCCTAGGCAAGGCTGAAACATTTATAAACTTTCTATAAATCAATGTGCTTTTATGTTTCTCATAGAATTAAAATTTGAACAATTTTTAAGACATGAGATCATTGTGATTAAATGGTTAATTCTGTACGGTTAGTTAACAACTTGCTATTCCTGAGATATAATGACCCTAACATGCTAAGCACAGAATCAAAGATGTTATTATTGAACTAAGGAAAAACAGTGAAGGCATAGAATAGGAGGAAAAGAATGTAAAAACTAACAACAAAAAACCCAAAAAACTCCAGGCAAGTGGAAGAATCATGGCTTGCCAAAAGACTTTCCTATAAGAGCATCAAAAAAGCCACAAATGGATCCTCCGAAAAGTTGTAAAAGGTATCTGATCAAATTATTTTTGAGACTTTTGAGGTACAGCTTTAGTGTTATAATAGTTTTTATAAAATATAGACTGTTTTATCAAAAATATTTATACATTCTGTTACAATATATTGCTTTTGCCCTCAGTAACTGCCAATATATAATCTGGATCCAGTGGCCTAAAATGTACAAATGCACTTAACGTAAATGCTGGAGTTTGAGGTGTCTGCTTGGCCACTGTACAAAAGTGATGAAGTGGTGAAATTAAATAATAAACCTACAACACAGAATACATTACAACTTGCACATATACATGTTCACAGCATGTATACAATGATAATCCCTATGTTTTAACAGATAAAGTTCCCTTCTACAGTAGACATAAGAATAAGATAAACTGGGTTGATAAATGTACAATGAATATCAAAAAAAGAGTAATTAGTTCACTGATTTTGGAAGAAGGTATGATTGAACATATCAAGTGTCTAGACTTTGGGAATGCATACAGGTAATACAGTATCTTGGTTCAGGCTAATCAGAAGTCCTCATTCTTAAAATTTTAAGTAAATGCTGATGTTTAGCTGTTCCTGTTTGTTTCAGCATGGTTTAATAAACAAAAAATTGTTTGGCAAGTAGCTCTGTTGCAAAGCTATGAGGCTGTTACATGGTTGGTAAAGATAAGGCGATAAAAATTTTCTCCTAATAAATATAGAAAATTTATAAAACATCAATTTGTTTTTTTAAAGCCAAAAATGTGCACAAACTACCACTACATTTTTTTGATATTACAGTAATTTCATTAAAAAAATAAGAGCATTTGCCTTATTCAAACAGAATTACTATGTGTAAATAGGAATAGCATCCCAAGCCCTTTTGTTCTTTTTGTAAAATATAGCTAAATGAAGTGAAATGATTAATTTTCCTTCCATTTAAGGCATAGCTAGGGACTGTGGAAGCATGTTTTTTTTGTTTTTGTTTTTGTTTTTTAAATAGACTATTGATCCACAAGTATTCATTTGTGATAGGTTTTCATGGCCGATGTTCATTCCACTTAAACTCCATGAAACTGTTTCCAGTGCTCAGATTTACGTTGAAAATACATTAAGAAACCACTTTCAAGAAGGTTTTAGAACAGTACTTTTAAGGAAATCTTCATATGTTTAAAAAAAAACTCAGAAGCTACTGGTGGCACAGAGAGCAAATGAAGGGTTGCTATTGTTAAGAGGTCTTCTTGTGAGTCAGTTTGCTTGATTTCACAGTGTCTAGGAACTTAACACCAATCAGCAATGTAGTCAAAATCTCTGAACATTTCTTGCTCCTCTTCTGAAAGTATCCTTGGTTCTCGAGGTGGAGTCAGAATAGGTGCTTCTGAGGTAAATTCATCATCAAAATTACTAACATCTTCTCGTCCTCTAATGGTAGGTACAAATGGCGGCTTGACTTTTTTGTCCATGAGGGCACTCCAATCAATTAGCTGGATTACAAAATATAAAATGACCAGTTTAGTTTCCTACACCTAACTGCTAGTTTCACAAAAAATTTTAAACTTTCACACTTACCCGGAAAAATGGGTGCTTTTTTACATCCTCTGCGTCTTTCTCACCGGCTCCAAGGCGCCGCTCAGGATTTCTTCTTAATAGCTAACACAACATAAAGTATAAAAGTTAAAATAAAGCAGTGACTTCATTGATAAAGATTCTCATAACCTGCAAAGATTTAGATGTTCTTTTGTCTAAACCATGCAACATCTATGAAGTGAAAAACACCTACTAAAATTCTAATTGAGAAATGTCCTTCAATGTAAGAAATTTAAGTTGTTTATAAACCAGTAATTCTTACCCTTCTCATTATTGATATGGCTTCTGTAGATAAGAACCTTGGATACCTTACTTCATCATTTACAATACTGTCAAAAACCTCCTCTTCATCATCACCAGGAAAGGGAGACTAGAAGAAATATCTTTGAGTAAGTCAAAATGAATTTCAATACTGTAAAATCTTATCACCTATCCAAAGTACAACCAAGAACTAGGTAGTGAGGAAAACAAACCAAACTACCAAAAAAACCAAACAAACAAGGACTACAAGAAGCCACAAAAGATACACAACAGATCTATTATCCAGATGATACACCATATACTCTCATTGAAAGCTTCTTCAACTTTATTTCCCAGACTTTTTTTTTTTTTTTTTTTTTTTAAGATTTTATTTATTTATTTGACAGAGAGAGGCAGCAAGACAGGGAACACAAGCACAGAGTGTGGGAGAGGGAGAAGCAGGCTTCCCGCCAAGCAGGGAGCCCGATATGGGGCTCGATCCCAGAACGCTGGGATCATGACCTGAGCCAAAGGCAGATGCTTAACGACTGAGCCACCCAGGCGCCCCTTATTTCCCAGACCTTAATAACAAATTTGGTTATATTATGTAATATCATTTTTCATTTAATTCCATTCCATTTTATTTTATTCATTTATTCATTTATTTGGTCTGACAGTCAATATTTTGAGTGCCTACTAGATACTAAAAAATATTTAGATAATGGACACATTCCTCAAGAAGCTCAATCTTGTAGAAAGACAGAAGGAAATGGGTAAATATGGCAATAAGTGTAACCACAGAAACACAGAGTTTGTGGGAATACATCTGATATGGATGTGCTTTGAATTTCAGTCAATAGCAAATTAATTAGCAAAACACAATGAGAGATCCGCAGGTATAATGACTACACTAAGCAGCAGCTGTCAACAAAAGTTAAACTTAAAAGCACACATTTCTAGGCATTTTTAATTTAAGCCCTATATAGAACCAGTCTTAGGGCATTTCAGTAAGCAGAGTATTAAAACTGTTGTTTATAATGACAGTAATGACCCTAAGTCATAAAAAAGTAGTTAAATTACATTCAGTGTAACAATTTGATGCACAAAGGGATACACTCAACCATGTTGAAATGTGGCTATGAAATAAGACTTACTACCTCACAATTTGAGATGACTTAGATTTGACTGCTTGCTTCCTGTAAAATTATTAATGAATAAGAGCCAGTGAGAAAGCAGTACTAATGGAAAGAGAGGGATCTTTGACCTGAGGAATCTACGAAAATGAATTTAGAACCCAACTTCCTAAAGTTGAGCTGCCAATCTTATTGCTCATATCTAAGGAAATTTCAAACTTTTCAGTTATCAAAACCTTAGTTTGTTCATTTGTTCACTCAAAGTAGATAAATCAAATAGATAAATGAAATATCTACTATGTGGGATAATATAATTTCTTTCTGGGATAGAGACAGCAGCAAATGAGAGGAAAATTCTATTTCACAAGGATTCTCAATCAGAATTTCAAGTGGTAATACAAAGCACCTTTGTCCATTGATCGATTTTGTATTTAAAAAAATGTCACCCTACAAATCCCTGAATAGTGAAGATATACCCACATATTCATTAAGATGTTAAAGTTCCTTGTTTCTGCAAATAGCTTATAAGCTAACAGAACTAACAACAGAATGCTAACAAATGTGTTTTAAGCAGATATAAAAAGAATTCAATGGTTTTTTCAGATGTCAGGAGTCCAACTCCAATATCTAAGTTTGCTTTAAACTTCTCTGATATTTTAATTCTCATTTGGCACTAGGAAAGGGGAGCTAGTACGTTAGTTTATTCCTGGAATCTTTCCAGTCCTCAAAACCCATACAAACACAAATACAAATCTCAAAAACAAATTTGAAAATGCATGATATACCCAGTGAGTTTTCAATTATTTATAATAATAGAGAAATAGACATAAACTTTAGCCAAACCTCACTTTTATCACAGTCAAAATTACTACCATTTTACCAATGCTATAAAATTATAAAGTACACCTATGACTTTTAAGTTTAGTTCTTTTCCCAACTGTCCTCTTACGAAGGTGCTAAAGAAAAAGGATACTGCAATAAAAAAAATTGTGAAGGGAGAGTAATTAGGAGGTTAATCAATTAGAAGCTCTTTTAAAAAATACAGAACAAGAGCTTCCTCATTTGTTCACTGCCAAGTTTTCCAGTCACTTCAGGATAGGAGGAGGTAGAATCGACTGGCTCTTAATTCTGTAGTATTTTGTAATAAATTCACATTTTTTGCCTGTCAGCTCTAATATGGGGAATAAATTTTAAGCAAGCATATAATTTTTGGTGACTTAATTACATCTCATACATAAATGAATAATACATTTAAAAAAACAAAGCAACAAAAATGTTACTTGAAAAGAAAGGGGGGAGTTCAAGTATGTCAGAGCTTATATAAACAACTATTATGAGTACTTCTGGCATTCTTAGAAAGCAAAGACCACTGTGGATTAGGGATAAAATATCTTTCCAGCCTAAAACGCTATATAACAGCTTTTTGAGATACAGGTAAAAATTTTCAGATCTGGATCACTAGTCTTAAGAATAGAAATAAGTTTGGGTAGATTCCATATCCTGAGGTAGCAAAGCATAATGGTTTAGAGAGGCTGTGAAGCCAGAGAACCAGAGTTAAAAATCCCAGCTCCACCACATGAGAGCTCTGTGACTTCTTTGTGTCTCCATCAATATACCTTAAAATGGGCATAAGACTAGTACTGAGCTCATTAAAGGTTGTTGAAAAACTAAATGAGCTAATATATATATATATATTAAGATTTTATTTATTTATTTGACAGAGAGAAAAGCAGCAAGAGAGGGAACACAAGCAGGGGGAGTGGGAGAGGGAGAAGCAGGCTTCCCGCAGAGCAGGGAGCCTGATGTGGGGCTCAATCCGAGAATGCCGGGATCATGACCTGAGCTGAAGGCAGACACTTAACCTGAGCCACCCAGGCGCCCCAGAGCTAATATTTATAAAGCAAATAAGATAGTACCTAGCACATGGCAAACATTTTAATTAGCTATTTCTTTTCCTCCTTTTCTAAGTATCCACTCCAATTTGACATATCAAAGGGGCTGTCTTTTGGATAGACTAATAAAATCCTTTGTTTGGAACAAGTGTCATTAAACGACAATATAGAGTAAAACTTTAGAAACTTCTGACATTCAATAATTTGGTCAATCATTTATTCAGCTACTAATTTATTCCTAGACCTGTACACCTAGAATGTACAAAGAAGACTGCTGGTGCTGGGAAAACTGCAAAGCAATGAACCAAGCTCTTTTTTTATTTTTTGCATCCCAAGATCATCAAGCCCCTCTAAGCAGTTTTCTTTTCTTTTCTTTTTTTATTTTTTAAAGATTTTATTTATTTACTTGACAGAGATAGAGACAGCCAGCGAGAGAGGGAACACAAGCAGGGGGAGTGGGAGAGGAAGAAGAGGCTCATAACGGAGGAGCCTGATGTGGGGCTTGATCCCATAATGCTGGGATCACGCCCTGAGCCGAAGGCAGACGCCCAACCGCTGTGCCACCCAGGCGCCCCTCTAAGCAGTTTTCAATCACTTGTCTATATATTTACCCTTTCCCAATTCCACTCAATTTATCATTTCCAACAATTTGTAACAAAATAGATTAGCCAATCATTGTTGATTTATTAGGTATAACTCACCGTTTCCTAAGTGGTAACAATTTCTCTGTAAAACGAAGCTATCCCCAGAAATTAATTTTTTTCAGTGAGAAAGAGAGACAGTGAGACAGCACATGCATGCACGGGTGGGGGAGGTTCAGAGCGAGGGGGAGAGAACCTTAAGCTGACTCCACGCTGAGCGTGGAGCCGGATGCGGAACCCAATCTCATGATCCTGAGATCATGACCTAAGCCAAAACCAAGAATCAGACACTTAACCAACTGAGCCACCCAGGCACCCACCTGGAAATTTATTTTAAGTTAATCTAAAAAAAACAGGAGGGAAAAAATGTTTATCTTTTAATTCTACGATACCCTTTTTGAAGATAAGCTTTTGACCAACGTATAGCTGACTTTTTGTTACAGATGTAGAGTACAAGATAGATAGAATCATAGACAATTATTAGTATATTATAAATATGTATAAAACTTAAGTTCCACTTATGTAGGAGATATATTAAGTCATTTATAAATGACATCTTTTGTTCTTTCAATCATCTTTCCTCATTTCTCTCTCATCTATTTTATACTGCTTACCTCACCAACAAGCATTTCATATATAAGAACACCAAGTCCCCACCAATCTACAGCTCTTGTATAGGATGTTTCTGTTAATACTTCCGGGGCAAGAAATTCAGGAGTGCCACAAAATGTGCTTGTTCTATCTCCATATCCCATTCCTGAAAAGGTAAAATTTAAGTATTTGTTAGCAAAGAAAAATTCTAGATGACAGATGAAACAGACAATATCCTTAGGAAGCAAAATTAAAGTTCCACATTTGTGTATGATGACCAAACTCAAGATATACCAGACTTCTAAAGAAAATGTTAAGGACTGGTATAGAGAAAACTGCAATAGTAACTCTACTATTTAATTAATGGGTAAAAATAAATAAAATTTTTATACTTCATTTTATTCACTTCTCTTTCTTGTCATTACTTTACAAGCGATGCTAAGAAGTTACAACAAAAAATCTGATTCGGAGCTTCAGTTTCTGTCATCTTTCAAATTCAATCTTTCAAATATTTTATTTGATTCATTACAAAAATAACAATAAGTATAGTATAGAAAATACCAAAAAGGAACCCTTGGATAATCCAGAGTTAGCCACCAAAACAACCTTGAAAAGAAAAACAAAACTGGAGGTATCACAGTTCTAGATTTTAAGTTATACTATAAAGCTATAGTAATCAAAACATTATGGCACTAGCACAAAAACAGACACAATGGATCAGGAACAGGATAGAAAGCCCCAGAAACAAACCCACAATTACACAGTCAATTAATCTTCAACAAAAGAGGCAAGAATATGCAATGGGAAAAAGAAAGTCTCTTCAACAAATGGTGCTGAGAAAACTAGACAGCTACATGCAAAAGAATGAAACTGTACCACCTTCTTATACCATACAAAAAAATAAACTCAAGATGGATTAAAGACCTCAATGTGAGACCTGAAACCATAAAAATCCTAGAAGAGAGCACAGGCAATAACTTCTCTAACAATGGCCATAGCAACATCTTCCTAAATAGGTCTCTCAAGACAAGAGAAATAAAAGCAAAAGTAAACTATTGGGACTACATTAAAATAAAAACTTCTAAAGAGCGAAGGAAACAATCAACCAAACTAAAAGACAACCTATCGAATGGGAGAAGATATCTGCAAATGACATATAAATAATCCAACTAAAAAATGCACAAGAGAAATGAACAGACATTTCTCCAAAGACGACATACAGATGACCAACAGACACCTGAAAAGATGTTCAACATCACTCATCATTAGGAAAATGCAAAACAAAACCACAATATCACCTCACACCTGCCCAAAATAAAAAACACAAGAAACAAGCGTTGGTAGGATGTGGAGAGAAAGGAAACCTCGTGCACTGCTGGTGGAATGCAAACTGGTGCAGCCACTTTGGAAAACAGTATGGAGGTTCCTCGAAAATTTAAAAATAGCACTACCTTATGATCCAGTAATTGCACTACTGGGTATTTACCCAAAGAATACAAAAACACTTAGTATTTAACACTCAAACAATTTGAAAGGATATATGTACCCCTATGTTTATTTTCAAATAGCCAAAATATGGAAGTAGCCCAATTGTCCATTGATAGATGAATGGATAAAGAAGATGTGGTATGTACAAACAAACACACGCACGCGCACACGCGCACACACACACACACACACACACACACACAGAGGAATATTATTTAGCCATAAAAAGGAATGAAATCTTGCCATTTGCAACAACACAGATGGAGCTAGAGAGTATACTGCTAAGTGAAATAAGTCAAAGAAAGACAAATACCATATGGTTTCACTCATGTGGAATTTAAGAAACAAAGCAAAGGAAAAAAAACCACAGACAAATCAAACTCTACAGACTCTTAACTATAAAGAACAAACTGATGATTACCAGAGGGGAGGTGGGTTGGGGGGAGAGGTGAAATAGGAGATAGGGATTAAAGAGTACACTTATCATTATGAGCACTGAGTAATGTACAGAATGGTTGAATCAACATATTGTACATCTGAAATGAATGTAACATTGTATATTAACTACACTGGAATTAAAATAAAAAAATAAAGTTAACCAAATGTGTCATATAATACAGAGATACAGTATTAATCTTTTAGTTAATTAGTTCTCAAATTTATGTTCTTCATAATTTAGTTTAATTTTATTTATCATAATTCAGTAATATATTAATCAAATATACATTTTACATATTGAAGACAATGTCTCAATATATTCTAAATAATTAAAAGCTCCTTATAAAGCATATTATGAAAGAATTTGAAAGAAAAGTTCTCAATTCTAAATTTTAAAAGCTATAATGACTGAAAATCTCAAATCAATGTGAGTCTATGGACCAAGACATGAAGAGCATAATTAAATACCTTAGCACACAAGGTGGAGAAATTTTCTGTTTTTGCAAAACTTCGTCAACATTGTCACACCATTTTTTTTCTTCAATAAAATATTATTTTAAAAAAGAGCTGATATTGTATCTATGTAAGTTCTACAAAAGCCTTTTAAATGACTTGGCCAAGATTAGGAAAACCTTAGTTAAGAAAGATAGAAATTGAACTAATGTTTCTTGATCTTTATTCTATGCTTTGATCACAACTAGAGTATATTACAAACGCCATACTTTTAGGATAAAACTACTCTAATTTTTTGCATTCTTTTGTTTATAGTAGTATTATAAAATCTGTGACATTTTAACATAATACATATGTCAATTACAGTAACTTAGTTATCATATTTAATTTACTCTGATAAATTTTCCTGTCCTGATATTTTTAAAGAAAGGTCAAAGTACCCCTAATTAGCTAGGACTTCAAATTGGTAAAACTCCAAGGAAGGAGTTAACATCAAGCTCTGGAGTCATAAAAATCTGGGTTTAATCTCCTGCTTTGCCACTTGTTAGCTGTGAGAAGCTTAGAAAAGTTGTCTAACCTCAAAGGCTAGTTTCCTCATCTATATGCTGGGGTTAATACTACTACCTACCTTCACCAGATTGTTACAAATTAAAGGAGATCATGCCTATGAAGCATTTGGAAAAGCGCTTGCCATATAGTAAAAGCTCAAAATTTGTTATTATTATCATAATGTATTACATATTTTTATGATAATGAAGAAAAACATGTTTCATAAATCTGGTTATTCAATATATATTTTCTGTGTACCTGTTAAGTTCTAGGCATCCACGCCAAATGGTACAAACATAAAAATGAAAGATACAGTTCTTGTCTTTAAAGAGATTACTGGAAGAAAGCAGATATATATTGATACATTTTCTTTTCTTTTCTTTTTTTGAGAGAGGGAGGGTGAGAGTGGGGGGAGGGGCGGGGGAGAGGGAGAGAGAGAGAATCTTTGTTTTTGTTTTTTTTTTTAAAGATTTTATTTATTTATTCGACAGGATAGAGATAGCCAGCGAGAGAGGGAACACAAGCAGGGGGAGTGGGAGAGGAAGAAGCAGGCTCATAGCGGAGGAGCCTGATGTGGGGCTCGATCCCATAACGCCGGGATCACGCCCTGAGCCGAGGGCAGACGCTTAACCGCTGTGCCACCCAGGCGCCCCGAGAGAGAGAATCTTAAGCAGGCTCCATACTCAGTGCAGAGCCCAACATGAGGCTCGATCTCACAACCCTGAGATCATGACCTGAGGTGAAATCAGGAGTTGGGGACGCTTAACCAAATGAGAGACCCAGGTGCCCCATATATTGATAATTTTGTAATAATACAGCAAGAGCAAGATACTATGGAAACACTGAAGAAGGGCTCCTAAAGTTGACTTGGGAGGTGGGATAAGAGGAGAGGAACTTCAGGTAACTTTTCTGGGGAGGCGACACTCAAGTTGAGTTTGAAGGATGAGCAAACATTAATTAGCAAATAGAATTGGGATGGATGATACCGGTGGAGGGACACAGACTGTCAACAGTTCATTGTTGCTGGAGCAGAAAGCACTAGGCAGAGAGCAGCAAGACAGCTGGCTGGAGAGGCAGACAGGCAAACCAGGAAGGGCACAGTGTACCACGTCTTAGCCCTTGAAGGGTTTTTAGCAGGGGTATGCCATGGTCAGAATTGTTTTTACATGGGCCCTTTTAGCATTTTGGCAACTACATGGCAGGTGGATTTGAAGGAGGAAAAAAATCTAGAGAGAGGAAAGGTGAAGAGGCTATTTTTTTTTGTCAAAACAAGATGATAGATGGCAGGAGAAGAGGGGAAATGAAAAACTTAAGAAATATTAAGAAGGTAGATGTCAGCACAATTTGGTCATTAACTTGATGTGGAAAAGTAAAGAGAACAGAGTCCAGGATAATAACACATTTTCAAGTTGGGAGATTGAGAAGATTGTGGCACCATCAACTACAAACTAGACTATTTGAAGAAAACTATTTTTGTTTGTATAGCGTTGGAGGTATCTATTGACTATTCAAGCAAAGCTGTCATGTAGATAGTTGAATATTTATGTTAGGAAAGGAATTATAGATCTGGGAATCATTAGCATATTGCTTGTAGTTAAAAACTAGCAGTGAAGAGCAATGGGCTAAGGACAAATTCTGAGGAACAAAAGCGTTGAAGTCAACAGGGAAGTGCCATAAGAGGAAAAAAATATTATCGAATTCAGATTAAGAGGTTGGTGGGTAACTGATGGAGATATATTTACAAAGTTCACTCATGCATTCATCCAACTACTTATATTAATCGAACATCTTAAGTATTATGTGAAACATAATACTTAAGATGTGCCAAGCACTATATTATACATCTGATATGGAAACAAAGCTGAATAAGAAGCAAGAAGCTACCCAGTGTAGAAGGGGGACATAGACAATGTTCATTACAATGCAATGTATTAAATGTCAAGATGAGAATACCTATTTACTATGTATGTTAGACACTGTGCCACATATCTCCAATCCTCAAAATACTCTAAAATAAGAAGAATTACATTAATTTTATATCTGAGGAAACAGAATCAATGCAGTTTGAAGTAACTCATCCAAAAACATAGCAAATAAGTGGCAAAGCCAGGATTCAAACTTAGGACTGTCTGGTGCCTGAGCCTACAGTCTTTACACTTTTGGCACCTCGGATCCACATCTCCCCTGTTTATTTATTTACTTTTGAATATACAGGAAGGATTCTGATTATATGCATATTTTCTTCCTATTTAAAAATGCTGTAAGTTTTAAGAAACTGGAGAGAAGTTATTAGGCCTATGTAATGTATTGTGTACTGTCCCATCAAAGCAAAAAAATTGGTGCTTAACCAATGTTTTCTCAGAGTAGTGACAGAATTATTAGCCATACAAAGAGGATCTTAGGTTTTATATTATGATTTCTGAAAACCTAACCTTATTCATATCCACAGAATTTTTAATAATGTGATAATCAGGTTACATGAACAGTCCATAACGTCTTAATAAAGAATAAATTAAAGTTAGAAATACATTTTGCTTTCCATTGACAAACTAGAAAACTAGCAAGAACAAAGGAATACTAATCCATTAGAAAAGGAACTTTAAAATATCCAATTACCTTCTTTGCAAAGACCAAAATCAGCAATTTTCACAAAGCCCTCTGTATCTAGCAATAAGTTATCCAATTTCAAATCTCTGTTCAGGATAAAAAAAAATGCAAAATTAAAAAAAATCAATAAAATCAGTAGATAATGTAGAACAAAAATCATTTCAAAAGGAGCTATACTTTCTCTTTACTAAAAATGAGTTTTTCAAGTTATCATTTGAGATTTAAATATTCTATTACAAATGTTCACTCTTCTTCCTTTTGGCAACTTTATTACTCTACATAATACAGTTTCTGAATAATTTTTCCCTGTTACATAGAAAAGAATGTATTTTAAAAAGGAATGTTTTATCTACTCAAGTATCTTCAAGCATGGAAGGAGTTCAAGTTTTTTTTAACTCTGGTTCTATTAATTTGTTATTTGTGATAAATCTGACTTGGACCAAGTTTAAAGTTTGCCTACACATGACTCATAAGAACAAACTGTCAAGTTCACAGTATAAATAAAGTATCAAGAGTGCAGGTTTAACCTTCTAAGAGAATAATGCAAAATAAAGAGAAAGCTATTTATCCACACTAATTGATTAAAAATTAAGTTAAAAATTGTTTATCCTGGGGCGCCTGGGTGGCACAGCGGTTAAGCGTCTGCCTTCGGCTCAGGGTGTGATCCCGGTGTTATGGGATCGAGCCCCACATCGGGCTCCTCTGCTATGAGCCTGCTTCTTCCTCTCCCACTCCCCCTGCTTATGTTCCCTCTCTCGCTGGCTGTCTCTATCTCTGTCGAATAAATAAATAAAATCTTAAAAAAAAAAAAAATTGTTTATCCTTTGAGTAAAATCAGACCACGAGAAAACCCTTACCTTGGAAAACTGTTAGAAGTTTGAATAAACTGATGTTTTTAGTCTCCTAGTTCTTATTGGCCTTCCTGAATTTGTCTAGTCTAGAGCAATACTATTCAAAGTGTAGTCCATTGCTTGGCTGCTGGGCTATTAACTATGTGTTACTGGTCTGCAACTTGAGAAGGAACTTATTATACTAGTACATAAATCAGCTATGTCACCAAGTACAGTGTTTAGTTGACAGCAACACTTAAGGAAGCAGGGTGATATTTTATACTCTGGCACAAGCTATTTATTTTTCACGGACAAATTTTGAGTAGTATTGGTCTAACAAAGTTTTCTGCAGTAGATCAGGTGAATATAACATATTCACCAGAATGAATATTGTTGGTGAATTCTGTTACCATAGGCCAACTTACAATTTGACTATTTTAGTTAGGTAATGGGCACAAGAAGAAGAACAAAGAATTTCATCATATAATTACTGTGTTAACTATTTCTTTTAGAATTGGAGCTTAACATTTTTACAAAATATCCTTCTTAAATATTTTTAATTCGAATTCACACCAAAAGTAAGCTATTAGAAAGTATCAAAACTTTACTCACCTATAAACAATTTTGTGTTCATGTAAATACTGCAACCCAAGAACTACACATGCAGCATAAAATCTGTTTGAAGAAATAAAAGTTTAATAAATTCCACTGCTCTTGAATCCCAGTTTATACTTTTATGCTTCAAAGCAGAAATTTGTAGTTAACTAATTTCACAAATATTTATTTAGTCCTTACTATGTGCCAGACACAGTAAGACATGTGCTAAGTATCAGGGGTAAAATTAAAAAGAAAAATACAATCTCTACAATGGAAGCCATTAACTTTGCCTGTGAGTGGTGTCACTGAAGTCCTTAGAGTAGACATTGGGTCTGGAGAAACTGCAATTTACCTTAAGGGCAAAAGTACTGTGGGAAAGTAGAACTCTCATGGGGAAAATACAGGACATTTATTCCCTAAGAGGCAAAGCGACAGAGGTGTAAAAGGTTTGACAACCAGTAAAAAGTCTGTTGTGGCTGAAGTAAGAATGGGGAAGAAGTGGGAGACAAGACTGAAAAGACAGCCTGGGGTCAAGTTGTGAAGGACCCTGAATATCATATTATTGATACTGAAATTTCTTTTTTTTAGCAATAGAGAATCACACCATTTAAATCAGAGCAGAATAATCACATTGATGTGAGAAAGATTTTTTGGAGAGTAGTGTGAAGGCTGGAGTAGAAGTAGGTAGATATCTAGAAGGAAACCAAACAGGTAAGGTTGTTATGATATGGTAGTACAGATGGAAGACCATGAGACCCTCTATATAGTGGCAACACAGTGAGCAGGAGATGGACTCAGGAGAAACTTAAAAACTAGCACAACAAGACTTGGTATCTCCCTAGCAATAGAGGATGATGGAGAGGGAAAAACAAGGTAACTCTCAAGCTTTTCTTCTTAGCTCAAAGAGTGATAGGCAAAGAGACTGAGAAATAGCCAAAATTTTGTGGGGAAAATGAGGTTAGCTTTGGACATGTTGAATTTGAATTGCCTTGGGGCAGGTGAAGAAATTGGATAAATGGGTTTGAATCTTAGGAAAACTTGAGCCCAGCTAGAAACATTAACTCTTGAGGAATAGGACCATGTTGGTCTTTTGCAGTGTTTATTCTAAATGTTTGGCATAATGCCTGACACATGGCAGGCCTACTGAATGAGAAGGTAGGTGATAAACAAATGAATTTAAAAAAGCAGATCTGTCTTCAGTGTGGAATAGCTTATAAGGAAAAACTTAGGAGATTCAGTTCTTAATTATGCAAGTAATACATAGATATTTTCTCTGTAAAGTACACATAATACCCCTGGGTCCCAAAGCACAGTATTTCATTCATCCATCTATCCATCTCACCCCAATGCCACTATCATCTATAGAGATAACTCCTCTTGTTAGTTTGGTCAATGTTATTCAAACTTTTAGAATACACTTATATGCACATGTAGATAATTTAGCTATGTCTTGTGTTTACTTATTTTTACAAAAAAATGGGACCATAATTTGGGAGAATTTAAAAATGCAAATATTGATTATACATTAGATCTTATATAATTATTTGCTGAAAGTTTAAAGAATTTAGCTTAAGTCCATTAAACAGATGTGATTCTAAAATTGCTTAAGGTAGTTATTTTTATACAGAAGTTTTCAGGAAACTTATTTTGGTGGCAAAGCATATAACAATTATAAAAATATCTTGATTTATCTTTTATTTCATTCTTTGTAAACAAATTGCCCTAATGATACTCAACAAATAATGGGTCTATTGTTTAAAATATATATTTCACTGAAGCTTACTATACTATGTGTCAGGTACTATGTTGGATATTTTTGCTTTTAACATTACATATTGATTTAATATTTAATCTTCATATCAAACCTTTAAATCTTTTACAGAAACAGAAAATGAAGCTTTCAGAGAGAGTAACTTATTTCTCTAATGGTGCAAAGCTGGGAAACAAATTATTTTTGATACCATAGTCTTGGTCAATAACAATTCAGTGATCATCTAGTATGTCTCAACCATACTTCTGGGTGTTCCACTAATACACAGAATAGACACTATCCTTGCTTTTAGTGAGGGGAGACAGGCAATAAAAACATAAAAAAATAAATAGATGATTTCAGGCAGAAATAAAGTGCTATGGAGATAATAAAACAGAAAACAGAGTAAGACTGATCTGATTTGGGCATTAGTGATATAGTGGTACTTTAGATAGGCTACTCAGGAAAGGATTTCAAAGAAATAACATTTGAGGTGAGATCAGATCTAATCTGATGGGATCGTAATCAGAGGGAGGTACTTCAGATTTGAAGTACTACAATGCAGCATTTTATTCTTGTATTTCACTGGGCTTAACAGTTTCATTTGTATATGCCTTGTATTCTCAGCAAAAATAAAAGTTCCTTAAGGCAGATCTGATTTTAAATTTCTTTAAAAAAGGGCAGAACATAGCAAAACAAAAACAAACAAATTCCCATGTGTAGTTAGCACATGCTGGGCAGAGTCTAGATGCTCTGCTTTTAATCCTTAAATCTTCAGGAAAGGCCTTCTACTTTCTGGCTTCTGCCTCCTTTTTGAAAGCTTCACTAACCATCAGAACTAATCTATTTCTTCATCTGAAACTTTAAGGTATGAGAGTACTCCTATTTACTCTACATACTTCTAATCGTCATGATGAGAATCAAACTAAGGAGTGAAAGTGAAAATGCTACACAAATGTCAGTTGTCAGAAAACAGACAATAAAGGTTTACTACTGGTTTATGATTTTTATGATTTGGGATGTTTTGAAAGTAGGTTAATCAGACCTGCTAAAAATTTGGATGTTGCATGTGAGGGAAAAAGAGGATCAAGAATGACTCCCTCAAAAAAAAGAGTGATTCCCTCAAATCAAGAATTAGACTCTTAACTATAGAGAACACACTGACGGTTACTAGCGGGGAGGTGAGTGGAGAGGTGGGTTAAATAGGTGATAGGGATTAAGGAGGGCACCTGTGATGAGCACCAGGTGATGAGGTGATGCATGGAATTATTGAATCAGTATATTGTATGCCTGAAGCTAAAATAACACTGTATGTTAACTAACAGGAATTAAAATAAAACCTTAAAAAAAATGACTCCCTATGTTTTGGCTTGAACTCGTGCTGCCATTTATTAAGAAGGGGAAGATTAGAAGAGTAGCAGGCCTGGGAGTGGTGGGTAAGGTTGGGGGGAAATGGGAGAAACCAGGAATTCAGTTTGCAAAAGCAATACTTATTAGCCATACGAAGGGAAAAGTCAAATTGGTGCTGAATGTCACTAGAGTTGGAAGTTTAGGCAAGAAGTCAGGGCTGGAGATATAAAGTTGATAAACATCAGCATACAGAGTGTGGCTCTTCAGAGCACTTTCCAGTGTTCAAATCCTAGCTTCACTACTTGAAGAGCTATAAAACTGGGATAACAGTAGGGGGAAAATATATATACATGTATATTTAATCTCAAGTATTTCCTTTTACTGTTTGTTAATGCATTTAAAAAAGCAAACCCTTCATATAATATTGAATTCAAAAACTATAAAAAGAGAGTGAAAATTTGCTTTCTACACCTTTAACTGGAGGCAATATGCATACAAGTTTCTTTTATGTCCTTTCAGAGATATTGTAAGCACATGCAAACAAATAATTTATATTCTTTTAACTTATTACCCTTTAAAATGCAAATATAAATATACAAATACATGACACAGACTCCTTTATACTTTCTTTTTTCACTTAACAATATACTTTGCATATAGTTAGTATTTAAAGCCATGGTTCTAAAAAAAAAAAATAAAACAAAACCATGATTCTAGATGGCATTCCCTAGGAAGAATATATAATAGAAAAAAAAGGAGAAATTTTACTAAAATGAACCTTAACTGTGTATCTAAATTATCAAGTAGGATTTAGGGCAATCTATAAAATTTTCAACATGGACAACAGAGTAAAATACATGGATATATGGCAAAAAGGTAAGTAAGGTGAGTTCTCACATTTTTTGCAGAAATTTTCTGTTTGGAAAGAAAAAAAAATTCAGAGAGCTTTTTTCCTTCCTAGCAAGAAGTCTGTCATGAAAAAAACTCAGAGAAATGTCTAAAGCATACTCACACAGCTCTTGGTTCAGAAAAGACATCAGTATGAATGTGCATCATTAGGTCCCCACCGGCAGCATATTCCATCACAAAGCAAACATGCTCTTTGGTTTGGAAACATGCAAAAAGGTTCACCAAAAAGGGATGTCTTACACTATTCACAGTTTCAAAAATTCTTTTTTCACACATCAGGCTGTAAGAGAAAACATTTAAAAATCAGTAAGTTTTTAAAAAAAAAGTTCTAGTTGGAAATGATATTCTTTAAAAATTACTGAACTCTAAAATAAGCAAAGTTCTTACCTATTATAACTTTAAAACCGTAAGATGTGCTTAGTTTTGCTTTAAAAATTTGGTCTACTTGATATATATAACTTTAATTGAAATATATTAATGAAAACTAAAATATATGATTAGCATGACATAAATAATGATTAGAGTTCACATTGATAGTATCAGAGTAGCACCTACAGGGCTAATAGTCATAATTAAAAAAGTCTTAGGGGTGAATTGTGAATTTATCAGGAATTGGTGAGAATTTAGCAATCTAAAGAAAAATTAAAATTTTTTTCTTAAGATTTATTTATTTTATAGACAGGGGGATAAAGAGAGCATGCATGTGTGGTTGGGGAGGAGCAGAGGGAGAACTGTGAATTTATCAGGAATTGGTGAGAATTTAGCAATCTAAAGAAAAATTAAAAATTTTTTCTTATTTATTTTATAGAGGGAGATAAAGAGAACATGCATGTGTGGTGGGGGAGGAGCAGAGGGTGAGGGAGAGAAACTGACTCCCTGCTGAGCAGGGAGCCCGTGGGGTTCAATCCCAGGACCCTGAGACCATGACCTGAGCTGATATAAAGAGTGGGATGTGCAGGAGACTGAGCCATCCAGGCGCCCCAAGAATAATTTTAAAAATATAAAATTTGTGATGAAGGTAATTTCAAGGACAGTATTTATAATTCATAAGCTATAGTATTAAAATATTTTTTCATATAAAATATGAAGTTGAAAGGTAAAGATAGGCTGCATAAAATTTTAATTTAGAAGGCTGACTGGAAAATAAAGAGACTACACGGAGAATTTTATTAACATGCTTCAAGGAAGCTCCTTGAAAATGATCTGATTTGTAAAAATCTATAGCAATCACAGGCTTTGCCTTTGTAGCAGCTTGTCACTCTCACAAGCTGCTACAAATAACAGTGGTCAACCTTACAGACTCTGGAACATTAATTTTGCCTAAATAGCCAAAAATACCGTTCTTCCTTTCCTTGAAAATATTTAGTAATCAACTTGACTTTAAAACTCAAGGTAGAAGAAAACCAGGTCAAATATTATTAATTTTTTAAAAAAGATTTTATTTATTTGAGAGAGAGCAAGTGAGAGAGCAAGAAGGGGGAGCAGAGGAGGAGGGAGAGTGAGAGAATCCCAAACAGACTCTGAGCTGAGCACGGAGACAGACTCGGGGTTCGATCTCATGACCCTCAGCCCATGATGTGAGCAGAAATCAAGAGTTGGATACTTAACTGAGTGACCTACCCAGGCGCCCATCAAATATTATTCAACTATAAGTTGGAATTAACATGTTTTAAGCACCTGATCAAAATAAAGATATTAATATACATTTTATTAACAATTAGATTATATCTCTAATATAAAATAGGCACTTTATTGACATTAACGTTTAAAAGCATTAACAATGCCTTTATTTTTAAAATTAAAAGATTGCTTAGATTTTTGTTATTATTGTTAATTTCAAACTGCCAAAAAATGCTAATGTTAGAGGGAGGCAGATCCATTCTTCTTTCTTTTGGGTCTTTTAAGAAGGAATTCTTTTTTAAAAAGGTAATTTTAAAGATAAAGCATTTATTTGGGTATCCAGACTACATTGCTAGGACTCAAAAATATTTAAGTAGAATTTTGAAAACATTTAAGAGCAAGACAAAACCAGAGAGGGAGGGAGATAAACCAACAGAGATAATCATAGGAAACAAACTGAGGGTTACTGGAGGCAAGGGAGGTGGGGGGAATGGGGTAACTGGGTGATAGACATTAAGAAGGGCACTTATATAATACTAGGTATTATATAAGACTGATGAATCACTGACCTCTACCTCTGAAACCAAGAATACGTGTTAATTAACTGCATTTAAATTAAAAAAATTTTAAAAACATACCTGTTGTGTAGAAGGAGCATGGAATTTCTAATGCTATGTTAATATAGTTGTCTTCTGGATTATGAACTAAGACATCTGCTCAGTTTTAAATACTGACAGTAAACGCAGCTATTATGGAATAGTCTTTAAACTCCACTTAATAAGGTCACATTCTAGTCAAATTCTTACCCTCTCTCTGATTTCACACAATCTGTTTATAATTTTATACATACTCAGAAAGTCCCAGTGTAATTGTTTTAAAACGAGGGTTACATCTACATATTTTGGCAAGGTTTCTAAGTGTTATTACAAAGTAAGTGATTATCAGAAATAAATTCAAAATAAAGCTTTAGAACAGTTAATAGCTTTGATTTTCATCACCACTTAAATATATTGGAAAATAATGTCCAACTGGGTAAGACTGATAAGATGGCTTCTAAAACAATGGATTCATGAAATCAATCTAAATTTGGGTACTGCAGATAAAATATTCAGACAAAATAAAAACAAAATGACAAGTAGATAACAAACTATCTCTTCATTGTCTATATGGTTTATATTTATGGAGGAATTTCTAATTTACTATGGGTGAATCACTAATTCTCATGAATGGATATTAGGTTAGACCTGTGTTGAACATGTAAATGATGTAAAAGATTGAGAATCACTGATCACTATGCCTCTTAAAATGGCTTTAATGCCATTCACAGGAATGCTTTGATGAGGACTAGCAATACTAATGAGGACTGGATAGATGTCTCTGACTCTTAGGTAAAGGAGACAGGCTCTTTATAGCCCAAAATTGTCACAATAATTTCAAGCATTTTACAGCACACTAAAAGCTATTCTGTAACAGTCTAACTTTTCCCAACCTCACCTAAATTGTATATTCCCCTTAAAAGTTCATGGAACAATCCAACCTTAATTCAAAACTTCAAATTTTATTCATTCTGTCCAGAACAATTTTCCTCTAAATTGTCATTTAACTTCTCTCCATATTCCCAAACATCTTCAATCTGTCAAAGAACAGCACAAATCCAATCTCTCTTATAAGGCCTTACCTAAATCCATCCGCACACCACGATGTTCCCCTTTCTCTGAGCTACTACTGTCTGTACTGTTTATCTTAAACTCAAACATATCTAGCCTCTTTTATTTACATTACTAATGTACTTTTATTTCCCTAAGTAACTAATTCCATCCTAACATTTTTTGTGCACCTCCTTCAGAGTTCAGTACATTATTAGACATTCTAGAAGCTTGTATAAATAGTTATTTTGGTCAGTGGAAAACAACATCGTTAATAAGACTAAGGTCTTAGGAATGAATCATATTCATATATATTTTATATGTATGTATAGATTTTCAGGTATAAATAAATGTTTACTTATTTATACATAAAATAAACATACATTTATTTATTTACTTATATTGGAAGATTTTGTTTATTTATTTGAGAGAGAGAGAACATGAGGAGGAGGAGAGGCAGGGGAAGAGGGAGAAGCACACTCTCCACTGAGTGGGGAGGTGGACTCATGACTCAATCCCAGGACCCTGAGATCATGATCTGAGCCAAATTCAGACACTTAACTGAGTCATCCAGGCGCCCCAATGTATATTTATAATATATGATTAGCTGTGCTTTTGTTCTGTGACTGCAAAAATATATTTCCGACCAATATAAATCTTTTTTTTTTTAAAGATTTTATTTATTTATTTGACAGAGATAGAGACGGCCAGCCAGAGAGGGAACACAAGCAGGGGGAGTGGGAGAGGAAGAAGCAGGCTCCCAGCAGAGGAGCCTGATGCGGGGCTCGATCCCAGAACGCCGGGATCACGCCCTGAGCCGAAGGCAGACGCTTAACCACTGAGCCACCCAGGCGCCCCCCGACCAATATAATTCTAGTAATGTTCTGTTATCTTGAAATATGAACTGGTAAGAAAAGGAAGCTGAATGACGAGGCACTACAGGGACATAAATGTAACATTCTTACTCAGGACTGGGCATAGATGGGACAGAGAATTTTCTACTAATGGTAGGTGGAGAATGCAATCTTTGTAAATGAATCACATTACTTTGGAGTTAGTCCGTAATTTTCATCTTAAAAAGAGGCTGATTGGTATTTTCTATGATCTATTTTTTTTTTAAAAAAAGGCCGTTTTCTAAGTAAAATAATAAAATTCAGACTAGAGAAAGAAAACTTAGAAAGGAAAAACTGTCATTAAGTATTTTGGAAACATCTATTTAAAAAAAAAACCCAGTAATATGGAATAACATCAAATTCTATGGATCTATTAAAAGGATGAACTAGGAAGTGAATATAAAGCAATCTGCTTACTTATTAGTTTGAGTTGTTTACTATTCAGAATTGCAAGTTATAAATATGTATTTCTTTTCAAAATATGTTCGTCTATTTTTTAATTTGCTATTCTTTTCTTGCTTTCCTCTAATTGCTCCTTTTTGCTGCCTTCCTGAAATTCCTTCTAACAGTGAGCTTTATTTCTCATTCCAGATTTTCTATTTCTCTGTTTTTGTACCAGTTCTACTGAAGATTATTTTACTTCCACGTTACTGACTATGTGGATTTATAACTGAAGTTAGTAAGGATCACTCATCAACTTTTCACCAAAACTGGATTAATTTTCAGTAGGGGTAACAGCCTAGGTTCTGGCTAAAGCTCCATCCTCTGATCTGGACATTCTTCATTAATAGTAATATTAATGTTATTCTGTCTAGATTTAATTAGAAAGTGTTCTTCTATAAAGACTTGGCTCAAAGTAGTAACAAGGTAGCAGGAAGCTATATAAACCACAAAGATTAACAGAGGTAGTACCAGTTTATTATTATTTTTCAAGAAAAATGAATTTACCATTCACAGATCTGGAATAAAGCAAATATTCTTTCATGACAGAAAAATATTTGACCCTAGTATTACAGCAGTTATAAACAGACTGACAGTGTAATTAAAGGTTTGCTTTAACCAACTACTTCGGTAAAATAAAAATACAGTTCTAAGCATATCCTATGGTGCACAGAATATTATATAAATATTCAGCAAACTCCTCTCTGAGTAGTTTACTTATCAAGAAAGAGTTTATTTTGATGTAGTTGAGGGATGTGGAAAACAGGTAAAAAATAAATAGGAAAATCCAAAAGGATTTTTTTTCTTTTTACATAAAGGAAAACTTCATTTTCAAGATTTATCCTAATTCTAATAACTTCCCAGGGCGCCTGGGTGGCACAGTCGGTTGAGTGACCGACTCTTGATTTCAGCCCAGGTCATGATCTCAGGGTTGTGAGATCAAGCCCCATGATGGGCTCCTTGTGGGGTTCAGCCCTCAGCTTGGAGTCTGCTTAAGTTTCTCTCCCTCCACCCCTCCCAGCCTAAGCACACATGCTCTCAATCTCTCAAATAAATAAATGAATAAATAAATAAATCATAAAAAAGAAAGAAAGAAAGAGCTTCCCATATGATGGGGAAAAAACATTATAAGTAGCAATTTGGGTGTGTGTGTGTGTGTGTGTGTGTGTGTGTGTGTGTGTAGCATGTAATTCATTAAGGCAAGCATTACCAAAAAATATGTTTTAAAAATATGCAGGTTAACTGAGGTTCAAAGATGTTCAGTGAATTGCCCCGGGGTCAGGTCAAATCATTATTTAAGAAGGAACAACGAGGAATAGAGAAGCCAGTCTTTTCACTCATAGTCTTCATATACAGGGCTGTCTTCTATTAATATCAGCTGATGCTTGCAAGTGGTTTATGACAAATACTGCTCATAAATATCAAATAAAAGTCTCTCTCTGTAGTAAATATGCTACCTGTTATACAATGAATTTGTATTTAATCACCCTATTAGGGCAGTCTTTTTAAAGCATATTCTCTAACCTAATTATAATATTGTTCCCGAAGTCCTTGCATTTTAAAAATTGTATATAAAGTCCTTGCATTTTAAAAATCGTATCCATATCAATTTACATTTATTAAACCCAGACAGGTAAGATGCTCTGGTTAGGGGCACCTGGGTGGCTCAGTTGGTAAAGCGTCTGCCTTTGATCCGGGGTCCTGGAATCGAGCCCCATGCTGGGCTCCCTGCTCTGCGGGGAGGCCTGCTTCTCCCTCTCCCTCTGCCTGCTGCTCCCCCTGCTTGTTTCTCTCTGTCACATAAATAAATAAAAATCTTTAATTAAAAAAAAATGCTCTGGTTAAAAAATACCATTTTAAGAAAAATGAAAGAAAAAATAGATATAGGTGCATTTTAAAAAGCAGAATTAACTACTCAGTTAAGTACAGATTACCCGTAACTGACATTCTCTTACTCCTATAATATGAAATGGGAAATAGTCTCATCTGACCACAGGTGAGTAACACTTCCTGTTTCACATAAACACTTTACCATCTCCAAGTATAAAAAACTTAATTAATTTAAACATTTCATCATCTTTCCTTGGTACCCACTAACCAGTAAACTGTCATAAGGAGAAGTTGGCTAGACAGAAAAACAGTAATTAATGCCTATCTTACATCAAGTATTGATACATTAATTTAGTTTCCTCACATACTACGGAAATGGAAAGTTTTGCTGTTGCAATATATACATCAATTTTCATGATCTTAAAACTACAGAAAAATAAAAAATTTCATAAAAAAAAAAACACTAACCTGTCTACTTCATCTCGAGCCACAATGTCTCCTTTCTTTAAGGCTTTTATAGCAAACATCTCGTTTGTGTGTTTATATTCAGCCAAAAGCACCTGAAATGAGATTAAAATAAGTATTTTCTATTTGGGTTATTACTTTCCTAGTCATTCCAAGAAAACTTAAAAGATTACCTTTCCAAAATGTCCTCTACCCAAGACAGCGCAACATCTGAAGTCTTGTAGATTAAACTGAAACATCTGTTGAGATCTGAAAATAGTATGCCAATTAAAAATAAGGCAAAAACATGGGTCCAAATATGTAGCAGCAAAGCTCTGTATATATTCTTTACCTTCTCTCCTCAAATTCTCGAATACCACTGTACCCTAGGCCTGGTTGAGAAATATCAGGCTCATATTCAGATGGAGATTTCGGAAGTATACTATTTCTATCATTCTCAATATCAAAGACAGTTTCTGAATCCTATAAAATATTAAATATTCATTAAATCATAGAAGTATTGAGAAAACAACTTATTTGGTAAAGGTAAAGTTTTAAAATGTCAAAAGTCAATATAAATATTAGCAAGAAAAGTAAAATTCAGAGAATGGACATTCTTACAGTTATTAATTTTATATTACACTTATTTAAAAATTTTGAAAAATGAACATCATAATCTTCAATGCATATTCAGAAATCATGTTAACCAAGTTAGAAGATGAAGAGTGTTTGAAGCAATGTATCATCTAATATCAACCATGCTCGTATGCTCCTTTTACCTGCAATAGCCTGTTCCATCTGTACTGGCCCATGATCTTCAGAGGTTTTATGTTTCACTCACAGGAAACATAAAAACACAGTTCACACAGGTAATTTAAATTAATTGAAATGTACACCTCACTCACTATAATGCTTTTATCAGTAATTCAATTGGTAAAAAGGAATTATACAAGGTTTAAAATGCCTTGCCTGTCCTGGTGTATCCAAATCTCTTAATTTAGCAGATTCATCTATTTCTCCAAGGGAAGAATCACGTGGTGGGGCCGGAGGAGGTTCAGGTTCAAGATCAAAGTCCAATTTGGTTACTGTAGAATCACTTATAGAAGATAAAGTAATTCACCAAAAACAGTAATCAAAAGTATATATTTTAAATAGCTTTAAAATTAAAGCAAACAATTTTATTTTTTATTATTTTAAAATAAACAAAACACTAATTTCAAAATGCTATTTGGAAAAAATCAGACTTTTAAAAGACCCATCGTAAGCAGTATGTATGAATGTTACAATAACTATTTCATAAAAGCAATGCTTAAAAATCTTAGACACATACCTAGCTGGAGGTACTAGTTCAGGGATGCGTACATCAACCACTGGCACTGTAGCAGGCACAGGAGCTTGAGGGCTGAAGGTGCCAGAATGATTTACTGTAGGAATAGCTCTTCTCACTAGCCTTCCCCAAGTGGCAATATTAATATTCATCTGAGGAGCTCTGAGAAATGTTTTGCCTGTGGATATTGTGAATAAAGAAAATAGAATAAGTAATTTTTTTACATATTACCAAAAGCCATAACTTAAAAATTCATATTCATTGGTTTATAATTTATGAAGAACAAACAAAATTTGTCACTTAAAAAACAGTTCTTAACTCTTTGTTATAAAGGCTAGTGCAAAATAGTGAAAATTGTTTTAAAAATAAATAGGTAGGCACTGTTTTTTTAAGTCTAGCAATGCTATGTGGGAAAGGTTTAAAAAAGAATTCTCTTAAAAGAATGAACTTTTAGAGATACTAACTATAATATTTATGGATGAATCAATATGGTGCCTATGTTTGCTTCATATAATCTGAGGTAGTATGTGGATGGGCTATAGATGAAACAAAATTGGCCAGGAGTTGAATGCTGTTGAGGCTGAGTACTAGTGTCTCTACTTATGGATATGTCTGAAATGTTCCTTAATAAAAAAAGTTAGAAATGAATGAACAAATAAAAGGACAACAAAAAACAAAGATGGGTATCACTTTAAAATGTAGCTCTTCTATGAATAAGGATACACCAAAAGACATTATATTTGATTCCTTAGTAACTACCTTGTTGTTTTGAAAAAATTTTCTTTTGTCTTTGGAGTTTGGGTCTTCTTTCAATAACTGGATTAAAAAAGGTAACCTGCAGTGAAGAAAATTCAAGTTGACATGAGTACAGCTTTGGATTTATGGTTCATGAAATTCACTAAATTTCTAAGTTTTGAAAACAAGAGAACCTTAGATATAATTTAAGCCCAACTTCTTATTTTCTAGGTGAGAAAGCAGACCTAGAGAGGATAAATGATTTGTCTTAAGGTAATACACCTATGCAGTAGTGGAGTTGAGCCAAGAATTCAAGTTGTCTGTCATTCAGCCTAATACTCTTTCTACTTCTATATCATGCTGCCTACATACACAATTTCAATTATAGTGATGCCACATTTAATAAAATACATTTATTACCTCTGCAAATAAAGTACCCTGTGGTTCCAAATAGAGACACATGCCATGTCGTTGGTTGTCTAAAAAATCTTCTAACCTCAGAAATTTTACAGCACACAGAGATCGCCAATCACGCCAATAAACTGAAATTTCCAGTTCACGTGACTAGGATAATTAAAAAAAATAAAACAGAAGACGTCATTGGACACACACTTGAATAAAAGATCACAAAAAATATAAAATACAAATACAATAAACAAAGATAACACACACAAAAGTCACACTGTTTTGAAGAGTGCTTTGTAATGTTTCTCTATTACATATTATTTTAACAAACTTATATATTTTAACTCCAAGGAAGAAATTTATATTCCACCAGTCTCCAGCTAAGATATTCCTTTTTTTTTTTTTTTAACCAAAGAATACACAACTGGGAACAACCAATACAGAAGAATGACCACAGAAACTCTTTCCCATGTCATAGCTTCAGTCTTGATATCACTTACTGTGCTATTACTGAAAGACCTCAGTGCTCCCTCAAAGAACCCAATTCAAACTGTCTTATTTCCTTATACCAATGTTGGGTCAGGGAAAGGTCTTTATTTCTATATTAAATAGCATTTATTCTGCACTTACAGTGTGCCACACACTGTGCTAATAAGCACTTTAAAAGTATTAGGTCATTTAATCTTCAAAAGAATACCACCAGGTAATATGACTAGTGATAGCAGGGGCCTGTGCAGGCAGGAAAGGGAAATTCGGAGTAAGTTTTATACAAAAAGATGTTCATTTATTACAACCTTCTCCCCCACAGAAGGCAGCAAATTAGCAACAGCCTGAGTGTCCAGAAAACTAGGTACAAGTATATTATACCATATCCATATGAGAGAATACTCTGTAATCATTAAAAATAATGCTTATGTGGAAAAACATATTTAAGGTTTTAACAATCAATTAGAACAGTGTTTATAAATAGGTAAAGCCATAAACTGCCCTCTACATATATGTTATAATCTACATACATTTTAATTAGAAGCACCAGACTTCTCCATTACTTTGTTTTTCAGCATTTTGCAGACCATCCACAAGAAGAGCTAAATGTTTTTCCCCCCTTAGGCTCAACAAAGTAATAAGTTATTTCTTTCATTTAAGAACTTTCAGTTTATGAACTTACGCCTATTACATAAACTTCTAGCATACATAATAACAAATCTTTCCGCTTTAAATAATGAGTTGATGCAAATGAACACAAAAAACTTATAAAAAACAGAACATGAAAAAATGAGTAAAAACACAATGCACCAGAAGGTGTCATAACTAATCAGAAAAAGGTATCTATGGCAGTATGTGAACTCAGGGCCATCTCCTGCTTCTCTCTGAAACATAATTACTATGAGAGAGAATATTTGTCATGAAAGAGGAAGTATGAGTGGTGTATAATTCTTTTAAGATCAGCAAATGGCATCTACTCAAGTTAAAAGTATTTTGGGAAGTTATTTTGGGAAATAAGCTAGGTGAATAACTGAACCAGGGATTGGTAATTTACACTACACTGTTTCAGACTACAGGAGAGGTGTCCTTTCTCCTGTCATATTCCACAGTGTCAGGGGGAAGATCTGTGATGGATCAGGCAGACAGACGCAAAGCGCTGGGGATGGAATCAGTACTTGTTAGAAGTTCTTACACTTTCACACTGCCAACACTTAACACATGGTTAAGATTGTATCTTTCTTTGGATGAGAAGAGGTCCAATCACTTCATTTGTATTTATTCTAGCCACTCTGATAAAATGTATCGACTCATTTCTCTTTCGGCTTTCACTTCATTTCCTTTTAAACTGAAGGGTGTTAGAAAGATCTAAGATTTGAGATGGAAGGCTAGCTTTCCTGGAGCTCTACACTCAAGTTTTAGGTATTAAGCTCTTCATTCTTTGTGACTTTGCATTCTTCCTTGTGAATATGACTCTCTACAATTTAAGGGGGGAAGGTGACTGTGATCTAGAGCAGATTCAGATCTTTTTAAGTCAATATTTATAACACTGTTTCATGGAACCCTAAATCTACTTCAATCTATAACATCCAGTGTGATTTGGATACGTAAAGCAGGAATACAGCACCTAAAAAGGAAAATACCTATTTTATATAAAGAGATGTCACTAATGTTTATTGAATTTAAACTGTAAGTGTGACTGCTTATTTGCTGGCAATTTTCCAGATGAAGTAGGCCAGTACTAGAAAGCAAGACGTCTTTCTAGGTAATGTCAAACTCTAAGAGCAACAAAATTCTAGATGGAGTAAAATCACTACCAAAATAGCTGAGCAGTATGATCTGAGCTACTCATGGGAAGTACTGGCAAACTGCCCCAACTTGTGCTTTATTTGGTCTTATTATGAATTTGAACCTAGAATCAAAGAAAAAACTCTGTGGTAGATCTAAGGCACCTATATGATTTGTTTGAAGTCTCTATAAGGCCTGAAACTAAACAAAAAAGTGTAAGAGACATTGAATCAACCGTACAAGTAGGAGAGGAAGGAGAACAACTTAAAAAATGTGCTGCAATTTAAAAAACCCAGCACACATCTAGCATAAAAAGAAGTGAAGCATCAAGAAGGCTGAAGTTCCCAAACTGAGAGGAACTCTTGGGGCAATGGAGGATATTTTAATTTTACAAAGGAAACACAGTGAAACCTGTGGGACACCATAAGAAAATACCTCACAGTAAGTTTGGTCTCAACATCAGAATGGACCACATTCCTTTTGATGACATCTTATCTTTGCTAAACTGGATTTTCAACAATTGATTTTTCTACATGAAAAATCAATGTGTAAGAGGAGTTATGGGTGCTGTGTTCTATCTGATTCCATGCTTTGAGAAATTATATAGTATACAACAGGCAGACTCCATTAATAACTGGCTACATAAAAATGAAATAAAATTATCTTTTCTCTCATTTTGTTTTCTTAAAAAGTACTAGTTTGTTAAGACATAAATACTAAATAAACATTTTTCAGTAATTACTTTTTGAATGAAATTGTGTATATTTAAAGTGTATATAATGATATTTTGATATATGTATACACTATCAAGATTCCTCCCATCTAGTTAATTAAGACATCCATCACTTCACATATTTTATATTTGAGGAGAACATTTAAGTTCTATTCTCTTAGTAAATTTCATTTACATTGTTGGCTAATTGAATTTAAATTAAAAAATTTCATTTATACAGTGTTATTAGCTATAGTTACCATGTTATACGTTGGATACTCAGACCTTATTCATTTTATAACTAAGCTTTTTTTTTTTTTTTTTTTTAACCAACCTCTCCATATTTTCCCCACCCCCTAGTTCCTGGCCACCACCTTTTTTTTTTTTTAATGATTTTTTATTATATTACGTTAGTCACCATACAGTACATCCCCGGTTTCCGATGTAAGGCTCGATGATTCATTAGTTGTGTATAACACCCAGTGCACCATGCAATACGCCCTGGCCACCACTTCTCTACCTCATTTCCAGGTGTCTGACTTTTTAAATTTTTTTTTAAGATTCCACATATAAATGATATATGCAGCATTTGTCTTTGTCTGGCTTATTTCACTTAGCATAATGTCCTCAACGTCATCCATGTTGTTGCAAATAGCAGGATTTCCTCTTTCTCATGGTTGACTAATGTTCCATATATATTTCACATCTCATCTTCTTTATCCATTCATCCTTTGACAGAGAGGTTGTTTCCATAGCTTGGCCATTGTGAGTAATGCTGCAATGAACATGGAAGTACAGATAGCTCTTCGATGTTTTCATTTTTTTTTAATATATACCCAGGAGTGGGACTGATGAATCATATGGTAGGTCTATTTTTAATTTTTTGAGAAACCTTTATACTATTTTTCATAGTGGCTGCACCAATTTACATTCCCATCAATAGTGCACAAAGGTTTCTTTTTCTCCACATCCTTGTCTACACTTGTTATCTCTTCTCTTCTTGATGACACCATTCTAACAGGTGTGAGGTTATATCTCCTTGTGGTTTTGTCTTGCCATTTCCTTGATGATTAGTGATGCTGAGCACCTTTTCATGTACCTGTTGACTATGTGAATGTCTTCTTTAGAAAAATGTCTATTCAGTTTCTGTCCATTTTTTAATCAGATTTTTTTTTTTGCTATTGAGTTATAGGACCTTTTTATATATTTTGAATGTTGACTCCTTATGAGATCTATGATTTGCAAATACTTTCTCCCACTCTGTGGGATGCTTTTTCATTTTGTTCATGTTTCCTTCGCTGCACAGAAGCTTTTTAGTTAGTAAGTATTTCTTAATAAATGAAATTACTGGATATTTCTTTTGGCCTGGACACACACTGTTTAAAAAAAAAAAAAAACCAAAAACAAAACTAGAACACCGAGGATGCTGTGAATCAAGAGTCAGGGAACCTCTAACAGAAGAAAATGAAAGCTAGGCTCCACTGCTGAAAAAAAAGGGGGGGGGGGGCAAAAAGCAAAGCATGGAAAATTCAAGAGCCAAGGAAAGGTAAGACTTTGTAAACGTACAACATGGCAGATATCACATTAATTGGTCTTTTATTAATTGGCTTTCCATGGGCTTCTAAAGACAACACAGGCTTGGGAAACACCAGTTAGGGTCCCAGAAGCAAAGAAACTGCACACTCAAAGAGTTTGGATTTTATTTATTTTTTAAAAGTTTTTATTTATTTATTTGACAGAGAGACAGAGAGAGAGCATGAGTGGGGGGGGGGAGGGAGAAGGAGAAGCAGACCCCCCACTGAGCAGGAAGCCTGACATGGGGCTTGATCCCCAGGACCCTGGGATCATGACCTGAGCCGAAGGCAGACAACACTTAACCGACTGAACCACCCAGGCTCCCCAAAGAGTTTGAATTTTAAAAATTGGCTATTTATGGATGTGTGATTAAAGTTAAGGAATCAACAAGGATGGGAAGCAACTGACATCTAGCAACAGTAGAAAACCATTACCACCCCCAGCCTCAATGGGCAAAAGGCATAGTTACCAGAATCCAATGAGAACTAAACTTTGGAAAAGGGACTGTCCAACGGGAGCTGTAGCCATAGTTGAACCAATGCTGTGAAAACAGGCAAGGAGAGAAGGAAACAAACACCTTGACTTCCCTCTCCTCCTGCCCTCATACTTCCTAATAATGTCTCCCATTGTAAGTCAGAGCTTAGTGGTTCAAGTCCACAGCTATCACTGCTCCAGGGGCAAAGCATACGACAGGGAAGCGGGTCACTGAAGTCCACTAGGGGCAAACAGAAAACAACTACATCAGGAAACAGTAATATCCCTTGAGTTCAGGAGTCCAATAAGGGTGATTTTTCCAGCTGGACTGAATGTGACAAAAAGAGGGAAACCTTAGATCTTTGGAGAGGATAGGAAATAGAGAGAGGAGAGTTGAAGACAGACAATGGAGAATATGAGGTTGTGATATTTGCTTGAAAAATCTCCCTCCTACAGATGTGGGTGACTCTGCTCTCTTCATAAGAGAGAAGTAAACAATTACAATACAAACTAGTGCTTTAACAGTTTTATATATAAACTGCTTCCTATCTATATCAATTCATATTGTATAAAAAGTTCCAAAGACTCCCTATTATTCCAAACCTATTATAAACTTTCCTGCCTCTGTGTCTTTAAATAGTTTCTATGTCTAGTCCTGTATCTTATTCCCCAGCCAAAACCTATGTTGTCATATGAGATTTCAAACTGCTCTTCCCTCTGTACCAGTCCAAATTCACCTTTCAAGACCAAATTAAGCATCCATCTCCCTCAAAAGGACATTCATGATTAAATCCAGTCCATATGTCTTTCCCTTGAGTTTTTAGATGTGTCTAACTTTTTGTTTATCTTTCTAAGGACTTGTGTTCTCAAATCTGAGGATTCACGTTTGTCATCATTTCTGGAAAATCCTAGGTCATTATTGCTTCAGACATGATCACTGCCCCATTTTCTCCACAAGTTACCGCATTCTGGAACTCCATTTAGTGTGTTAGTCATTTTCATCCTATTCTTTATGTCTCTTAGCCTCTCTTTTATGTTTTTCATCTCTTTGTTTCTTTGTGTTGCACTAGGGCAACTTCTTTAGCTTGATCTTCCATACCACTAAATCCTCTGTTATTTAACCCATCCACTTAGCTTTCAATTGCAAATGTTATTTCTGATATTTGTTAAATTTTATTTCATTCTGCTTCCCACCCAGCTTCAACAATTTACCAATGGCAATCATGTTTCACTGCCACCATTCCCCCAATTATTTTTGAAGCACATCTCAGATGCCTACTATTTCATTTTGTTTTTTAAAAACTTTGCCTAGTCTTTTTGTCACTTACTCTTTGCTCATGTTTTCAAATTCCTCTATTATTTAAGTAATTTAAACATTTATATTATATTCTACAAAGAATAATCCCATTATCTATTGCTGCTTACTGATGGTGGTTGTATCCTTACATATTTTAAAATTTTTGATGCATGCTCATGTTTGGCAGAATTCTTCCCTAAGCTTCTGAAACACAATTTAATAATTCTTTATTGTGTTTCAAACTGTTTTCTTTAAACCTACCAGACCATAGGGTACCTTATGGAAAGAGCATTTCTTACTGTTTTGTATTTCTCACAGTGCTAAATGTAGGCCTTTGCATGTTACTTTAAAGATCACAGAGGTAGAAAAAAGCTAAAATGCTGATACTGTGCTATAGGACAATAACAGGTAAGACATAAGGGAATAAGTCAGACTCAGTTGTGTGGGGGAGGATAGGAGTAGGTAAGAAAGAAGATATTTTCAAAATGTATAGGACACCCCCCCCCACCCCGATTCTAATTTGTGTCATTCTGGGAATCTATTTGGGAATCACTGTACCAACCAGAGTGTGTCACCTGGGTATGCTGAGGTAGGGGGGAAAAAGAGGAAATTGAAAAAACCTGTTTTTTTAGTTTTAAAGATATTTTACATAAGTTATTTTCATTCACTCTGTTAATACTTGATGAATATCTATCCTAAGTACTATGACAGAGATACAAAGACAAGCAATGTATGGTCCTGTTCTCAAATAGTTCATAGTTTTGTTGGGGAGATGGAAATGTAAATACTGGCAATAGAGAGGCATATACAATTGGCGCAATGACACAAAAGGGAGAAATGACTAATTTTTCCTAAGGGAAAGGTAGGAGGAAGATCAGAAAAGGTAAAATTGCTCAAGCTGGGTTTTCAGGTATAAATTACAAGATTAAAGGAGAGAACACAGTAGTCACAGGGGAAAGAATGTACAAAGTTAAGCACGCATAAAGTATATTGTAGGGATAGGAAATAGTTTCATCTAGTGAAAGCCTAGAATATAAGTAGGACTACTTTTGGAAATAAAGATGTGAAGATGGGCAGAGACAGGTCATGAAGGGCTTTGTATGACTTGCAAAAGTATTTGGTCTTTAACTTGTAAATTATATGCTGCCACTAAAGGATTTAAAATATAGAGGAGCAGAGGTCAGATCAGATCAGGCAATATAATAATTAAAAACAAGGCCTCTAGAATCAAGATTGCCTGGTACTGCATACTCAATTAATTTCTGTAGAACAACAAACAGGTTGAAATCTTACTTGATACCACTTACTAGTTTTGTGACCTTGGGCAAGTTACTTACTTACCCTTTTTGAGCCTCAGTTTGCTCATCTGTAAAGTATGTTTAATAATGGTATCAACCACCTAGGGTTGTATGAAAATTAAGAGTTAAGACAAGCTCAGCACATAGTCAGTAGTCAGTAAATGTCAGCTTTTACCATTATTATTGTGATAAGTGATTAAGAAAATCTATATCGGAAACAAACAGACAAGTTAGCACACTATTAAAAAGAACATACTGGTTTCAGGTAAGACTTGGCTTTAGTGTCGAATGCTTGCGTTGATTCCCAGAATCACTGCTTTCTAGATGTGTGGTCAAGAACAGTTATTTAACTTTTGGAATCTCAGTAATCCCCAAAACAGTGACACTATATGTAACGTGTGTTGTTCAGGACCTATTACATCAGAAGTTTCAGTGTAATGTGTAATGAATGATAGGGAGAGGAAGAACAGATTGTGAGCACAAATTACTACTTCTAGAATCCTGACTATGAAAGAGAGGCCTATCAGTAGAGCTATGAAGAAGCAAAACAAAAAAAAAAATTCTTTTAATGGGAGGAATGTGAACATATGCAGTAAGAAACAGAGGTGAGAAGAAAGGAGGAGGTAAGAAAAAAATACAGAGGACAGCTTGGGTAATGGAACAGAGTTTAGGAGATAAGATAGAATGGAAAATGGAGGACAAACCAATTCTTATAGGCTCTCACAGGATAGAGAGAGACCTCTTTTTCTAAAACCAACGAGGAAGATACAGAAATACTTGCAGGTGATGGAGGAATTTGAGGAAGCTGCATCCTAATGATCTTAATCTTATCTCTAAAACAGAAGCAAATGGATCTGAGGTGGGATAGAAGACTTGAAGAGATAGTGGAAGAAAAGCTTCTAGTAATGGGATTAAGATCTGAAATGCAGGACAACTTTTACAAGCCCAGCTGAGGTTAGAAACTAAGATTTATAGTAATAGGTATGATTAATATTTCAGCAGCATTCAGTAGATTAGAGCAGAAAAGACAGATGGTAGGACTGATTTGCTGTTGGGCGTTTCCATAACAGGTGTTGATATAAAGACAAAATTGAAGAATGCTTTATGTGGAGGTATCAGTAAGGACATGGCTTGGGATAACTAGTTTTAGGGTACACAGAAAAGAAAATTTAATTTGTAAGGGGCTGATAGCCCCTTCTTCAGTCCCCTTCTGAAGAATCAAGGAAATGGAAATAGTTGATCAAATATCTAGTTCTGTGGTAATAAGGAAGACAGCCAGATGAGTAACAATTAATTACATGAGCTGTCACTTACTGCATAATCATTATCTGCATAACCACTAATCTTGGTGCTTGTAACTATCTCATTTAGAGAAGTAAAAGGTATGGTGAAAGTCTGGCATATCAAATTTAAGATTTCAGAACAATTCATTGCTAGAATGACAAGAAGTAAAGGTATACTGTGGCTGAGGTGCTCGAAGAACTTTGAAATAATACTATGTTAAGTAGGTTGTTTACATACATAGTTTTATTCTTTTTTTCCTTTAATCCTCCATAATGATGCTGAAGTGAAGAACCAAAGTCCTTAAGGAATACTGGAAACTGTCTGGTGATCAAGAAATGATAGGGATGGGGAAAAAATAGTAGATGATTATATACATAGTTCACTGTCTCAGAGGACTCAGCCTCAGAGGAGAATATGATGTGTCGTTCGATAGAATTTGGAAGCAGCAGAAAGGTAAGAAGGGTAAATATTTTCGTAGTTTCTGTTTCTTTTTCTATTTTTTTACAGGCTCTACACCAACATGGAGATTGAACTCATGACCCTGAGATGAAGACATGCATGCAGTACTGACTGAGCCATTCAGGGCACCTGCAGTTCCATTTTAAGTTAAAAAACAGCATCTCAGATTGAACAATATGGTCATGTCAGACAGCTCATACATAGAAGAAATTAAAATGTCTTTGTATTCCTATTCTATGGCTTGTTCCCCTAGAAGGACTAAGGGAATTCAGGGAAAATGAGATATTACATAGCTACTATTGTGTTTACAATAAACAGTAAAAAGGACCAAATTTTATAAGAAAATATAAAAAGGGTAACCTGATAAGAATAGAAAGAACACAGCACTGACAGGAGATTTCATTAAGAATCCTGCATTATGGGGGTGCCTGGCTAGTTCAGTCGGTGGAGTGACTCTTGATTTTGGGCTTGTGAGTTTGAGCCCCACGTTGGGCATAGATATTACTTAATTAAAAAAATAAAAAATAAAAGAACCTTTTATTATTATGAAAAGCAGAAGCACACCCATAAATACAGAGAACAAACGGATGGTTGCCAGAGGGATAGGGGTGGACTGAGGGGATGGGCAAAATGGGTGATGGGGTGTGGCAGATACAGGCTTACAGTTATGGAATAAGTCACAGGAAAAAAGGATAAAACCATAAGGAATATAATCAATGGTATTATAATAGCTTTGTATGGTGACAAAGTAGCTACACTTGTGGAGAGCAGAGAAATAACGTACAAATTCATTGAGTACCATATTGTACACCTGAAAAATACTGTGTCAACTACACTTCAGTAAAAATAGAAAAAAAAAAACCAACTCTGGATTATAACTTAGGCTTGTTATTTATAATTCTTAGGCCATAATTTTCTTATTAATTTGTAAAATGGGGGACTGAATTACATCAGCAATTTTCAAAACTTGTTTTTCTTAAGGGGCAAATTCCAAATGATATCTTACCCAGAGTACCAAAAAAACCCAAAAAGTCTGTGTTGCCTCTTAAGACAATTCTACAGAGCCCTGACCTACCAGGAACATAATCTGGGCTTTCTTAGATTATTCTAGGTCTAGATTATTTCCAGAGTATCTCCTAACTCCAAAAAGACCTATGAATCTTTGTATCTTGAAGAAGATAGAAATAGTATAAATAACTAAGTTCCAGAATCCTGTAGAAAAGTAACTTGACATTTGAGGCAAAATGCTAGGCATGAACACGTCAGATAGTTTAAAATAACATTTTCTATAAATACTTCAATAAACATTTTCCATAAATAAATATTCTATAAATATAAGGGATAAAGTAAAAGGGTAAAAGGCACATGAAAAAGTCAAATGTGCTGTGTAAACACAAGTAGTTTTCATGATAAGGAATGTGGTCTCTGCCCAAAAGAAGTTTCTAATCAAATTAGGGACAAGCAACATGCCTACCAGGAACCTAGAAGGTCCAGTTGGCTTCAGGGATGAATAGCTTTACTTGGTCATGCACTGTTTTCAAACGTTGAAAAGGAGGACTACTCCAAAGTGGAAGGACTATCTGAAGTCATGGAAACAAAAACCATCTTAGGTGAAATCACCACTGCAAGTAACGAACAACCAATCAACAGTTATCAGTCTTTATAGTTTTTTAAGCTTGTAGTCTGGGTAATTTTAAATTATTTTCTCTCTTTCAGGTTTCATTATCTTCTGTTATTTCCTCTTCTGTGTGACTGTTATCTGTCTCATTCAAATTACCATAGAGGAAAGAGCATCCATTTTGAAGGACACTGAGGTCCAGTACCAGCTCTAACATTTATTAATATGTAACTACTCTGGTGCTTAGCTTCCTTAACTATAAAATGATAGTCACTTACTTTTGAGTTCTTTTTTATTTTATTTTATATGTATGTATGTGTTACTCTTGTGTTCTATTTTAAATATAAAACTCTATAACACAATAACCTGGCTACAAGAGAAACCTTTTAGCTGTTTTCCCTCTAACAATAATTCTCTGAGTTTCTTTTTGTTTTTTTTTAAGATCTGCTTATTTATTTTGGAGAGAGAGAAAGACAGCCCATGTGCACCCATGAGCAAGCGGGAGGGGCAGGGAGAAGGGAATCTCGAGCAGACGCCCCACTGAGCGCAGACTGATGAGATGCGGGGCTCGATCTCACAACCCTGAGATCATGACCTGAGCTGAAATCAGGAGTTGGATGCTTAACCAAGTGAACCACTCAGGTGCCCCTCTTTGAGTTTCATTTTGATCATATCACTCATCAAAAATCCTAGAATTACTTTAAATAGGCTCTGAAGTGAAAGAAAGTGACATTCAACCAATTAATTCCCCATAACCTACCATACTCTTCTATTACACTTAAATTCATAGCCAATCACACATCAAAGCCTAGGGCTAAAGAAAGAACTAATGCCATCGAGTGGCTAAAATGTGCCAGGCAGTGAAAGAGATTTTATATACACTACCTCAGTTTTTCTAAGAGTCCTGTAAAGATTACAGTTGACCCTTGAACAACACGAGGGTTAAAGGCACCAACCCTTGTGCAGTCAAAAATCTGAGTATAACTTCTGACTCCCCAATACTTTACTAATAGTCTACAGTTGACTGGAAACCTTACTGATAACATAAATAGTCAACTTATATGTATTTTGTATGTTATATGTATTATATACCATATTCTTATAATAAAGTAAGCTAGAGAAAAAAATATTAAGAAAATCGTAAGAGAAAATACATCTCTGGTACTTTACTGTACAATATCCATATATTAAGTGGACGTGCACAATTCAAACCTGTGTTGTTCAAGAGTTAAGTGTATATTTTATCCCCATTATAGAGACGGTGAAACAAATGCCCAGTAGTAAGATTATGCAACTTGTCTACTATCTAAGCTAGTAAGTAAGTAGCACATAGACAATGAACTCATTTTGCCTGGCTTCAAAACCAATGGTATAGCAAACCTAATACATTAAAAATGAATGGAAACTAAAAGAATCATTTTATGGTCATAAATATTTATATGTATTCAGTTTAGAAAGAAGCCACAAATAAAACAAGACATGAAAATGATATCTATCTATACTAACAACCCCAACTATTATTTCCCTCTCTAGTGGGCTTGACTGAATTATACTGATCTATTTAAACAGCTAATTTATAGCACATAACAATGCTGGTTCTTCTACCCTGAAAGAGAAAATATCAGAGTTGAAAAAAAATCTTAGAAGTGTAACTTTTTTCTGATACAAGAATTCCTTTAAAATCTCTTTTAGAAGTTGCTCATTCAACTTTATTGAGAGAGAACTTACTATTTTCTATAGTGCTCATTTCATTTTTTAACATATTTTCCTTTGTACTGAAATAAAAAAAAAAATCTGCCATCCATTGACTTTTGCTTTGTCCTCCACAGCCACAAAGTATACAGTCAATCCAAGGATGGAACATGTACAACAGCTTACCACTTGCCACTTCTCCAAGAATTTGGTAAACACTGCTACTTGATCAGTATAATCTCTGAAAACCAAGATCCATCCAGTAAACCTTAACAATGAGCTCCAGGAAGTCACTACCAATTAATAACAATAAACACACACAAATTAAAATCTCATTGCTATCCCTACCCTAACTTCCCCCCCACATGTTCCTCCGTTTAACTTTCAAGACAGTTATCAAATCTTTGTTAAATTTCTTCTTTAATAGACTTTTCAAAAATCCCATTTTCTTCAATTGTTTGATATGTAACATGATTTTCATCATCTCATCATTCCTGCAATTATTCACTGGATAAGCTTTTATAATGTTTATCTAAGGTATGATCTGATTCAACTCAAAGTTTTTGACTTCTCTTTGGCAAACCTTTCTCCTCCTACCCTTGGGATACTGCTTAAGATTTGGTTGTTATATCTTTGTTTTCTTTCTTTACAAACTCTTTCCCACTAGTGTTAGTAAGTCTTTTATCAGCTTCTATAGTACATAGTACTTACTTCTATCAGATCATTTACCATAGATAAATCAAATGATGTCAACTCCCCTATTAAGAGCCCTTCAACTGTCTCCCAATTTTTATAAAAATCCTAGTGATTCGGCATGTACCTACATCTCCTTCACTTTTACACTGATCTTCTGTCTTACAATTTTTATTCTTAAAACATATCAGGTTCTCTCCTACCTGAGGGGTTGTATATTTTGTCTCCTCTTGCTGGGAATACTCTCCCTGGGTCTTTACAAGTCTGGCAACTTTTCACCCATCAGGTCTCAGGTCAAATGTAGCCTCCTCAAGTGACTCCCCAATTACTCTATCTAAAGTAGCCCCCACCCCCTTACTACACCACCCTATTTACTTCCTTCGCTGTACTTGTAGTTTTTTTTTTTTTTTAACTTGTTTACTATTTATTTTCCCTCATTACGATATAAAGCCCTGGTATATGGACTTTGGAGTTTTGTTCAATCATTATTAGCATCTAGAATGGTGCTTGGCACAGAATAGAAAATCAGTGATTATTAAGCCTAAGAGGTTGTTACAGCAATGAGCATATGTTATCTTTGTAAATCTAGAACCTAGTAAAAAGCCTGTTACATATGTAAGATGTTCAACAGATATTTGTGAAATGAATGCATTGATCTTACCCACTTGGATGGCATTCGCTGTGACCTCTAGTCAGATGATCTCCTAATCTGCTTATTCAGCCCTGACTTTTAGTTCCACATCTTTATTTAGTTGCTAAGTAACTAGGTATAGAACCCATTCCCTTCCAATATAGTTTTTTTCTAATCACTGTGGCATTATTTTCGTTGCAGCTTAGGGACAAATTCCTTCCCTTGTACTCAAATCTAACTAGTTATTAATACTATTTTTTCCTTCATTTCCTATATATATCTTTTTCTATTCCTCTGCCAAATTTCACTTCAGCTCTCCTAATCTTACAGTTGTAGCACTGTAGTAGCTGCCTGCCAATATGCATACCTTTAGATCCTCTTCCATCAAATTCGTTCTACATACAAATTCCAAGATCAACTTTTCCATTATATCTCTTCCATCCCATCTCCCATATCAACAAGTATAAACACCTTAGCCCAGCATTCTAAAACCTAACATCATTTAAACTGAAATTATCAAAATAAAGGTGTACTTGGGAAACGAGGTGGCAGATTCTTACAATTTCAGATATAATGGTAAAAAATTTTGCAACTAATCAGGTATGTACTGAAGACCACTGAAGTATAAGTTCCTTGAGGAACCTCGAAAGACCTTATTTATATTGTTCATTGCTAATCTACTACCTGGAAGTGCTGGGAATATAGTAGATACCAATGAATATTTGTTGATTAAATGAACGAATAATTTCATAGTCATTTTTAATGAATAAATGAATGATCCTAAATGAGAGAATGAATGCCAAGATGAAGGTCATGTTCTTTGAAAATCAGTTTGGTATTAAGACACATGGAGATTAGTTAGTAAATCACTTTAGTAAAAAAAAAAAAAAAAGCCAACATTAAGTTATTACCACTTGTCTAAGATTTTTTTTTTTACATATCTCACTGAAGTTGGTGGTATTAAAGCTAAGAAAACTGGTATACATAAAGGTGAAGCATTTTGCTCAAGTATATACATTTTTTGAACCAAGAAAAGCAGTGATGAGGGCCTGATTAGGATGCTATGAGGAAAGAAAAAAATAAATTGGAAAAATATTTTTAAAGTAGAGGTTACTAGAGCAGTAGTCACCACCTCACATCATCAAACACTGTAAATCTGCTTTCACTAATATATGTAATTTAAAAATGACAAATGTATCATCAACCTAAATACAAAATGATAAAAAGCTTGATAGCTTTCTTATTTTTTAGGCAAAATTGGGGTTAAGTTCTCATATTTTCTTCCCACACCCCAGTACATGGAGTAGAATCTAAATAATAAAGTTAGCGCCATGGACTTGAATCTACTGTGGACCAAGTTTACTTCTGCTGGATTCTAAAGCTACATATTGCATTCTAGCCATTCGCATCAATTTATGAAAGCCACTGAGACACATGGAAGGCTGAGTAAGCATGCACATTAGTGCATTCCAAATCTAGCTTTGATACTATAACCTACAAATGGTGAGTCAGAAGAATCACCTTAGTTGTTAGAGAGTGCATTACTCAAAAAATTTATTTCAATATTAGCTCTCACTTGGTTGTCTTTTAGGTTAACACAAACTAGACATTTTCAAATCACTGCACAAGCAAAGCTACTATAGCACTCCGATGTTCACCTCTGTCTTAAGGTAGACCTTTATAACTCACCAGATGAGGAATATCAAAAATTCCTAGTTTCTTCATTTATTGTGTTAAAAATAAAACTTCTCAAAGTCTTCTAAGACAGAAAATTTACATTCAAAATGAATGATAAATATAATGAAAATTCAAGTAAATGTTTTCATCTTACCCTGTCCAGTTCCAGTGTAAACTTCTGGTCCCATGACTGATTGGAAATGGGTTTCCAGCTCGTTTGACCAACCACAGTATTATCTAGCTTCAAAACTGCACAGACATCATCTGTAATTAAAATTTATAAACTTACTTAAATATTTTAAAACCTTTAAAACAGAAGTACGACCGTTTAATAGCAACAAAAGTCTTATGATCCTAAGGGGGTCATAAGGGGTTTCTTTTTTCCTTTTCTTTTTTAGATAGGGAGGGGGGCTAGAGGGGGAAAGGGAGAGAGAATCTTAAGCAGGTTCCATGCCCAGCACAGAGCTGATGTGGGGCTCGATCTCACAACCCTGAGATCATGACCTGAGGGGAAACCAAGTGTGGGAGGCTTAAGCAACTGAGCCACCCAGGTGCCCTGAATGTAACGTCTTTCTTAATCCTGAAGCTTTTGGGTCTTAAATGGCTACTTTTATATGTACATACATTCCCACTAGATGCTCCCAACTTATCCTTTGAGTTTGAGAAAAACACAAAGATTAAATGCTATCTATTTTGTATATGTGCATGTTTGTATATAAATTGCAATCATCCAGTTTTTCAGCCTCTACACTTCTATTTATAGAGCTTGTTACCTCAGGCAATTTTTATTTTCACACTTTTCCTAAAAGCTCTTTCTATATACAGAAAAGCACTGACATATTCACCTCTGTACTCAACAGTACGTTGAATTATCACAGGCCTTTCTCCCCCACTTCCAGTTACACGTTTATATCACAGTTTATAATTACAATTTAGAATGTCTCCAAAGTGCTTCATAAACCTGTTGCGTAATACTCTTACCACCCCCACCAT
Source organism: Ursus maritimus (assembly GCF_017311325.1). Lineage (NCBI taxonomy): Eukaryota > Metazoa > Chordata > Mammalia > Carnivora > Ursidae > Ursus > Ursus maritimus. The sequence continues at coordinate 31,055,276 of NW_024423564.1, forward strand.
TTGTTTGCTAACTGAGCTACTACCCTAGTAAACATGTTTGGTCCAGTGGTTATCAAAATTTCAATGTTAGTTTAGAAGTGTCACTATATCATTAAAAGAATCAAGATGTAACAAGTCTAATAGCCTCTGAACACTTTCAGTTTGCCATAATGATACTATTTCATTCTTCCAAAAGAATTAATGCTATACGTCATTCAGTTTTCTAAGATAATTTCAATAAATTTTGGTTGTATTTGTTTTCCTAACAATACAGCTTTTAATATTTTAAAATTATAGAAATCATAATTGTAAAGCTTTTTGTTCAACTCTGTCTCTTCCCATTGCTATTCCCATTGCTAAGTCCTTTGTATAGACCCTTTGTTATATGATTTTTACAAAATCTGGTTACTGAACTGGATAAGTCGTCGGTTTTTAGGAGATTTCGACTACTTCCACTTTTACTTTTACTTGTTCTGCTCATGAAAGATGATCTGGTTTCACTTGGACTCCAACCGGGTAGTGCAACCGATGTTGCTTTTGACCGTCCAGGAACATTCTCTAGAATATCTTGACAGCCCATAAGACGAACTTCCAAAGTACCTGTTAGCATAAACAAATATCAAATAAGAACATCAATTTTTTTAAAGATTTTATTTATTTATTTGAGAGAGAGAGCACAAACGGGAAGGGGCAGAGGGAGAAGCAGACTTCCCACTGAGTAGGGAGCCCGATGTGGGGATCCTAGGACTCTAAGATCATGACCAGACACGAAGGCAGACACTTAACCAACTGAGCCACCCAGGCGCCCTAGAACATCAATTCTTAATATAGAACTATGTCTTTGTTACCTATTCAGAAACAGTGGGAGAAAAAAAAAAGGTGTGCTAAAATAACAAAATCTCTTCTCCCAGAGGATCTGTGAGGTAACTAATCATCTTTCCTGTTTTAATTAGAGAAACCTATTGAAAATTCTTAATTAACACAATTATAAGAAATTTTATGGAAAGAACAGCATCTCCCCAAAACTGTCTGCAGGGCATAAAACCAGTTACATAAACTTCTTATATGTCTGAATACTCATTTATATCATTTATATAATTACATGGAAGAATTACAGAATTATGTTGCTAAACCATGTGGGAGGAGAAACATAAAGCCAAATAATATGCCTATTACAATAAAAATACAGAAATTAGAAACAAGGAAATCTGACTATGTGAAAAACAGTTGTGTTTAGTAGTTATGCAGTTAACATGGAAAAAGACTTTATAGGGTTTTTTGCATAAATAAACGGGTTTCTGTTCTATTTAAGATGTAAAATAATATTAACTTTCCATTCTAATAGTTTAGTGAGTCAAATAATTATGGGCTGTAATTATCTAAGCATAAAATAATTGCAACTTCCTTAGGCAAATAAATACTAAAGGTGTTCAAATGAAAATGAGGAACTGTGAGGCCATGCAGAGATATGGCTTTGTCATCATTTGGGCTAGACTTAGTATATTAGAATTTAAAAATGGTGCTACAGTATTAAAATTTTAGATACTGCACAGAGAATAACATTTTAGGAAGAGTATTTCCTGGTCCCATTAAACTTAAATAATTAAAGCTTCACTTTATTTAAAATTTTCAATTATTTAAAGTAACCAAAGGACTTTTAACAAAGTAAAAAACCATGGATTTATGCTCAACTCAAACTAAAAAAAATAATTAAACAAAATATGTCAAAAAAGTGCTAAAGACACTGGATGTCAGGCAAAGAACACTGATACTCAAGAGATGGGAAACAAATAAAATGCACCTTAAGACTGCTCAAGTTTACTGCTTTGAATATACCTAGGACATAGTGCAGGGAGGGGGAACTCAGGTGCAGCCAAGTGGACTACCTGAGTTAAGGAACCAGAACTGAGAGTACTGACACAGAATTGACCAAGGTGGCTAGAATTCACAGGCAGAAGAGAATAAAACAGCTCTCCAGAGGGAGAACTAAGATGTGGGGAGGTTTCCCCTGATCAAATATTCAGTCTTGCCCCAGTAGTACAGAATAATTACCCTTATACTAAATGATGCTCTGGTCTGCATAAGAAATCTTAAAAGCAATACTCAGATCAAATTATTTACAGGTAACTTAACTGTGACCTAGAACAAAGCTCAAGACTATTTACAGGAATACAAAAATATCCAGCACTTGAGAAACTAAAACTCAATGTTTGGCATCTAATCAGAGACTACCAGACACATTTGTTTTCTATTGCTGGATTACCAATTACCACAAATATAGTGGCTTAACACAACACCTATTTATTACCTCACAATTCTGTAGGTCAGAGTCTACAGAGGTTGCCTGTACTCTCTGCTAGAAATCTCACAAGGCTGAAATCATCATGTCTGCCAGGCTGGGCTCTTGTCTGGAAGCTCTCAAGAAACTGCTTCCAAGCTTATTCAGATTGTTGGCAGAATCCAGTTGCTAGCAGACATAGGACTGGGGTCCCTATTTCCTTGTTAGCTGATGGCCAGGGGTTGTCTTCAAGTTCTAAAGGCCACCTGAATTCCTCACTACATGGCTGGCTCTATTTTCAAGCCAGCAATAGCACATACAATCTTTTTCATGATTCAGATCTTTCTTCCTTGTCTGCCACTGGCCAGAGAAAATTCTCTGCTTTTAAGGGACTCATGTGATCATATCAGGCCTACCAATATCATTCCCCTTTACATTAATGCAAAGCCAACTGATTAGTAACCTTAACCACACAGGTAAAATCCATTGTGCCATATAACGTAATATTATCACTGGACTGATATACCTCATCATATTCACAGGGGAGGGGTTCCCAGGGTCATTCTTAAAATTTTGCCTATCCTACCAGGCAAGCAGATAAACAGAAAAATAAGACCCATAATAAGAAAAGAAATCAAATAAAAATCAATCCAAAACTGACATAAATGTTAGGATTAGCAGATAAACACATTCATACAGTTATTATAATTCTATTCCATCTGTTCAAAAAGTTGAATAGAGACATGGAATAAAAAAGATCCAAAACAAAATTTTAGAGATAAAAACTACCATGTTTGAGATTTAAGGAAAAATACTGAGATGGGATTGGTGGTAGATTATACATTGCAAAGAAAAGGCTAGTGAACTTGAAGCTATAGCAATGATACAGAAATGATCAAAAATAAGAGAAAGACTTGAGAGAAAAAAAAACCAGTGCATATGTAAACTGTGAGTTTAACTTCAAGTGGCCTGATATATTTGCAATTAAGTCCCTGATAAAGAGCAGAGAGAATGGGAACAGAAACATATTTGAAAAAATAATGGCTGAAAATTTTCCACATTTGATGAAAACTGTAAACCCAGAAAGTATCCAAGAATTTCGATGAACATCAAACAAAAAAGAAAAAAGTAAATCACATGAAAGCATACTATAATCTAATTTCTCAAAACAAATAATAAAGAGAAAATATTAAAAGCAGCCAGAAAAAAAAAAAAAAGACACATTACAAAGATCAGGATGGCAATGGATTTCTCATTAGAAACAATGAAAGCAAGACAGAGAAGCATCAACGTTAACATATGAGGAAATGAACAAGTAAATAAACTGTGAACTTAGAATTTTAGACTCACTGAAGATATCTTTCAAAAATGAAGACTTTTCAGATATAAAAATGGGTAAAGAATCCATTATCAGTCACTACCATATGATCCAGCCATATCATTCCTATTTAACCAACTGAAATCTACATTTACACAAAAACTGCACAAGGATGTTATTAATAGCTACATTTGAAAAAAACACAAAATGGAAACAACTCAAATATCTATCACAGGTGAATGGATAAACAAATTATGGAATATCCACACAACTGAATACTACTGATAATAGAGAGGAATTATTGATACATGCAACACAGATGAGTATCATAGTAATTATTCAGAGTGAAAAAGGCCAGAAATCCCTCTCCCAAAAGAAAACAGTATCTACTGTATGATTCCATTTACATAAAATTCTACAAAATACAAACTAATAGCAAGTGACAAACAGGTCAGTGATTGCCTGGAGACAGATGCGGATAGGGAGAACATGAGAAGAGCAGGAAAGAGGGATTACACAGAGGCACACAAGGAGACTTTTAGGAATGATGAATACATGCATTATCTTGTTCATTGTGATGGTTTCACAACTGTATATTTATGAAAAAAACCTTGAAATTATATACTTCAAATAAAACTGGAGGTTGATGATCGTGGCACAACTATATACATTTCCTAAAAATCCTAAAACTGTATACTTAAAGTGGGTGAATCTTATGGTATGTAAATTATGTCTCAATAAAGTTACTAAAGATGGGAGGGGAAGCTTCAATTTCATGTTTGGTTAGGCTTTGGAAATCTTCTCTAATTGTAAAGTGTTAGGACAGATTAAATATAATAGATAGCATTTTAATTTTGGTTCAAAAGAAACAACTTGTGTTTATTTTATTTGCATTTTTGTTGTTACACTGGCAAACTTAGCTCGTTCCCACTGTAAATGCTTAGCTGTAAAAGTCATCTGGGAAAACTGAAAACATCTGGTCACTACTTCAAACCCTGGTAGCTTATTAAATATTTTAGTAATTTCAATATATTAGGAGATGACAATGCTCAGCACCTGCTTTCACTTAGGAAAAAGAAATCCAAAGGGATTTAAGATCTTTGTTAAGCACCTAGAAGTTTCTTTTATGAGGTGACACAGTTGCAATTGCAAATAACCATATTAGAAATAGCTTAAAATTAATTTTTTACTTCTACAACCCACAATATGAAATTTTTAAAACAAGCAATTGAAGAAGTAAATGTTTGTATTCATAAGCAGTAGCTATGAATTCCATTAAAACAAGTAAATGTTTTTACAATTTTTTTTCAACATTCTGGAAAAACTACTTTATATCCATTTTACTAATTCAGTATTTCATCTTGGTACAACTAAGTAACATTTTTTAGTTCTGAGAAAATCTTTTTTCATAAAAACTAGCAAATGTCTCAAAATGTGGACCAAAAAATTCAATACCTTAGATCAAAATAGCACTAAATTTGCTAATTTCAATTTATAACCATACAACCACAAAAGAAATCAGAGTATAAATGAGACAAACCACAAACACTAGCATGCAGTGAGAAACTCAGGAGGGTAAAGGCTCCTACTACTATCCATGATAATTCTTCATTGCGTCTAATCCTTTATTAAGGCCAATATTATTTCTCTTCCTTCTTACTCCATATTTAGTTTAAGGTTCAGCAGGAATTAATTATAAATTTCAGTATGAATTTAAAGGAATTTTTGTAAAAACCAAAATGTCTTAAGAATTGTAAGATACTTCCTTTTACACTGGCGATTTACATCACTTTGAATAAGGTTCAGTAAGGCAATACGAACAGGAAGAAAGAGAATGGAATTAAAGAATTGGGGAGAGGGGCCAACAAGAATAGAAAAGGAAAAAAAAAAAAAATTCCAGCCATATCAGCTGGTTTTCTAAATGTGGCTTTATTACTCTTCTAGAAACACTGATTTCCAAATATTTGACAACCATATTTTATCAATGAATCATTCAGAAACTCTCAAATATTAATGTGTTCAGTACTGAGCCATACAATGACAAAACAAGTAGTAAGTAAGTACAGTTTCTTCCTATCATCAAATAAACTTTACCGAGTATCTCCTGAATCTATGAAGTGTCCTGTGCTAGGGGCTAGGATTATGTGTAGGTAGATGACAAGGTCTTTGTTCTTCACAGGTCTATATTGCAGTTCCAATTTTAAAAAATAGAATAAGAAGATGGATAGTAAGGCAAGGCACTGTGCACAAGCCAGTTTAATTGTGATAGAAGACTCATGGTAGGAGTTATAGAAGATGTGACTGGAAAGATAAACATTTTAAATAAAATGGAGGATTTTGACCAAAAGTTCCCAAGCTTTCTTGTTTCATGGTACCCTAGTGTCTCAATTTTCATTGTGCTCCTAATCTAAAAGATATACCAACAGTTCTGTTTCAAAGGATATTGCAACAAATTAATAACTATTTACAAAAATAATACACATAACTTGAAGAAAAAGTAATCTTATTTCATTTGTAAATAACCATGGTTACTTCCTAATGGGATGTTTGTACCTACTGACCACAGTACAGCTTCTCAAACTCTGGCACTAGACTGGAAACTTCCACCTTCTTTTCTATTTCGCATTGATTTTTCACGTGGTATTTATTATCACAGCAATGCAGGCAAACCCAGCTTCGTTAATGTATGACGTCACTGAGAGGAATATAGCTCTGCCTCATGCTGAAATTGTAGCTACCTTGAGGTAGTAGTTTCAATGGTGACCCTAGGAAGTGAACTAACACCGTGTCGCCCCCCAAAGCTTAAGATATCCTGTTGTACCCTGAGAATTCACTCTGGCATCCCAGGATGCCTCAGATTTAGAAACTCAATTTGGTAACTGCAGGTTTAGATTGATCCTAATAGTGGCAACAACATAGTTTAACCATAAATTTGTCCTTCAAGTTTTAATATAGAAGTCTGCCATAATATAAAACTGATCAATGATAAAGCTACTAGAATGTGACAGTATGCTACATAATTCTGAAGAACAGTTTCACATCTTCAAAATATTTTATGACATTATTTTTAAGGGAAAGCCCTTGTTGACATTCACATTGGTAATTTAAGGATTTCTAGGGGTGAGAGAAGTCAGTGTAACATTCATATGGACCATAAAAACCTCTGTAGCTGATGGTCAGAGAAAATGGTGGAATAGCAAAGTCTAAAAGCAGTTTCTCCACTGAAACATGGGAAACAAACAAAACAACCAAAACTTAGCAAAAACTGTTAGAATCAAGTGTATGAGAAATCTGTAAAACAGTCAAAGGTTTACTGCAACCAAACAAATCCTTAAAAAAAAAAAAAAAAAGCAATGAGTATTTAATGGGAGAGCTCTGTGGCATTTTAACTTACCTTTGCCTCATTCCTCCCCCGCCCCCACCCCCAACCAAATGGCTTGGTGATGGTCTTCAATATGGCAGTCTACAGAGAAAAACTCATGCTCAAGAAAGTAAGGTTGCCTGCTTTGACCTGAGGACTCCATGAAGGACTAACACAAAGGCGTGTTTTTTGTTTGTTTGTTTGTTTTTTGCCTAACTAGGAAATCTTTCAGGGCAGAGAAATAGCTAAGCGGAGGGCATTTAACAGCAAATGAACCAGTCACTGCAGCCTGGAGCAAGAGATATCAATAGGGACAAACAATAAGATATCCCAAAGAGTCTTCGAAGAGTATATAGGGAATGAGATGTTTTGGGGCTTTGCAATGCTTCCCCTGGGAAACTAGAAGGCAAGGGAGAAACAGAAAACATCCTCAGAAAAGACCCAAGAAAGCCTTAAGCTCTCACATCTGGCTGATCTACAAGTCCTGTGTGAGCAAAGGCACAGTTGTAAAATGCCTGGAAAACCACTGAGGATATGCCCCAGCACACAAATAAACAGCCCAGCTGCAAAAGCAAGGAGTTTTTTTTTTTCTTTTTCTTTTTGCCTGCATGCATTAAAAGACATATCTGTCAAAACACTAGCTGACCACTAATTTAATGGAGACTTCTGTGATCATACAAGACAATGAATACAATCTTTACAAAACAGCTTATAAAAGCCCCTAAACAACCACATACCACACAAACAACAAGAAATTCTAGAGAAGGGGAGTATCTTTCAGAGTTACACATTGTAATATTCACAATCTCCAGTTTTTAATAGAAAATGATGATGCAAGCCAGAAAATAAAGAGTATGGCTGACTGACAAGAGAGGCAGAAATTAATAGAATCTGAGGAAGCCAAGACACAGGATTTACTAGACAAAGACTTTATATCAACTGTCAAAGACCTACCAAAAAAAAAAAAAACCAAAAAACAAAAACCAAAAACAAAACCCAAAACAAACAAACAGAAGAAAGGAGAATGGTGTTTAGGCAAATAGAGAATATTAAGGAAAATACAGAATTATAAAAAAAAGGAATCAAATGAAATTCTAGAGCAGAAAAGTACAAAACTGAAATTTAAAAAAAATTAGAAAAGTTCAGTAGTAGATTTGAGCAGGCAGAAGAACTGGCAAATGTGAAGAAAGGTCAATTAAAAGCACCTAGTCATAGGAACAAAGGGGGGAAAACTAAAGGAAAGTGAACATAATTCTGTTATTGAAGCAGCTGGGTAACAAGGGCCATTGCATGAAGAGACATATTGATAAAAACTATAGCTGACTTTTTATAATAGAAAAATAGAAGCCAGAAGAAATCACATTTTTAAAGAGCTAAAAGAAAAAAAAAATTCAGATTTCTACATTCACTAATAATATTCTTAAACCATGAAGCTGAAAAATACAGGAAAAAGGTGAAAGAATGACACTTTAGCACATCTTCATTATAATAAATGTTAAAATGCTATAAAGGAAATTTTATAGACTAAAGGGAAATAATAATAGAGAAAATCTCAAGTACAAGAAGTAAAGAACAGAAATAATAATAAATGGGTCATTAAATACATAGGACAATGTTTTGTTTTCTGAAAAAATAAACTGAAAAAATGGACAATACTCTTAAAGCTCTTAGCTCTCTAGGGTAAAACAATACTCAAGGATGACGATTTTTTAATAATAACTATTTTTATTTTGTTAGTCACCATACAAGGATGATGATTTTTAAGGCATATGTAGAAGTAATATATATTACAACAAGAAGAAGGATTTGCAAATATTTCTTCATAAATTTTTTTTAAAGATTTTATTTATTTATTTGACACAGAGAGAGACAGCCAGTGAGAGAGGGAACACAAGCAGGGGGAGTGGGAGAGGAAGAAGCAGGCTCCCAGCTGAGAAGCCTGATGTGGGGCTTGATCCCAGGACTCTGGGATCACGCCCTGAGCCGAAGGCAGATGCTTAATGAGTGAGCCACCCAGGCGCCCCTCTTCAGAAAATTCTTTAACTGATTTGGAGGTAAGAGAGTAGATTGTGATCATAGACTGTAATAAGTTCAATATGCATGCCTAATTCTCTAAAGAAAGCAATAAACACACATACACATGCACACACACAGGCATAACTAAAAGGCTGTTACAGGAGATGAAATGGAAATATAGAAGGTTTGTTTCAGGAACAACAACAAAGGCCAGGAAAGATACTATTCAAACACCAAGACTGTACAGTAAATACATACCAAAAATAATATTATATTAAAAAGAAAGTTTATAAAGGGCACATGGAAACTTTTGGGGGTTATATCGAAAGTTACCAAATTGTACTCATCAAATGTGTGCAATTTATGTATGTAAAGCTGTTTAAAAAAAGAGGGGAGAATATGACAGACTAACAACTTCAGTCAGATTTTCAGGGTAGATAAAAAAAGAGTCACCTATATAATGTATACAAAATATGCCACTTTAAATTTTTAAAAAATTGGTTGAAAATGAAAGGATGGAAAAACTTCTAGGAAAAAATTCTTGCTAGGTTACACTGGGCATGAGAAGGATAATGTGGCTCTACTAATATTAGACAAAGTAAACTGTATGTCAAAGAGTATTTTCAGAGATAAAATGGAATATTTATAATGATAAAAGGGTAATTGCTCAATAAGATATAACAACACTAAATAGGTATGCTCCTAATTAAAAACAAAACAAAACAAAATAAAAAGCAGGAAGTAAAACAATGAAACTAAAGATGGCTTGTAACTGACTTAACCAATTTGACACCTGGCTTGATAACTTTGAGAAGCTTCTTTCTGAGCTCTACTAAAGCCAGACTTTTGGGAGAAATCTTGACAGTTCAAACAGAGAGACATGATTCATGTTTGTGGACAGGGCTCATAGGAGTTTGCTGGTGGGAAGACTCTGACTTCTGATGCTTTCTTCACCCTTCTAATTTCTGATACCCATGGAAGCTGATGCTTACTTTTGTGTTTACCCCTGCGTCTCTGGGCCCCCAAAATGTCTGTACGTCAATAAACATTTGTTCTTTTTAAAAAGAAATAGTGAACAAAGACAAAGTGACCTCTGGAATATCATGAAGAATACATACACACACACTATGGGAATTTCAGAAGAAGAGAAATAAAGTGGCAGAAAAAATATGTGAAGAAATAATGTCTGAAAATGTCCCAAATCTGATGAAAGACATGAATCTACACATTTAGAAGCTCGAAGAATCCAAGAGTAAACTCAAGAGATTACTACTTAAGACATACTATAATCAAACTGTGAAAAAAACCAAAGACAGAGAAATCTTACAAAACAGCAAAGGAGAACCAAGTCACCACTTACAAGGAATCCTCAATAAGAATAAAAGCTGATTTTTCATCAAAAAGCACAAAGGCCAGGAGGGACTGGAATGACATTTGTAAAGTAATGAAAGAAAAATTTGTCAACCAAGAATTCCACATATTGCAAAACCAACCTTCAAAAATAAAGGAGAAAATAAAGAGATTCCCAGATAAACAAAAGTTAAGGGAGTTTGTCACTAGCAGATCTGCCCAGATGAAGTGCTAAAATAAGTCATTCAGACTGAAATGAAAGTACACTAGACAGTAACTTGAAATTGGAGAAAAAAATAACACCAGTAAAACTAACTACACAGGTAAATATAAGAGCCAGTATTACTGTGTTCTTGGTTTATAACTCTTTGTTTTCTTTATGACTTAAAAGGCAGGTGCATAAAACAGTAATTATAATGTAATTTAACGGGCACACAGTTTATAAACATGTAATCTGTGACACAACAACAAAAGACAGGGAGACACAGCTATATAGGAGTGGAGTTTTTGTAGGGTATTGAAGATAAAGTGGTAAAGAGTGTTATAAATTCAGGTTATTAATCACCAGGGTGACCACTAAGCCCAGAACTAAAAAATATACAGAAAAGGAAAAACGAGGGAATCAAAAAGGTAAACTAGAAAAATTCAAACACAAAAGAAAGCAGTATCAGAAGAATTCAAGGGGAAAAAAAAAAGATTAAAACCTACAGAAAACAAATAGCAAAATGGCAGAAGTAAGCCTTTTTGTTGTATAATAAAGAATTTGGCTGGTTATTGTTCATGGCTCCTGGGAGCAAGCCTTTAAACCATTGTTATTTCCTCAGTGATTGCTGTGTCTTCTTATCCATGGTGGGCCCCTCAGACCTCAGATGAGTTTATACTAACAAAGTGATTCATGGTAGGCCCCTACAGTTTCTGGATGGGGGCTAGCTATGCCAGAAAGACAACCATATAATAGAGGGCTGGTGCCACATAATATTAGCTTGGCCTCCTGACCTTCAGAGAAGGGTGGGGGACTAGAGACTGATTTCAATCAAGTGGCTAAATGATTTAACCAGTCACTCCCACATAATGAAGCCACAATAAAAACTATGGATACTCACAGTTAAAGTGAGATTCCTGGTTGGTGACAGAAATTGATATGCTAAGAGGGTGATACATGCTGAGGACTAGGAAGCTTCACATTTGGAACCCCCAGACCTCTCCTTATGTGTCTTTTCTAATTTATGTTTATAATAAATAATAAAACTGTAATTGTAAACATAGAGCTTCTTTGAGTTGTTCGATAAAATTACTGAACCTGAGGTGGTAGTGGGAATCCCTGAATTTGTAGCCAGTTTGTCAAAAGTGTGGATAGTTGGGGAAACTCCAAGTTTACAACTTATGTCAGAAAGGAGGGCAGTCTTGTGTGGGACTGTGCCATTGAACTTATGAAATCTGACCCAACTCTAGGTAGTTACCATCAGAATTGCATTAGCCACATAGGTATATACATGGATTACACTGTTCAAGTAAAAGGCAGAGATTGGCAGAACTGATTTAAAAAACATGACCATAGGCTGTCTAAAGGACTCATTTTAGATCCAAAGACAAAACAGATTAAAAACGAAAGGATAAAAAAAGATATTCAGTGCAAATAGTCATAAGGAAAAGAAAGCTGAGATGGCTATACTAATATCAGACAAAATAGACTTTCGGTCCAAAATTGTTATAGGAGACAAAGAAGGACATTCATTACATTTTGATAAGAGTCAATCCTTCAAGAAGATATAAAAAAAAAACTACAAACATATGTGCACTTAACAACAGAGCCCAAAAATACATGAAGCAAACATTTACATAATTAAAAGGAGAAACAGGCACAAAAAATAATTGGAGATTTTACTACCCCACGTTCAATAATGGACCTACTAAAATGGCAATAATAAAAAAAATGGAAAATAACAAGTGTTGGTAAGGATGTGTGCTCTTGGGAACAAAAATGATGATGCAGACTTTGTGGAAAAGTCTGACCATTCCTCAAAAATAAAACACAAAATTACCACATGACCTGCTAATTGTACTCCTAGGTATATACCCAAAGTAAGTGAAAACAGATGTTCAAACAAAAACCTGAACACAAATGTTAATAACAATAATAACTGCAATAGTCAAAAGGTGGAAACAACCCAAACAACCCAAATATCCAACCACTGATGAATGGATAAACAAAACTTAGTATATATCCACATACAATGGAATATTATTTACCACAAGAAGGAATGAAATACTGATATATGCTACAAGAACAAAACTTGAGAGGAGTACACTAAGTGAAAGAAGCCAGACACAGAAGGCCACAAATTATATAATTCTACTTACAGGAAATACCTAGAGCAGACAAATATACACAGACAGAAAATCAATAGTGGTTGCCAGAGGCTGGGAGGATGGGGAGTAACTACTTACTGGTTACGGGGTTTCCTTTTCGGATGATGAAAATGTTCTGGAACTACACAGTGGTGATGGCTATACAACACTGTAAATAAATACTTCTGAATTGTATATTTTAAAATAGTTAAAATAATAAATTTTATGTTATGTGTAACTTATCACGATATTTTAAAACTCTGTGCATACTTTCTTCTTTATTAAACCAGGACCAAATGTACACACAAAAAAATGCACCAAAAATAATTAGGAGAAGTATGCAACCTACCTGTTAGTGCTGCTGGTTTGGATAGTGTACTATACTGGTTTTGTGTAGATATCATACTTTGACGTGGACTTAGTGTTGGTGATGCAACAAGTGAAAGCTCCTCAATAATAATACTGCTTTTGGGATGATTCTTGGGAAGTTCATTTAATCTTTGTTCTAATGAATACTTTAAAAGGTCCAACTTCTGACTTGACTCATTAAATCTTGCTTGGGCCTTGAATAGGGAAAAGACAATTATCATCTAAATAATTACATTCTTTGAATAATGTATTTAAGTTAAAATATTTATTTAAAATTACTTCTGAAAGTGCTTTTCTGTCTGTTACTTTTCCTGAGCCAAGTAATTTCATTACATTCTTTGCACCTTCTGCTACTGCAAACTCTATCCTAAAATGATGCCTTAATTCTTCCATCCGAAGCTCAAGAGGACTTATGACAGGTTTTGCTAGAGGGGGAAAAAAAAACGCAATTGAACCATTTATTTGGTATTCTCATATTTGGTGATTAAAACTCATGAAAACAAAAGATTTCTTACAACTTAAAAGTTAGTTATTAAGTCAATAAACACTCAAATAATACTTAATAGATACAATGTTGAAATAAAAAGCCTTCCATTTTAGCCATCAAAACTCGAAGATAAAAACTAAAGATCAAAAAACATAATGCTTCCTCCTCCTCAACTTTGAACCACTGTTTCTCTCCTACATAACATTTATTAAGCACCATGCCCATAATAATAAGAATGACAATTTATCTCTATTCCATCACCATTATCAAAAGCCAATTCATTGGTCTGGACTGCCTGAAGAATCTGCATTCGTATCACTTCTATCTTTGTCTTGCTGTCCTGGAGCAGCTGCTGAGCTGTGCCATGGAGTTTCCGATCCTATTAAAATAAGTTCAGAAAGGTAAGCAGATGAAAAGACAAAACATTTTCATAGCTTCTTAGTAAGATCATATGATTATCAGCAAGTGAAAAAAAATTTAAAAGAACACTCTAAGTATACTTATTTTAAATACAAATGGATATACTTGTAGATATGTTTATTTTAAAAAGCCACCAAACTGATAGTGCTATAAATGAGAAAAACAACTCTGTAATTTGAGAAAGCAAGTGAATTTTATTGTTTTAAAAAAACTCCAAATTCACACTTGTAACTTTTTCTGCTTTACGCAAAATATGAAGAATTTTCCCATACCATGGTCAACAATTCTTATACTCAGAAGCATTGTATGTGACAGATAGATGCCTCAGTGACTAAGCCTGAACATTTTGAAAATCTCTTCTCCCATAACATTGCAGTTAAATTCTTATGGAATTTCACATATGTAGGCAAATTTTTAAAATAACTAATCAAAGATGATATCTGTGTTCCTTTAAATCTGATAAAGGAAACAGGAAACATCATTTGTCAACATTGGTGAGATAATGAGAAAGGTTTCTTGAAATTCTTGAATGTTAAAAAATAAGACCTTCTCAATAAAGTAAGGGAGGAAATTATGGTGAGTAAACTTCTGTTATTTCTTATAACTTCAAGAAGGGTGAATTACATGAAATAACGTTACTATCATACCTCAGTTTAGTTTCAATAACAATGAATGTTACTGATGCAGAGTCATGAAAACTTACCATTTTTGGAACTGTGGTCAGCTAAATAATGATCCACCCAAAGATGTCCATGTCCTAATCCCAGAACCTTGAGAATGTTACCTTACATGGAAAAGGGAACTAAGACAGCAGATGGAATTAAGGTTGTTAACTGCCCAATCTTAAAATCCTGAGATCATTTCCTGGATTATCCAGGTAGACCCAAAGTAATCACAAGGCTCCTTAAATGTGGAAGAGAAGGCAGAAGAGAGGGCAGAATAATGTGAGAAGAATTAGACCCATTGCTGTTGACTTCAAAGACTGAGAAGAAGAGGGCCATAAGCCAAGAAACATCGGCAGCCTCTAGATGCTAGAAAGAGCAAGGGAACAAATTCTCCTCTACATCTTTCAGAAGGGAATGCAGCCCTGCCAATGGCTGATTTTAGCTCAGTGAGATTCATGAGACTTCTCAATTACAAAATTGTAAAATAATAAAGTTACGTTGTTTTAAGCCTAAATTTATGGTGATTTGTTATGGCAGCCACAGAAAATACAGTAATTTCTTCTAAAAATTTCATATGCAACAAATAACAGAAGTTAATACCATCTCCTGCTTAGTTTTATTAGTTGTCAAAGTCTAGAAGGCTTCAGTCCACAAAAAAAGATATGATAAACAAAACTATGCATCAAGTTAGGAAACATTCACAAAAAAGGCCAATTTTTGCTTATTATTTAAGCATCTCTACTTTTATTACTTAGGCAGTCAGTACTGATTTGGAAATAACATAGGATACAATCAACCTATATCTCTGGAAGAGTTCAAGCCTAGAAGCTAAGAGACAAGCATTAGATGTGCAGCATCAAAAACACACACACAGTATGACACTGAATAAAGGGGAGGATGAAGATGTGGGGTGAGAGAGACATACTGATATTATATAAGGAAAAAAGAAAGTGAGCTGACATATTTTATGATAAATACCAAACTAGGCTGGTTAATAAACAGTGAAAGAAAAAGCAGTTTGCAAATTTATTTTCGTATTTTTCCATTTCTTTCTTGCTCCTTAGGTCAATTTCAGAAAGATCTTCTAGTCGAATTTCATTCTTTATTAAATATTTAGATTCTATACCAAAGGAATTGGGCAATAGAGTTTACTATAAGCCTCTTAAATATCAATTTACACCATGAAGTACACACACACACACACACACACACACACACACACACACTGCATTTGTTAACTGCTTTACCCTTCAGAATACTTGCTTGAGTTTGGTGTTCGGCTATGACTAATTATATATACTTTTAAAAATATACCTATTCACTTTCTAAATTTAAAATGAAAATGCTTTACTTTTACCTTAATTCTTCCTTTCCAGTAGTAGGTACATCAGACAAACTGAAGATTTGAAATAGCTTTTCTATTTCTTTGAGACTTCATCAGAGTAAGAGGAAAACTTAGTATTCCAAACCTAATTTAATGGGACAAATGTGTTTTGCAATCAAACAGACTAGTGGCCAAATCTTAACTGTACTTTAACCTACCTTCCACAAGCTTTAGGTTTCTTGCAGAAATTATGTAAATGGGGATACCACTCTCTAAAACATGGAGATTTGTAAGCATTAGACAAAACAAAAATCATACTGCCTAGCACATGATGTGCATTAAAATGTTCTCTTTTAGAGTAATAAAAATGATTATCTTATTTCAATGAAGTCCTAGTATAAATGTATAAATATTAAGCAAACTATATAATACTATGCTTTTCAATTAAGCTACTCCTTTTACTATTTTATCACCATGTGAGAAGGCGACAGTTCTGTCATTTTCTTCTTTGGAAATACTTTCTTAACTATTTCAATTCAACACGTAAAGAAGAACATTAGTTCATTTTAAAAGTAAATCGACTTTTCCCAGACTTCTGGAAGATCTGCACAGATGTCAAAGTATGATGAAGGCTTTTAAAACTGACACTGGATATTATCTGTCAAAGGCGATTTACAGTTACTACATGTCAGTCTTATGCTTTCCAGCATTCAATAAATTTTTATGGTCAGTTTTATGCTTCTAGAAATTCAATGGATATTTTACTGAGCACATAATATATTCAAAGCAAGAGACAAAGTAGGTCTAAAGTATATGAATTGGCTTAAGAATTAGAGAAATACTGGCTTTTATGCTAAGGCTTTGGAAAGATTTTTATGTATGTTAGGTTGAATCATACGAAAATGCCAATATCTAACTAGCTTTGAACTAAAAAGACAGCAATTTCATATGGTTCTATTGGTAATCAGCACTCTACAATGCCTGATAGTTATATCTTGAACATACAATATTTTAAAATTATGTTAAAAAATTTACAATATTTTCCAATTACGTAATATTTTGTTTTATAAAAAGTAACCATTATTGTTTTGCAAGTCATAGTGGGACCATTATAACAAACTACATCACACATGGATTTCAGAAATAAATAAACCAATCATTATTTTTCCATCACATATTGACGGCTTACTTTACATGTATTAAATGTGGTCACATCCAGTGAAAACACTAAGATTAATCAGGATGCTACCTTTAAAAACCTGTAATTTGATTGAACAGACACAAATAATTATGGTTATGTATCATAATGTTTAAAGTAGTTACAGAATATTCAAAGGAAGATGGGATCAATTTTAGCTGAGGGAATCCAGAAGGGTTTATGGGCTGTTGTTTTTTTTTTTAAGATTTTATTAATTTATTTGACAAGAGAGAGAGAGACAGCCAGCAAGAGAGGGAACACAAGCAGGAGGAGTGGGAGAGGAAGAAGCAGGCTCCCATTGGAGGAGCCTGATGCAGGACTTGATCCCAGGACCCCGGGATCACGCCCTGAACAGAAGGCAGACGCTTGACGACTGAGCCACCCAGGCGCCCCGATGGGCTGTTAATACAGATGAGACTGGACTATATCAAGACTAGAACATTGAGGAGAGTGAAGCTGGGATAGATGGTCAGATACTCTCAAATGAGAAAAAGGTCTGAAAATACTAGGGTGCATTTAAAGAGGTTAATAAGAACCCCATATTTTAATAAATAGCTTAGTTTGTCATCTGAATACATCAATGGAAAACATCTCTTTGATATATCTTACAAAGCCCTCAGATTATTCTGAAAACCAATGGTGCTACTTAGAGCCATGAAATTTACATTCTAATGTTGATGAAGATGATAAAATTGTGCAAATTATAATTTCAGGGGGCGCCTGGGTAGCGCAGTCGTTAAGCGTCTGCCTTCAGCTCAGGGTGTGATCTCAGCGTTCCGGGATCGAGTCCCACATCGGGCTCCTCTGCTGGGAGCCTGCTTCTTCCTCTCCCACTCCCCTGCTGTGTTCCCTCTCTCACTGGCTGTCTCTCTGTCACATAAATAAATAAAATCTTTAAAAAAAAAATTATAATTTCAGGTAGTAGTAATGCAGTGAAAGAGATAAGGAGAGACAGGGGCTGATATTTTACACGGGATAGTAGTAAAGAGCTTGCTGAAGTGTTAGCATCTAGCAGTGACTGTAATGAAGTGAGAGAAAAAAGCCCCATGAAAAGTACTTGAGAGAAGAGACATCTAGGCAGAGACATAGTAAATGCAAAGCCTCTGAGGTAAGAGTGTGCATGGTATGTTCAAGAGATAGCAAAGAAGCTGATATAGCTAGAGTGTAATAGGAGAGAATGAAAGTATTTTAAAGGATAAAATCAGAAGGTAGGCAGGGTAAGTCATGTATGAACTTGCAGAGCCACAATAAGGACTCTGGATTTTGTTCTAAGCATGCCAGAAAGCCAATAGAAGGTTTTGAAAGAAGAGTGTGAAAATGTCTGACTTGGCTTTTAAAAGTACAACTCTGGCTATAATGTGTATTGGGGTAGTAATTTAGTCATACAGAATCCAATAACCATGGTCCTGAAGATGATTTTTATCACCAAACTGAATTCATTACCCCTGTCCCTAAATTTGCTCCCCATTGTGAATTACCTGTCCTTGTGAAGGGCACCACCATTCACCAATCTACCTACTGGTTTAACCAAAGAATCATCTTCAACTCTGCCTTCTTTCCCGCATCAAGACACCACATATTTATTCTACCTAAACAGCTTGACTCTGTCTTCTTTGCTTTCACCGCTGTTACAAGAGGAATGAAGCATGTTCAATCTGGGCTCCTACAAAAGCTTACTTAAACTTGCTGCCTGTATACTTGACCCTTCTCTAATTAATTCTTCAAGTCAGAGAAAGACGAATGTGAACTTTCTAAACTTTAAATCTGATCATGTATTTACTCTGCTAAAATCTTTCAGTAGCTCCATATATCTTATAAGATAGAATCTCAACTGCTTAATTTTGTCCAAAGTACTTTATAATCTGGTTTGTCTTTCAATTATGCTACACCTCTCACTATACCTCACTCACCTAAAGCTTTAGTGGTGGGGAACAGAAAAAAAAAAAAAAAAGTCTTGTTGGAATCACCTGGAAGACTTTTCCCAAAAATAAATGTGCTTTTCTGGAGATTGAGATTTGTTTGCCCTTGAGGGCACGGCTTTCCACTGAAGATTACTGCAACGCTTAAAAGTGTATTCTACCTACCTCAGATTTAGATAAGAAATAAGTTGAGAGTTTCTGCTACAGCCATACAAAAGCAGTTTCATTTCTTAGAATATGACATGCTTTTCAATAGTTCCTTACTCTGTATCTGCTGGGTTTACCCATTATCATCTTCCCTAGAAAGTAATTCCCTTTTAAATTCCAAATCATCCTTCAAATCTCATATTAAGTAATGACTTCTTCTGGCAGTTAAGTGATTCTTAGCCACTGTTTCTAAAGTAACTTGAACATACACTATTATATACTGTAATTATTTACATATGATACCTCCTTTTTGGATAGTGGAGCTTTTGAAAGTGGGATATTATGTTAAGTACCTATTATGTTATAAGGCATTAACTTTATTGCATTTATACTCCAAAGCCCAGCAAAAGAGCTATCAAACTGTTAATTCTTTAACAAACTAATTAATATTCCACATAACTTCAATTTATAATTTTCCCTAATACCATAGAGATACATTTTGACCTAATGAGAGGTTTAAAGATGAGAAATGAAAACAAGACCAAACCTAGACAGAAATAACTAGCAGGTCTCCTCAGAGACTATAGCAGCTGGACCTCTACCTGACCCCTTCTCAAATTAATAAATCCCCTATATTAGGGGGTGGGGGAATGGGATAGACCGGTGATGGGTAGTAAGGAGGGCACGTATTGCATGGTGCACTGGGTGTTATACACAACTAATGAATCATCGAGCCTTACATCGGAAACCGGGGATGTACTGTATGGTGACTAACATAATATAATAAAAAATCATTAAAAAAAAAAAAATAAATAAATCCCCTATATTAAAAATAAACGGCTATTGGGATGCCTGGGTGGCACAGTCAATTGAACATACGACTCTTGGTTTCAGCTCAGATTGTGATCTCAGGGTTGTGGGACTAGCCCCACATCGGGCTCCACACTCAGCACAGAGTCTGATAAAGTTTCTTTCTCCCTCTCCCTTTGCCCCTCCCACCCCACTCACTCACTCTCTCTCAAATAAATAAATAAATCTTAAAAAAAAAAAAGGCTATTGGAAAATTATCTCCTGTTTTAGTAGGATGCCCATAGTTTGGTTCATTTTGGACCTGTGGTTATCATAAATTATCTATTTGTTTTATTTTTGATATTTCCATAAACCTATTCAAATTGGGGGTGGAGTAGGGCATTTACAGACCATTTTGAGAATACAGTGAAACCTCTGGCCTTTCTCATTCATTCATCTATCAACATACACACTCACTTTACCTTCAAAGGGTTCATAAACCTCTCAATCTAATCCATCAACTCTGTATTTAAAAACCTTACTCTAGAGGATGGTAGCAGGGTAAATTTAATTTTTTAAAAAGATTTATTTATTTGAGAGAGAGAACGTGCAGAGAGAGAGTGGGGCAGAGGGAGAGAGAGTCCCAAGCAGACCCTGCTCTTAGGACCTGAGCCGAAACCAAGAGTCAGTGACGCAACCGACTACACCACCCATGCGCTCCTGAATAAACTTAATTTTAGAAAACCCAGCATAATATGATGTAGTCACAGTTCCAAGAATGTAGTCTTTGCCTTAAAACAAAAAAGTCCAAAATAACATTTGATAAAAATGAAAAATGTTCAAAACTAAAGGTCAACACTAAAAATAATAACACAGAAAAAAACTCTACCACCCCATGAATGTTCAAAGTTAATAAGATATGCTATTAAATATCATATAAGTAACATATCAAGTAGAAACAAATATATTTCTCTAAGAATAATTTAAAAATTCATTTGAAATATGGCATATAATCCAATTTTCATTATTAAGCTTAAAAAAATCTTACTTATTAACATATACATATTTCTCTCTTTTCAGCATCTTCCCAGATTTCTTTAGTTGGGTAGGCAGGGTAGGGTGCATAGCTTCAAGTTAAAATTCTATCCCCACCCCCCATTTCAAATTCTTAAATAAAACAAAACAAAATCAAAATACAACCTAGTAAATTTATTCTGAAATTACTTAGGAAGTATCTATTAAAATATGAAAGAAACATTAATTTGCAGAGGCAAGATCTTTGAATTAGTTGAGAATACCAAGGTAAATTTTATAAGTCCACCTTTCTAAGACTTTTTGGAAATTAAATTATAGAACCTTAGATTGGAAAGAACCTTTAAAATAATCTGGTTCAGTGGCTCCCAACATTTTCTCTTCTACATTATACCACAGAACAAGGACACATTCCTATTAGTAACAACTGCTCCCCATAAAATGATTTTTAATTACAAGTTATAAGCCCATTCCAGATTCCCCAAGAACCCACAGCTCTACTCCAAACAATCACTACCATTAGAATGTTCTGTCTTTCCATTTGTCTTCTCCTAAAAAACTGTCTGTAGTGATGGAAAACTCTTAAGAGTTTAAATTTTTAAAAAATAACCTTTTTGTTTTAGGCCAATTTTAGATTCACAGGAAAGTTGCAAATATGGAGAGTTCCTATGTACCCTCTACTCATATAGCTAAATATTTTCTCGATTGGTTTTGGCAGGAGTAAGCAATTTTAAAAATATCATTATTATTTTTTTTAAAGATTTTATTTATTTATGTGACAGAGAGACAGCCAGCAAGAGAGGGAACACAGCAGGGGAGTGGGAGAGGAAGAAGCAGGCTCCCAGTGGAGGATCCCGATGTGGGACTTGATCCCGGAACGCCAGGATCATGCCCTGAGCCGAAGGCAGATGCTTAACGACTGCGCTACCCAGGCGCCCCAAAAATATTATTTTTTAATAAAGATTTTATTTATGTATTTGTGAGACAGAGAGAGAGAGAGAACGTGTTCACAAGCAGGGGGAGCAGCAGGTAGAAGGAGAAGCAGGCTTCCTGCTGAGAAAGAAGCCTGATGTGGGTCTCAATTCCAGGACCCTGGGATCATGACCTGAGGTGAAGGCAGATGCTTAACTGACTGAGCCACCCAGGCGCCCCTAAAAAATATTATTTTAAAAACTATTTGTTTCTAATTTGTTTTATTGATAATACTTTCAAATTTGAAGGCTAAAATGGTCTTAAAAATCATAATACAGTGCTTAAACAGCAAAATCACAGCACAATAATGCAAAAACTGTGGTACTACACAGACCATGAAAACGATACTTGTTTACAGTCTAAGAGCTTAAAGAAGAAGGCAGAGCAACTTGTTTGACCTCAGCTGTGAGCATGCACATCAGACAACTCACATTTTTCAGCCCTCTGTGCATGTCCACAAATGACTGTGAAAGTGCCACAAGTACTGATGCTGGGTTTATAAATAAATTTTATCAGATAGGTGAATTCACACATATGGAATCTGCAAATAATGAGGACTGACTGTATACACTTACATTTATAGTACTTACCTTTGAAGATCCATTTGAATACATCTGTATCATGTTCTCTGCACCTTGTTTTACTTTAAGTTCTATATCCAGTTGTTTTTGTAAGGCCATCAATCTATTATTGCTAGTGGAACAACGAGGGTCACTGCTGGGAGTATCTGGAGTCCTTGGGCAATCTGTAAATTAAATAGTATGTTAAAATCACTTACTAGGACCAACTGCTGCTTAAAATTAGAAGTTAATATTCTCAAAGAATAAAGAATTACAGGGTTTGAGATGAGCTTAAAGTCACCTAAATGGAATCTCCTTATGCTTACAGATAATACAAGAATTCAAGCCAAGAAAATGTTCAAGTAGAGTTGCAGGATCATCTGCCAGGGATACACTGAGTCTGAAACTGAATTAGATCATTGCCCCAAGTTTTCCCAACACTATCGTGTTTAAATTAAATAAAATAATTTGACTCATCTATTCAACAACTGAACTAAATCTTCACTCATACCTGAATGGTTCGAGAAGAAAGCATATTTAAACATTATACAGATTCCTCTAATGTAATTCTTTGTAAATAGAATATAATGCCAACATTCTTCATAGTAATAACCTAAACATACACATTAAGGAGTTCACGTTTTGTTTTCTACTAGGAGGATGTTCAGTCACAATGGAAAGTGTTTCAAGGATACTGACTGATTGATACCACATTGCTGATAGGGAAATATCTAACACCTCATGTCCATGGTTTCTCATAAAGCATACAGTGGTGCTTCTATTTTAAAATAAAAACAAAAACTTGGAACAAAACCTTCTAATTATTTTGGGTAATCCATTATTGTTGAAATACTTCTACTAATTTTACCACATAACTAAAATTCTTCATATTGAAGTTCATCATTTTGTGTTTTATCTACCCTAGGTCCCTTGCTTATAAAAAAAACAACCTAGAAGACTAGGGTACTAGACCTGATTTAGTTATAAATAACTTGGCAATCACTGGAAAATTGTTTAAACTGCAAGTTACTTAGACTTCACGCTTCAGGGTTAAGTGCAATAAAAGATGGTACGACCAATTGATTTTAATGAATGTTTTACATTTGGCTTTATATTCGTTTAAAAAAAATTCATGAGTTTATAAACAACTCAACATAATTTGTTAATTAACTTGCAAAAATACAGGTCTTATGCTAGACAGGGATATAAAATACCATTTTATCATTTATATACTATGTTACAAAGTGTAAGTGCTCTATAAACTCATCAATCCTCATAAACAGCCCTATAATGAGTACTGCACCCGTATTATAGAGAAAGAAAACTAGGGCACAGAGTGGTTAAGGAACTGGCCCAAGGTCAGATATCTAGCAAGTCAGTTCCATACCAAAGTCTACCTTACTAATTGCTGTGCTATGCTGCCTTTTTACCATTTAAAAACCTTGTAAAAAGGGGCGCCTGGGTGGCTCAGTCATTAAGCGTCTGCCTTCAGCTCAGGGCGTGATCCCGGCGTTCTGGGATCGAGCCCCACATCAGGCTCCTCCACTGGCAGCCTGCTTCTTCCTGTCCCACTCCCCCTACTTGTGTTCCCTCTCTCGCTGCCTGTCTCTCTGTCAAATAAATAAATAAAATCTTTAAAAAAAAAAAACCTTGCAAGCAACTATACTAGATTCTGCATGTATGCACACTTACACATTATAACAGTATAATTATACACACACATATATATATGTATGCATATTAATCCTTAAAATAACTTTTTGAGACAGATATTATCCACATTTTACACATCAGGAAACAGGCAAAGTCACACAGTTACTAGCTGAGATTCAAATCCAAGAAAGGTTTCTATTGTAACTGAATTTCCCACATTATAAATGAGCTTCTCTGAAAGCTGATTTTATAGATGACATATTCTTATTAAAAAAAACTAATATAAGTATAGACGACTTTTCAGATCAGGCTCAAAAAAGAACTACTTAACATACTGTTATGGACAGAATGTTTATGTCCCCAAATGCATATGTTGAAGCCCTAAATGTGATGGTACTCCCAGAGGTGAGCCCTCTGGGAAGTAATTAGATCAAGAGGATGGTCTCTCTCTGTCATGTAAGGATACAGAGAAAACATGCTGTCTGCAAACCAGGAAGAGGTCTGTTACCAGAACTCTGACCCTGCTGGCACCTTGATCTCAGAGTTCCCAGCCTCCAGAACTGTGAGAAATAAATGTCTGTTATTTAAGCCACCCAAAATATGGTATTTTGTTGAAGTAGCCTGAACTAAGACGTATGTATCATGATGGTTAAGAGTACCTAGGTTTGAATCTCAGTTTTGGAATTGAAATTTAGTATAAACAGTATAATACGGGGTAAACTACTTAATAGCTCTATGCCTCATTGTCATTATTGTTAAACAGTAAAAATAGCACCAAGCTCACAGGGTTATTGTGATTTAATAAATTACATGTTAAAGAGCTTAGAAAAGGGCATGGTGCATAGTAAATATTCAATAAACATTTAGTAGTAGTCATTGTATGAAGTGTAAGCATATTTCCTGTTGAGTCCATAAATGAATTGCACATCATAGTAATGACTAAAAAGTTAGGTCTATTCCGATCTTGTGAACAGTCAGGTTTTCTTCCTTCCTTCCTTTTTTTTTTTTAACATAAATGATACAAGACTCTTATAAGAAATTGAAATCACATAAAATTTGGCATATAATTTATAGTAAGCATATTTAAAAAAAAAAAAGAACTGGGATGCATTCACAGATGGCTCTCAGTTCAGAAAAGTGTAGAAATGTGTTTTCTGTAAAACAGCTGATCATGTTTAGCCTAGGGCGAGAAAGAGAAATGATTCTTGCCTAAATATTTAAATATTTGCCTATGAAAGAAGCTATCCACTTTCTATTTCCCCACAGGGTGAAGAATTAGAACAAATAGATAAAAGTAGTGAGGATAAAAATTTTTACACAAAATAAAGAGAATTTCCTTACATTTTAAGTTATCTAACAATGAAATAGATTCCTTAAAATGTAATAAGATCCCTTGTCTCTAGAAGCATTTACATAAGAGCTAGATTATAATCTGTTAAAGAAGCTACATAAGAAATTCTTGCACGTTAAAACAGGTTGTACTAAGCCACTGAAAGATATATGGATTCTAATAGTCTGTGAATTTGTAATAATATTATAAAATCTAACACTATTTTTATGGAAAAGTATGTCCTCAGTTTTAATAAGGATTATAAGAACATAAGAAATAACATAATGATTAGGAGTCCAGGCTCTGGAGGTCAGAATGCCTGGGTTAAAATCCTGTGGTTACTGCTTATTGGTGTGGTCTTGATCATATACTTATTTCACATCTCTGTGTTGCAGTTTCCTCAGTCACAAATTGGGGGTTATTGTGAAGATAAAGCCTATATAGTGCTTAAGCCAATGTTTAGGGCTCAATAAAACTACATGTCAGGGCACAGTTAAGTAGCTGGTATTTCTGCTCGTTTCATTTTCAAAGGAACTCACAAAGGTTTGTAATACACAACCTCGCTTTACAAATAAAGACAACTAAAACTTAGAGAGATCAAGTAATTTGCAAAGTCACAAAAGTGTATGCCAAGGCAGAAGTTTAACCTTAGATATGTCTAGTTTTATAAAGCCCACTTTTTACTCATTTAGAAATAAGAGAAACACTTTGCTATCCTTAGAGTTTGCCTATTTTTCCTTTTGACAAATTACTTTTCTTCTATCCAATTTCCTTTCTTATAGGTTATGGTAAATTACAGCATTATTAAACATATGGTTGCCAGTATATTTGTTAAACACTTTTCTTCATGGTGAAACATATTTCAAAAAAGGGGTAACTGAACTCCCCATTAATGTTCGTCTCTTCTTTCAAAAAAGGCAAATTTTAAAAATTCTGTAAGATGAAATTATTTTTCCACTCTAAGAAGAGCAAATGTTGAAGCTATTCTTAAGAACATACTTTGCCACTTAAAAAAAACTATACCCCATGATTAAGACTCATGTCAAATCTCCATTTGCTACATCTATTTGCTGTAACTACCAAACCAGCTTGGGGGGAGGGGGAGGGATTACAGGAATTATTTGAACTTCTAACCTTCTAAACATTATCATACAATTTGAAATATAATATGTTATACAAAATTCAGTAACAAGGTTTTAATATGCTTGTATATTAGATCAAAAAGGTCCCAAATAAAGTCCCATTTTCATAGCTAGGCATTAAAAGCTTTATGCTGACTAGCTAAGCTAACTTTCCATTACTGTTTTTTGTCAAATTTAATGTTTGCTTTAAAAAAAAAGTTTTTCTATCCCCCAAATGCAATGTACTTGTCTTCCTCCATACCACTGTTAACTCAGCTTAGGCATTACTTTTTTCTTCCCTAACCATTTCCCAATCTGATCAGGTGCCCTTTCTAATATGTCTTCAAACTATATTTTCTTCCCTCCATTAAAATACATATTATACAGTATTACAATGATCTATTTTCATGTCTGTTTTCCCTCCAAGACTACAAGTACCTTGATTTAACTATTTTAATGGATTAGTTTAACAGCAAATTAGACACAGAAAAATAGCAGACTAGTACTGAAAAATAAATGAGGTGGAGGGAATAGAAAATGAAAGATTAAAAGGCACAGAGGGAAAAAAAAAAAATCTACCTTATTGTGTTTCAGAAGAAAAAAAGAAAAAGGATTCAAAGACATTACGTGAAGAGAAAATGACAAATTTTTCAGAACTTATAAAATATACCAATCCATGAATTCAAGCTATCCAAAAAGTTCTGCACAGCAAAAAAACAATCAAGAAAATGAAACGCAATATACAGAATGGGAGAAAATATTTGCAAGGCATCTATCTGATAAGGGGTTAATACCCAAAGTATATAAAGAACCCACACAACTCAAGCAAAAAAAGAAAAAAATCTGATTAAAAAATGGGCAGAGGAACTAAATAAACATTTTTTCAAAAGAAGACATTAAATCCTCAAGGAGACAAGAGGCAACAAGTGTCCTTGAAGGCTGTGGAGATACAGGAACCCATGTATACTGTTGGTGGGAATGTAAACTGGTTTAGCAATTATGGAAAAACAGTATGAAGGTTCCTCAAAAAATTAAAAATAGAACTACCACATGATTCAGCAATCCCACTCCTGGGTATATATTTAAAGGAAATAAAACCATATCTAAGAGATATATGCACTCCCATGTTTATTGAAGCATTTACTCACAATAGTCAAGATCTGAAAATAACCTAAAGATCCATCAATAGTAGTATGGATAAAGATGTGGGGTGTGTGCGTATATATGTATGTATGTACACACACACACACAATGGAATATTTATTATTCAGCCATTTGTGACATGGATCTTGAGGGCATAATGCTAAGTGAGGTAGTCAGACCCAGAAAGACAAATACTGTATGGCATCACTTACATGTGGAATCTAAAAAAGCTGAGATATCATAAAACAGAATGTAGAATGATAGTTACCAGATGATGGGAGGTGGGAAAATGGAAGATGCGTTGTTTAAGGATACAAACTTGGAACTGATAAATAAATACGTCCTAGAGATCTAAAGCACAGCAGAGTGATTATAAACAACAATGCTGTATTATAAACATCAGAGGTACTAAGAGACTAATCTTAATTGTTCCCACCACAAAAAAGATGACAATGATGTGACTTGATAAAGGTGTCAGCTAATGCTATAGCAGTAATCATATTGCAATATATAAATGTGTCAAACCAACATGTTGTAACCTTAAACTTATACAATGTTACATGTCAATTATATATCAAGAAAAATAAATTAAAAAAATTTTAATACAGAAAATGCAGTTAAGCAATACTGACAGGATATTCGTAACCCTGAAAACATATATTAGGAAAGAGAATAAAGTTCTAAGCTTCTGTCTCAAGTTAGTTTAAAAAAAATAGCCAAATCATTTCAAAGAGAACAGAAGAAAGTAAGTACTAAAGATCAGGGCAGAGATTAACAAAATAAAATCAAATACACGAAAGAAAGGATCAGTAAAGTTTCGTGGGTTTTTGTTTTGTTTTGTTTTTGTGATTTTTTTGGGAAGCGGCAGAATAATAACAAGAGAAATCTCAGAAAAGTGGTCAAGGAAGAAAAATGGAGAACATACCAATATGAGGAATGAAAAAGGGAATGTTACTACAGATATATGCTGACTTTAAATGTGTAACATAGATATTATAAATTATGTCATTAAATTTGAAAATTATATTAAATGGAGAACATCTTAAGAAATTAATTTCACCAAAAGTAATTTTTTAAAAAGATAATTAGCTGTAAAATTTAAAGTACTGGGGCACCTGTGTGGCTTAGTAGGTTCAACATGCGACTCTTGATTTCCTCTCAGGTCATGATCTCAGGGTTGTGAAATCCATGCTGGGCATGGAGCCTACTTAAGATTCTCTCTCTCCCTCTATCTCTCCCTCCCCCCCACTCTAAAAAAACAGAAAAAAAAAAAAAACGAAAAAAACAAAAAAACAAAGTGCTATGAGACACCTAAAAGAAACTAAAGAGAAAATATTTGTAATCTGTAAAGGCTAACTTCATACTCCATGCTCAATCTCCTCTCTTGCTTAAAATAAGAAGCAAGTTTAGGGTGAAAACAAAATCTCTCAGGCTCACTTGCAGAAGGCAGTATATGGTGTATATGACCCAATTCCAGGGCAGATATGAGTAGACATCTGTTGCTTTGTTTTTCTGACAATGCTTTTGCTTTTTTGATTAAGGGACTTGATAAGCTCTCATCATCCTGGTGGAATAAAGCTTGGATTTTAATAAGAGCCCAAGAAAAGGCTGTGGGGGAAACCTACAAAATGGGCAATGAAATCAGAAAAAAACTAATTAAAGACAGACAGCTAATAAGGTGCCATCCATAATGGCTGAATTATGTGTTGACTTGTCTTTGGCTTGGGATGACTGTGGGAAAGGAGAATGGACATCTTTTAAAAATTCCTACTGTTCTCATCTAGGTTTGACACAGGAAATCACACTATCTACATGGTTCCCAAAATTTATTTTAATAGGCCCCAGGTTGATAATGCTTCCAGGAATCTTACCAAAAGAAATGCAAAGCAAATCCTCTTTGAAAAAATTCAGACCTAGAGATGCACCTGGGTGGCACAGTCAGTTGGACAACCTCTTGGTTTTGCCTCAGGTTGTGATCTGAGGGTCATGGGATTGGGCCCATGTCAGGCTCTGTGCTCAGCGCAGTCTGTTTGAGATTCTCTCTCCCTCCCCCTGCTCCTCCCACTTGTGTGTTCTAAAATCAATCAAAAAATTCAGACCTAAAAGAATTCCCACAGATAAAGTTCCAGTGAAAATATGCACACAACTAGAAATCACAAAGCTCAGGTAGAAAAAAATTCACCCTGAGTGAGAAAAAAGCTACATGAGTAGCATGGCAAAAATTTCACTTATTGTCATTATGTTATACTGAATGTGAGAAAGTATATTTAATATGTAAAACTAAATACAAAGGGTATCAAAAGAATGACCAAGACAAGAGACTATCAAGAATCACCAAGACTAAACAAAACAGAACTTCTAGTAGAAAGAAAATATGTAGGAAGATAGGTAGGAGAAGAAAGGGAAGAAGAAAGGGGGGGTCAACAGAAGGGGGAATGAACCACGAGAGACTATGGACTCTGGGAAACAAACTGAGGGCTTCGGTGGGGGGGGGGGGATAGGATAGGCTGGTGATGGGTATTAAGTAGGGCACGTATTGCATGGCACACTGGGTGTTATATGCAAGTAATGCATCATGGCACTTTACATCAAAAACTAGGGATGTACTGTATGGTGACTAACATATTAAAAAATATTATTAAAAAAAGAAAATATGTAATAGAAATTAGAAATACAATATATGTGCTCAATACAGAGGTAGAAAAGAGTATTAGAGAAATGGAGAAAGATCTGAAGAAATTATCATGCATCTAATTGGAGTTCCAAAATGAAAGAGTAGAGGGAATAAAAGATGTGCAATATTCAAAAAAATCAAACAAACAAAAACCCAACAAAACAAAACCAGGGGCTAATTTCCCATAATTGATGAAATATGCAGATTCAGGAAAGTAGAAAAAAAATAAAAGGATAAAAATGTGGGTAATTAAAAACCAATGACTATATAAAATAATAATTAGATCTAATTTGTGGAACTGAAGATAAAATGACAGAACTAGAATATGGACAATGGCATATAAATTAAGTGGAGTTAAGCAGACCAGAGTTATAGTATTCTAAGTCTGTTGTGTGGTATGGGAAGAGGGAACACCATTCAGAGTCTAGTTAATAACAGAAACCATACTAGATACTTTGAACAAAGGGAATTTCACACAGAGAACTGATTACATCATATGTATCCAGGTATTATACAAAATTGTAACAAAATTAAAGAGCTCAGTTGTCAGGTGTACTGCTTTGGAAGTCATCAGAAAATATGATGTGGCTAAAATGTCCATAGGGTTGAGATTTTCCAGAGCCAGAATAATGAGTAAAAACTGCATTTGTTAGTTTTGCCAACATTGTGTAGAGCAACAGATATACTGTTTTTGGTGCTTTTAGTAATTTTTCTAAAACTACAACTGAGTAGTTGGATTCCAAGATGAATGAGAGTTCTAGAACATAGGAACAATCCAGCTTAAAAGGCTCCTGATTACTTAAGTCCAGCCTTAAACTGGTTCCTTGATTCTTTTGGATGTATACAGTAATGTAGCTGACCCTGGGTCTTCCCAGGCCCAAGAAAGCTTCCTCAGACTTTACTTACCTCCAACAAGAGGTTTCATGTTCAGAATTAGAAGAGTTT
The DNA here is from genome assembly GCF_017311325.1 of Ursus maritimus. Taxonomy (NCBI): domain Eukaryota; kingdom Metazoa; phylum Chordata; class Mammalia; order Carnivora; family Ursidae; genus Ursus; species Ursus maritimus. The sequence continues at coordinate 31,086,675 of NW_024423564.1, forward strand.
AGGTGCTCATAATTGACCTTTCATCAAGTTATTAAAACACCTTATTCACAAAACACCTGAGAAAGGGCATATACAGTCCATCCTCCAGGTTATACAAACGAGAAAAACAAGTCCCGGAGGGGATGCAAGTGGTATATAACCATAAAACTAAATAATGGTCCAGCCTGGACTAGATCTCAGATCATATAATCTTTGATCTTTATTTTATAAGCAGCTTACTCCCAGCGCTCAACATTCAGGAAATGGTACTTGTACAGCCAAGATGTCTGCTTATGAACAAGGGCTATTTATTTACTGCATTAAAAAAAAATACAAAAGGAAATATAGCTGAAGTAAATCTAGCCACATTTAAATTAATCAAAATAATATGCTGAGGCACTAGCTTACTATTTATGTCCTCCACAAATTTCCATCTAAAGTCTTAGCTACTGTTCACTTGCCAACATTCAGGTTTTCACCTGGTACTTATAAATTGATAATTTAAGAATAAACTGCTCCCAGGATGCCTGGGTGGCTCAGTCAGTTAAGCGTCTGCCTTTGGCTCAGGTCATGGTCCTGGGATAGAGTCCCGCATCAGGCTCCTTGCTCAGCAAAGAGTCTGCTTCTCCCTCTGCCTGCTCTGCCTGCCACTTCCCCTGCTTGTTCTCTCTCTCCCCTTCTCTCTCTGACAAATAAATAAATAAAATCTTAAAAAAAAAAAAAAAAAAACTGCTCCAGAATCTTGCCATGTGTTACAGTTTTATTAACTGTTTATATTCCCCCCCCCCCAAATTGAGCTTTTGTGTTTAAACAGATATGCTTACCCTTATATAGCCATCTGAACCTGCTCAGACTATAACAAATGCTCACTTATTATTCATGGATGCTTAATCAGTTATTTTGTGTATTCAGGATGACCTTTGGCATAGGTCATCAACTAAAGTAACATTGCTGAGATCTTCTATAACTAGTACAACCTCAGGTTTAGCTTAATATTTTACAAAAATAGCACAGGTAAGATTGTGAGCTGTAACATTATTTAAGGTTAAATAAGCAACTTAGGAATTAAAAATTTCCAAATTGCTTGTACCTATTACATCTTAATGTTTGAAAACTGCACATTTATTCCCTGGTAGAGAAGACTTCTTTATTCTGTACGTAACTCTGTACCTAGGGCATGCACAGTTCTTTAATAAATTCTCTTAAAGATGGTGCTACTTTATTTTTCTTCTTTCCTACCTCTGATTATAATAATGTGTATCATTAACCACTATACACCTGTTATACTGGTTAAAAAATATACTAACAATACCAAGTGCTGGAGAGGATGTGGAACAACTAGAGCTCTCATGTATTCCTGATGAGAATGAAAAATGATACAGCCACTCTCAAAAACATTTTGAGACTTTTAATTTTCTTTTTTTTATTTAAAGTTTTTATTTAAATTCTAATTAGTTATCATTATGGTAAAATTGGTTTCAGGCACAGGATTTAATGATTCATCACTTACATATAACACTCAATGCCCATCATAACAAGCACCCTCCTTAATACCCATCACGCATTTAGTCCATCCCCAGCCCACCTCCCTCCATCAACTGTTTGTTCTATAGTTAAGAGTCTCTTATGGTTTGCTCCCCTCTCTCTCTTTTCCCTTCATCTATGTCCATCTGTTTTGTTTCTTACAATGTTAGACATACTCTAACATATGACTTAGCAATCACACTCCTAAGTATTCACTACAGTGAACTAAAAACATGTTCACACAAAAACCTGTTAATAGGTAGTTATTGCAGCTTTACTAATAATTGACAAAAACTAGAAAAACCACCTTAAAGTTCTTGGTTAATGGATGAACAAGTTGTGGTAACACAGAGAACTGATTACATCATATGTATCCAGGTATTATACAAAATTGTGACAAAATTAAAGAGCTCAGTAGTCAGGTGTACTGCTTTGGAAGTCATCAGAAAATATGATGTGGCTAAAATGTCCCTAGGGTTGAGATTTTCCAGAGCCTATTTAACAGACTTACTACTCAGCAGTAAAAAAGAATGAACTATTGATAAATGCAAAAATATGGATGAATCTTGAAATGCAATTCTCTGAAAGCATTCAATCTCAAAAGATTACATACTTTATGATTTCATTTATATGACATTCTTGAAAAGCAAACAATTGTGACAGAGAATGGACCAGCAGTTGACAGGGGATATGGAATGGGGAGAGGGTATGACTACAAAGAAACAGCCCTGTTCCTTTTTCTAATTGTGGTGGTTAGATAAACCTGGTGTATATTAAAATTTATGAAATGGTTTACCAAGAAAGGATCAATTTTACTGTGTATTAGCTTTTTTAAAAAAGTGTATCATCAAAGAATTTAAGTGTTAGGAATCTATGAATCATGTAACCTCATGACTTGAAAGATGAGGAAACAAATCCAGGGGTGTTCAAAGTGACTTGCTAATTAAAGATCACAATTATTCAATGGCAATCCTCTCATTAAGAATTCAAAGCTTAATATAAACTATGTTTACCTCAAAACAAGAAATTCAGTCAGAAATAAAAAATATGTGGAATTACATAATAAAACAGGCCACAGATTTCACATTGTGTTTTAATATATATAAAATTCAACTACAATTGCTATGCCAAATTTAGATGGACAGGCCAAGAGTACAAAAAATTAAATTCTTACTTCTATTCAAGAAAGACTTCATAAACTGCACCTTAGTCATTAAGAAAGAAAACTCCTTCAATATAGTTATTATCTCCAGAATTTAGCGGAATTTCTAAGGTTAACTCTAAAAAATTCCAATATTATTAGTTGTTTACTAAATCAATATTTCCCTTCTGAATATTCTAGATATTAAAGAAAATATCCACTACTTCAAAAGGTAAAAATCAGTCTAAGTTTGGTGGAACATGAGAAAATAGAAATAGGAAGAGGTATAAGAAAAGGAAATAAGATGTACTCAGCTATCAAAAAGAACGATTTCTCAACATTTGCTGCAACATGGACGGCACTGAAGGAGATAATGCTAAGTGAAATAAGTCAAGCAGAGAAAGACAATTATCATATGGTTTCTCTCATCTATGGAACATAAGAAGTAGGAAGATCAGTAGGAGAAGAAAGGGATAAAGAAAGGGGGGTAATCAGAAGGGGGAATGAAGCATGAGAGACTATGGACTCTGAGAAACAAACTGAGGGCTTCAGAGGGGAGGGGGGTGGGGAATGGGATAGGCTGGTGATGGGTATTAAGGAGGGCACGTATTGCATGGTGCACTGGGTGTTATATGCAACTAATGAATCAAAGAACTTTACATCAAAAAAAATTTTTAAAAAAGATGTGGTCCATATATACAGTGGAATATTACTCAGCCATCAAAAAGAATGATTTCTCAACATTTGCTGCAACATGGACGGGACTGGAGGAGATAATGCTAAGCGAAATAAGTCAAGCAGAGAAAGACAATTATCATATGGTTTCTCTCATCTATGGAACAGATGGAACAGAAGAAGTAGGAAGATCGGTAGGAGAAGAAAGGGAAGAAGAAGGGGGGGCAAACAGAAGGGGGAATGAACCATGAGAAAACTATGGACTCTGAGAAACAAACTGAGGGCTTCAGAGGGGAGGGGGGTGGGGGAATGGGATAGGCTGGTGATGGGTATTAAGGAGGGCACGTATTGCTTGGTGCACTGGGTGTTATACGCAAGTAATGAATCATGGAACTTTACATCAAAAACTAGGGATGTACTGTATGGTGACTAACATAATAAGAAAAATATTATTATTAAAAAAAAGAAAAGGAAATAAGATGAAAACAGAGTGGCTTGTACTATACAAATTACTAGCTATACTTAATAAAATATGAGACATGTTCTTCCCCTCCTCTTTAGGGATGATACACAAAAGTTTAATATTCAGGATACTGGTTCTTTCCCAAATATTTCCGTTTGGAGTCTCAGCTATCAGCTAAGACTTAGATTACCGCTTCACTCTACAGAGATCCAATAATCTTTTTCGTAAGGTGCATTTAGCCTCATCTAACCATATCTTCGTAATTTCTATGTGGGATGATAATAATACCGATGAGACTATCTTAAAGTATACGGAAAGTAAACAGGGCATAGGCATGAAGAAAACATCAAAAAAATTAATTTCTTGCTACTCTTAAGAATAAATGAACACTCATATATTCCACCAATAACAGTCCCAAATGATCAGATCTTGATATCATAATATGCAACATTTCAGAGAGTTTTAAAAGTCTTCAAGTTTATCTGATAAAAATCCTTATTTCACAAATAAGAAACTAAAGATTAATAGAGTTAATTATTACAAAGGTGAATTAAGAGGTCTCCTAACTATTTACATAGTAATTATTCATACAACGTAGACTTAAATTTTGTCCCTCTTTCTTGAGTCATTCTGCTTGCATACCCCCAAGATGAGAGAAATTACCTAAACACTTCTGTTATTAACCCACATACTTTGGAGACTAAAGTATCCATTTTTTAACAAATGGATACACCCAGGTAACTGTCACCACAACCAGGGGACCCTGGACATTTCCATCACTTCAGTGGTGCTCTTGTATACATTAATTCTCAATCTCCAGTCTGCATCCCTGGCTTTAGGCAACCACTGTATAGGTGTCTACCTAGTATAGGTTTGTCTTTCCTCGAGTTTCATATAAAAAAATGACCTGGAGGCCCTACTAACAAATTCTTTTCCTTTCTTGAAAGCCAATTTGGATATCATTGTGAAATGTTTCCTGGCTTCCTCTGATTATCTTTCTTTGTTCTACTTTGTACATTCACTGTTGTATCATATTGCCTCGTAATTTACTTCTATACATGTTTAAATCACTTACTAAACCACATGCTCCTTGAGGGTAAGGACATGTTTTTATTCACCTGTTTTCAAGGCTTATCATAGAGCCTAGAACATAGTAGCTGTTTAGTTGTATATCTCAAAAAAAAGAAAAAGAAACCAAATAAAAATCTTGTATAAGTTCTTATAATTAGTACCAAAATAGACTTTATCAGAGTACTTTAAAAATTTAACAACTTGGGAAACAAAGCCTGGAGTAAAAGTTTTAAGTTAAATCAGAAATCTTCTTTTTTTTTTTTTTTTTTTTTTTAAAGATTTTATTTATTTATTTGACAGAGAGAGAGACAGCCAGCGAGAGAGGGAACACAAGCAGGGGGAGTGGGAGAGGAAGAAGCAGGCTCATAGCGGAGGAGCCTGATGTGGGACTCGATCCCGGAACGCCGGGATCACGCCCTGAGCCGAAGGCAGACGCTTAACCGCTGTGCCACCCAGGTGCCCCTAAATCAGAAATCTTCTTTACTGATCTTTGTTTCTTTGTTTCCTTCCTTCCTTCCTTCCTTCCTTCCTTCCTTCCTTCCTTCCTTCCTTCCTTCCTTCCTTCCCTTCCCTTCCCTTCCCTTCCTTCCCTTCCCTTCCTTCCCTTCCTTCCCTTCCTTTTAGAACGTGCAAGCCAGCCTTGGCGGGGGGGGGGGTGGTTAGAGCAAAGGGAGATGGGGAGAGAAAATCTAAGGCAGGCTCCAAGCCAGCACAGAGCCCAATGCCGGACTCAAACTCACAGCCCTGAGATCATGACCTTAGCCAAAATCAAGAGTCAGACGCTTTACTGACTGAGCCACCCTGGCGCCCCTTTGCTATCATTTTTAATACTGAATTTTCAGATAATTGCAGGGCAAATGTTATATGAAATGTAACTTTCTACCGTAACTTCTTAATGCTTACGTTTGTGTGGAATAAATCTGACAGTTTTGTTAAAATTTGAGTTTATTAAAAAAAATAGTTTTCTTTGCAAGTGGCATATTCACACAACTTGGTAATAAGTTTTTTTTTTCTTCTTTCCTCATTACTTACTTAACAGAAGTAAAAGCAACAACAACGCAGGATTAATGGTAGTTCAGCATTAATTTTAGATTAGATTGCCATAAAATTGTATGTGTTTTATATTGTGTATTAAGGTAAACAAAATCATTTACTTTAGATTAGGTCTGACAAGAAAGGGACTGCGGAAACCAAATGGACTACTCTTTGTGTGGCAAAAACTCTCAATATTCCATTTACAAGGTAATTATCAGTATTCTGTGAGGAAAAAAATGTTTTCTCTAAATAAACAGAGTTTAAAGCTCTAGAGCCGTTTCTTATTTTAGACTTCTCCTAAAGAAGTAATGGGCAAAAAATGCAGAGCTCGGCAGAGCTCCAATGGAACAGGCTATTTCTAAGTTTACATGATATTGCTAAGAAAAGCATTTTCATAATACGAATTTCCATTTATACGTAATTATTGAATGTGTGGGTGAGAGAATACTAGCTGCGTTGAGTTCCTAGCTAACTTTCTTATTCTGGGAAAATTAATTCACATCTTTGGGATTATTTCAGCTCTAAAATAAGAAAACTGGTTTCTCTATGATTTCTGTCATTTTTAAGATTCAATTCTTCTTACAAGGTTGAAATCTCTACATAGAGAGTCTCCAAATGAAATCCCTAAGGTAAGTCACAGATGTTGAAACTGATGCATTAAAATAAGTTTTATTAAGTACACTATCTGAAGTATCTTCTCCAATTTTTTAGATTGGTAATTTGAGATTCTTAGCCACATTTATGTATTTTCTTGATCAAATTTAATTTTGCTTGTATCTGTTATTTCTTATTAGCTAATCACACAGATACTTCTAAAATTACTACGGTGTTGGATACATTACTGTACATATACCACTCCTTTACTCTGTGAATGAAGGTTATAGAGATTACAAACCTTGCTCAAAATATCATCTTTGCAAAGACAAACTATTAGATAAATGTGTCTTATATGATCTTTTTAAGTAAAAGGTTTTAGAAAGAATGCATATATAAATGGATAAATACTAGTAAAAACATGGAAATTTTTCTTCTGGAAGGATATACAACAAAAAGTTAGTAATGCTACCTTTAAGGAAAGAGCCTAGGTGGAGAGAGGTAGTTTTTCTATTTTTACTTTCTGTACCATTGAAAAATTTCCAACACGAACATTTGTTAATTCCACTGTTTAAAAATCTTAGGTTAGACTTATAGGTTATATTTTTCTTTTCTATATTTAAGAAAAAAATAATGTTTGATTTTTAAAATTTTCTTCTTCTTCCTTTTCAAACAATATGCCTGGTGGCTTAGTTGTTAATTCAGTTGCTTAGAGCACACAGAACAAAGGTCATAGGTTTGATTAATCACGTTTGCAAAGAATAAAAATATCCCTTGGTAACAGAACACATTTTTAACTTTAAAAAGTCATCTGGCAAACTCGTGTTGGTGATCACAAGGATGAATCAGGTAAGAGCATGTGGTTGACACAATACAAAACATTAATCTTGGAAAATAACTCTAAGTGATGTCTTACTGACAGAGGGCAAGACAGTAGACAGCAGTGTTACTCATCTCTAAGTAAACATTTCAATTTTCATACTCATCAACTCACTGCACTCTGAATAGAACAGAAACAAGACCTTAACAATCGGAGAAAATACAGTCCCTGTACTTTCAGAAAAGCTAAAAATGGTTATGTCACAAAGCTTATGAATTTCAAAAATGATACAATTCTTACTAATATACTATAGAAATATCAAATAAAATACATATGTACCTGTAACATCTTCTGGATCTGAAACAACAATATGTGCATTTAATTCCTGTAGCTTGTGATGCAGTTCTTCTAATTTTTTATTTGATTTTTTCAAAATGTTGTCCACGTAAGCCAAACTTTTTTTATCTGTTGTGACTTTCCTCAGATTTTCAGCTCCTTCTTTGATTTTCAGTTCTTTCCTTATTTCTCTCTTGATTCGATCCTTGATATCATCCAATTTCTGTTGCACCATTGTATCTGAAAAGTCTAATTTTTGAACAGCACTCACATTCTCAGAAAATGGAAGACTTCGGGAATCTCCCTACAGAAAAGAAATAAACATACAAATGTGGTAGTTTAGGAAAGTTAGTTGCTCAGTAACATGTAAGAGCAAAACTATGTGTTCAGTGATTCTTCATTAAGCACATTTTATTATTTCCTTAATAAGCAACAGACTAGTTACCTTTATTATTACCATACAAAATTCTAAGTTCAAAAACTCTGCTCACTCACTAAATAGCATTATTTGACAAATTTATATTAAAGTAAACACATCTACACACAAAGGCATCTTAGGATTCTATAAAGACAGTGGATTTCTGATATCCTATGAACCCAAGTTAGAGCCTAACGTCTACACTGTGACTTGTAAGCAAGTTATTTAATCTTTCAAATATTCAATTTAATCATCTATAAAATCTACATAATATTGCCACCTTTCAGAGGTATTGTGATAATCCAAAATATTTTATGTGAAGGTCCAAGCACAATTCTTGGCCCACTGTACAGTTACTCAATAAGTGAATATTATTATTAAGTTCCATACAGAAGATACAATTCTATTTGATCTTCTATAAAAAAACCTCTTAAAAAACTAATATTGGCAAAAATAAAAAAGTAATATCCTTATGACCACTTTTTGGGTAATGAATAAATGCATCAGGATTTGGAAAGACTATATTCAGAACTCTATATATAATTTCATGGCTAACTATCCCAATTGATAACTTGGTTGACTCATTACAAAAACATCATTACTAGAAAATATGTCTCAATTACGTCCTACTGATAGAAGCTAAGATAATACACAGTACCAGTTATTCATCTTAAAATAAAAATTAGATTAGGTAAGCACATCAAATCTCCATTTAAAACAAACCAAAGTTATGTCCTAGCTATTTGTATATCATTTGCTATTTTAAACTCCATTACTAGAATACTGGTTTAAAAAATTTTTAATTTCTGAAACACAAAAATTAGAGATAATGTTTACCTTTGGGAAGAGGAATTAAGTTTGTGAAGGTTCTAGAAGAGAGACATTTCACCGTGCACCCTTATGTATCTTTTGAACCACAGATCCAACCAACTAAAAGATTTTCCTTAATTTCTTCAGGAATTCATCATAACCATATAAATAAGTTCTGCTTAAATTCTTGGGTGCAAATACTTTTTACATCTATTTCCTAACCTCTAAAAAAACCAGGTTATCTTGAAGAATAGTGAGTTAATAGATGGGAAGATGTGGGATCTAGTCTTGGCTTTGGACCAATCTACCCTGTGCCAAAGGGCATACAATACAAAAAAAATGAAGTAGTTGATAAATCTATTCTTAATGTTTCTAGGGTCAAGAACCCCTTTGGAACTCGGAAAAAAAACCCAGCAGAACAAAGAAAATTTCATGTTTGTATATACAATTTCCAGGTTCCACGGATCAGAGATTAAGAATTCCTGGGAAAAGTGATACCTTATGATCTTCCACTTGGACCAAAATAGTATCTAGATTTTTCACTACTCATAGTGGAATATAAATCCTATCATCTATTTATCCAGTTTCCAAAGTTTATGAATCTACCTTTGGCTGGTTATCAAAAACAACAGCACATGACTATTGTCAAAAAATAAAATGCCAAATTTCTGCTGTCTGGCTTCAGGTAAAGTGGATTGAGGCAAAGAATGCTTAGATGAAGAAGTTTAAGCTAACTGCATTCTTTTAGATATTTTTATTTCTAACCTTACAGACTTAGAAAACATGAACTGCTTTCATAAATTTGTGCTTTAATATTATGTACTAAGCTAGAGATTCCCTAAATTTCTTGCTTCGTGGTGACCTTAGTGTGTAATTTTTTCCATATGCTGTATAGGCCAAAAGAAATACCTAACAATTGTGTATTAAATAGTAAGTTCCTAATTACTTAATGCTTAAATTATAATAACTCAGTAGCTGTTTGAAATAATATAAATATGAAAGAAAACATTACATTTTATTAATTCTTTAATAACTAGTTACTTATTACTGTTGCGTACTTTCACCATTTCTCAAACTTTGAAATCAGATTGGACACTCCCATCTTCATTTTCTGTTCCATACAAAGGGAATGTAGAATAATCTAATACTGAAATTTAACCGACTCCCATTAGTTCACATGATACCCAACATATGGTGTCACCGTGTTTCCCTGGAAATTTTCAAATACATTGCAACATCCTGAGAGTTTGCTTAGGCACCCCGGAGAGCCTTACTGTACAGTTTGAGAATTGTGGTACTAAAATATAAAGGCTGTAACAAAAAAACCTGTTATATGAAAATGGCATCAGTATTTGACGTGAATCCTTAAACGTCTTTTGCCTACTTCAACTCTCATTTCTTTTCAATTTGCTATCTAAATCCCAATCCTATCAAACTACAGAATTTACTGCTGGAGACAATCTCTCCTGGCTCAGCTACTAATGCATGTTGCACCTCTGGGATATACTACCTCTCCTCCTTTTCTACAACTATCTCTTCCTAGTCCCTTCTCTGCTAACTTCTACTTTGTTTCAAAGTTCACTACAAATCTTCCTGGAAAAGAACTTCCTGCTTATTCCCTCTTAGAATTTAGATTAAATGCCTCTCTTCACTACCCCAAAGACTATTAGCAATTTGATGGCAAGGGTTGTACCTGGCAGAGTAGTTCTGTTTTGCTTTCTTAATGATTAGTCCATTATATTATTTAATATTCTATTTTGGAAAGTCTGTCACTGCTGAGGAACTCATGCTTTCCTCTTTCTGATAAAGAGAACTTATACTCTAGGAAACTCAAAGGCAAAACTGATATTCAACCTTAGCAACTATATTAGCTAGAATTAGATATAAACCATAGGTGGTTAGCATGTTTGTTTCCTCTTCCTTTTCATAGGCCTAAATTTTTAGTAACCGTATTTTACTCCCATCTTTTGTTGTGACATAGCTTAAATATTTTTTGAAAAGGAAATACCTACAGTACAATCAATAATTTGAGATAAATGTCCCCTGACAGTAGACAAGAAAGATTATAGTACTTTCTATTACTGCTTTCCTAAATATTTTAGTTGCAATAATCTGTGAAATTTACTGGAAAATATTTTTTCTTGCATTTGAAACAAGTGAAATGAGACATTTTATCTATTAGCTTATATCTCTACCCTAAAAAAATAATAAAACAATTATGTCATATATGCCAGAATCAGTACTAGGCAATGAAATAATATTCCTGACATAGGTAAAATAAATTAGCCTCAGAAAATAAATAGCTATCTAACCAGTGAAAACCTTCAGTGATAATCTTTGTCTCAGTAGGTTCTACTACAGGCAGTCTACACCATCTATATTGCATTATGTTTAGAAGCTTAACACTTTCATCCTCATTCACAACTGTTTTCTACTCTGCAAAATTTCATGCCTACTCCCAAATTAAACAGTACATACCTTCTCTATGGTGACTAACATAATAAAAAATTATTATTAAAAAAAAGAAAAAAGTAAACAGTACATACCTTTTTTCACCTTTTCAAAATAAAGTTAGATCCAACCTCTAATCACAAACTCCCTTTAAAATTCACTAATACTGCTCAGAAAGTATGCAGATAAGAGATTAAAAAAAGAAAATGAACTCATCCTAAGCATAAAACTAAACTCTTAACAGTATTCATTATGCTCCACCAATTATCTATACAGAAAAGAAGCCTCATAATTCTCATCTTTTATCACTGAAATCATAAGCTAGCTACTCCATTCTAGTCAAATTAACATTTTGCTGTTTACGTTATTTTACTGTCTTTCTTATGCCCTATTTATCTCACTATCTAAATTCAGCATCACAAAATATTTGTTAAAAAATATTTCAAGTCTTTCATGGTTAATTCTATTTTAAATTTTATATCATCCATATGTTTAATGCAGTCATTCAATCAGATGGATCAAATCCAAACAAAAGGAAACCATCAGTAAAATTAATACCCTCAGGATTTATAGAACAACTGAAATGCTTTTTAGTTAAGTAGGTTTCAAGTGGCTAAATAAAAGAGGGAATAGAGACCTCAATGAGTAAGAAACAAGAAGTAAAAATTAGATGGATTTCAAAGGAACCAAAACAAATTAAAAATTCAGTGGTTAGGTTAAATAGCAGACCAGACCAAGATAATGAATTAGTATACTGGCAGACAGAAAACTGAGGAAATTACTCTGAATTCATCACGCAGAGATATGAGAAATTAAAAGGCATGGAAGATAAAATGAGAAGATCCAAGATCCATCTAGGAAGAGCTCCAGAATAAGAGAACAAAGAAAATGAGGGAGAAATACTACATGAAGATAAGTGAATGACAATTTTCCAGAACTGAAGAATGATATAAATCCTTGGGCCAGAAGGCTACACCAAATTGTAACAAGATAAATGAAAATAACAACAAAAATTAACAGAGAGAAAAGGCACTTTATCAACAAATGAATGACCATTAGAGCGACATAAGACTTTTCCTTAGTGATAACAGAGGCCCAAAACTATCAAACTTCTTTAAGATTTTGAGCTTTTATCTTAAGGTCTTTATATACTGCTAAGGCTTTCTCAAAAAAAAAAAATTTTTTTTTTAAGCTGCCTCAAAATATGAACATTCTGGGGAAAATTACAGATGAACTAACCTAGAGTCCATGTTATATTTACATCATTCTCCTGTTCACTAACCATGTATCTATTAATATACATTAAAGAAAAACTGTACTGTGGCAGAAGAGAATGCACCACTGTTACCTCTGAAACTGACAGATTTTTCTAATCATAATGTTAGCAATAATCCAAATGTAAACCATAAGTCTTTATAAATATAAGCTGGAAATCTGTAACAAGAAACTTAAAAACAGTCATTTTCTTTCACCTAGTCATCCTAATTCTAGGAGTATAACCTAAGAAATAATTACAAATTTTTACTGTATAGAATGGTCAATTCAATAATTTTAAAAAACCATCAATAACACATGCAAGGCACTGTTATAGGCATGAACTTCCTCATAAGACTTACAAATAGGAGAGCTTTAAACCAATTTATAGGAAAGAAAAAGTTCAGGAGGCTACTAAGTGTCACAACAAAAGAATTTCAAACAGGCTGGGGAATAAGAAAAGATTTCTCCTATTTTCACCTTTATTATTCCACAGTAGCATGTACAGCCTCATATATTACTGCTATGTACACACAGTTTTATTTCAAATTATGTTTAAAATAAAAATGGGGGGAAATGTTAAAAAAAATTAAAATATTAATAATAATTATTTCTGGATGGGATGCTTGGGTGGCTCAGACGGTTAGCTCTGCCTTCAGCTTGGGTCATGATCCCAGGGCCACATGGGGCTCCTTGCTCAGCGAGGAGTCGTCTTCTCCCTCTGCCTACTGCTCCCCCTGCTAGTGCTCTCTCTGACAAATAAATAAAATCTTAAAAAAAAATTATTATTTCTGGTCAGGAAAATTAAGAGGAATTTTCATTATATTCTTCAAAGTTTTCCAAATTTGCTCAATTTTTTAAAGTAATGAATATATGCTGCCTATCTAATAAGGAGGGAAAGACATTATTTAAAAGAAACCAAAAATAACTTTCACTGTATTTCAGTTTTGGCAAATGAAGAGCTTATACTGGTATCTTACAGTCTATAGTATATTTGCGATTTAACTAGGTTATTTTGAGTCAATTCAATTCTACTGCAAAGGGTAAGAGTACACATTCCACTCTAATTGGACAGTACCATGAGTAAGCCAGGTATTTCAAATACACAAATGTGTTAATATGTAGTTAATAAATACAACTATTTTTACTTTATAAAGTAGTGAAATTCTGATCTGTAGCCTAGAACATAAAATGATATTTTTAAATTATTACATTTTAACAGACAGTAAAGAAAAACAGTAAAATAAGAACAGGATCAGACTCAAAGAACAAAATGAAGAAAAAGGTCTGTTACTTATGATCAAATACTTCATTTAGGGAGAGGTAGGAAAGGATGTTTACTCCTCACTGGCCAAGTTCCTAGAGAAGAAGTAAAAAAGCTGTTACTTTCTCTACACTAGACATATAAAACAGTCTGACCTGTTAGATGCCAAGAAATGCTAGAGCACCCATAAAAACTCACTGGGAACAATGGCTCATATAATGTTTTAGCTAGAAGGAACTTCAAAGATCAAGTAGTCTAACTCCCTTGTTTTAGTTTTGAGCAAAGCAGTTTCAAAGCAGCTAAGCAATTTGCCTAAGGTCACAAAGAAAAGTCAGTGATCTGGCTGGGTTTACCATACCAGTCTCCTGACTCCTGGTTTCGTGCTTTTATTCTCTACTGCCTTCTTAGAGGAGATTCTAGGAGTATCCATTTCCTTATATTTGAACTACACCTTGACCTGATTTGCATTAATTAAGATATTACATACCTTAAATCATGAGTATTGGCAGGACATAATTCTTCTAATTTCACCATCTAATCCAACCCAGGGTAGAATGCTCTCAACCAGAAAACAAGAAACCAGTTCTAACACCAGCTCTCTGTCACTAGCTATGCAATTCAAGCATGTTATCCCCATCTCCCTGTACCTGTTTGCTCATCTGCAAAATGATGTTTGGCTTTCCTATCTTCTAGTTTTTTTTAAACTTTATTCAAAATGTTCACTGAATGTTAGGCAATGGAAAAGAACACAATCCTGTTTTCTTTCAGGTATTCAATGTATTAAGGTAGACGTGAAAACCAAACACAATCTGAAGAAGCAACAAAGCTTTATACAAAGGTAGGCCATATTGTGTGTATATGTGTGTGTGTTTCACAGAAAGCTCAGTTAGAATACAGCATGATGGCAAGAACTAAGCATTCAGAGTCAAACTGGCTATGTATAAATTCTGATACTGCAACCATGCTAAAGCTTCAATTTCTTCACAAGGAAAATGGAATTATTACAACTACCTTGACTGTATTATTTCTAAGTCACATAATAGCTATGCCTAGGAATAGGAAGTATGTTTTCATAGTAACATTGCAGTTCCTGGCACAGAGCACTGAAGCAGATAGTACTGGATGCCTACATAATATCCATCCTCCTTTTATCCTTACTGAGAAAACTCCCACTCTGCTAGATGCAACAAAGTACACAGATAAAACTCTCCCTTCACCAGACTCGCCAGCTGCTAGAAGTAGCCATAAGACAATTTTTGTTAAAGAGAAGTCAGGCCAGCATTTTGGGGAAAGTGTCTACTTCTCTCTTTCTGCTTAGAATGCAGATCCAAGGCCTAAAGATGCAGGAGCCATCATGTGGCGAGAAGGGACAAACAGAACAAAGCCCAACATAACGAAAGATGGCAAAGCACAGAGAATGAGCTTGGGACCCTGACGGCTTTACCGAACTGCTACACAAGTCCTACACTGCCTACCTTGGATTTCTTGTTTTAGATATAATATAAATTCTTATCATGGGGCGCCTGGGTGGCTCAGTCGTGAAGCGTCTGCCTTCAGCTCAGGGCGTGATCCCAGAGTACTGGGATCGAGCCCCACATCAGGCTCATCCGTTGGGAGCCTGCTTCTTCCTCTCCCACTCCCTCTGGTTGTGTTCCCTCTCTCGCTGGCTGTCTCTCTGTCAAATAAATAAATAAAATCTTTAAAAAAAAAATTCTTATCTGACCAAGGATCATATAGGGCCTTGTAGGCAATATAAAGACCTTGGTTTTTATTCTGAGTGAAACAGGGTAGGGCTTAAGCAAATAAGTGATATGCTATGACCTCCTGTATTAAGAGACGGGGGGCAGAGAAAAGCAGGGAAACCCATTCTATGAAGCCACAGTAGACAGTTATAAAGTAGTCTCAAATGAATCCTGCCTCCCTGCATTCACATTTTTATGTGTCCCCACTTTCACACTGATTGAACACTAGCCTTTTGACTTATTCTGACAATGTGATGGAAGTAATATTCTGATAATAGGCAAAGAGACACAGCACAGGCTTCAAGAGGAGTCACAGCTTCTGTTTTCACTCTTGAAAACCCAAATACTATTTAAAGAAGTCTAGACTATTCTGTTAAAGAGAGAGGCCCTGGAAGATGAGAGTGACCATGTGGAGAGAGGCCATGTGGAAGAGAACCAAAGCACTCCAGCTGTTCCAGCCATTCCAGCTGAGGCACCAGACATGTGAGTGAGACTACAGTGGACATTCCAGTCCAGCTTATGCACCAGCTGAATGCAGCTGTATAAGTGAGCACAAACAAGACCAATGGAAAAAAAACCCACCTAGTATACCCACAGAATCTTGAAAGGAGTTTGTTACACTATAACAATATGTGATTAAGGCCACTGCAGTAATCCAGGCAAGAAATAATGATCATTTTAAGCAGTCTCTGCAATAATTATTAATATTAATTACTAATATTATTAATTTAATCCCAATAGAGTGTAACAATCTAACATTGTTTTTATGTTAAAACTTTTTTTCCTTTTTTTTTCCCCACCTTAAGCCCTCTGTCACACTTCAGAAGGATGTAGGTAGAGACAACAATACTCTTCTTTAAAAAATGAAACAAAACAAAGTCATTACTTTTTAAAGTAGACTTGCTTAAAAAAAAATTGTCTTACTTCCTTACCATTCCTGTGACAAAATTAAGCAAAAGCTGCATGTAGGAGAGTATCCAATCCTTATATTCAGTGACTGATTTAGGATTAGTCATGTGATTGAAGTAGGCACATTCAGATGCCCTTTTCAAGGGAATTGATAAGGAAGTCCTTCTCTGGAGAACACCAGTTGCAAAAACAATAAAAATTCAAAGCTACTGACAAAGATAAATGCTTTTCTTATCATAGACAGCCAGAAAATAAAGCTAACCCCTTGAGAGAAAAAGATCATTGAGGACACAGGCTTAGCATCTAAATCCAATCATTTAAACATATTCCCATACCTCTAAACTTTTTAGTCACAGTGCTAATCAATTCCTCTTTTGCTTGAGTTAGCTTGACTTAAGAGTTCTCTAAGGAGGGCACGTGTTGTGATGACCACTGGGTGTTATATGCAATTAATGAATCATTGAATACTACATCAAAAACTAATGATGTTGGCTAACTCAACACAATTAAAAAAAAAAAAAGATTTCTCTTATCACAAATCAGAGTTCCAAATAATAAAATACATCTAGCTTCCTAATTTGAAACATGAATTTTATCTCATTTAGTAATGATAACTGCAATTACAGATCTATATAGATGATTTTTTCCAATATCAAGATCAATATTCCTTATAAGTATTTGTGTGCACTTCCACTTTAAATAACCTCATTTTATACCATGAAACTGAACCTAATGGTCAGATTTCTACTTTTCTTCCAAAGAAAGCTACTAGTCATTTTTGGTCTTATTTTGCATACTCTTCTCGAGTTTCTGGGAAATGTTTCTTATCTCACTCAAACCATGTGATTCTAGTGAGGTTGTCAATGTTTTTATATGATCCCATAATCCCTGGCAACAGTTGAACGATTTAAGTATGGACATCTGACTAAGCTAAACCATAGTGTCCCACATCCTGGCCAAACATGACTGATTCATTCATCCTGCAAATATTTACTAAATACCTATTATGCGTGCCAGATGCTGTAATGGCAATCGGATCCACAGTGGTGAAGAAATAAAGGACATCTATATAGTATTATGACTATATAATGACATCTCCACTTCCAATCCATAATCTGTATCATTCTAACCTCCTTCATCTGCTTATCTATAAATTTCCTTCCAGTAAGAAACCTGGCTCCTATTCCTTGCCATCCACTTACTTATTCAATGCCAGTATACATGTGTAACAGGATCAGAATTCTTTTTTTTTTTTTTTGAAGATTTTATTTATTTATTTGACAGAGAGAGAGAGACAGCCAGTGAGAGAGGGAACACAAGCAGGGGGAGTGGGAGAGGAAGAAGCAGGCTCCCAGCGGAAGAGCCTGATGCAGGGATCGATCCCAGAATGCTGGGATCACGCCCTGAGGCAAAGGCAGACGCTTAACGACTGCACCACCCAGGCGCCCCCCAGGATCAGAATTCTTAACCCATATCCCCATAGGAAATAACTTTCTCAACTACAGTACAGTGCTTCCAGGCACTTCCTTTTGCTTTTGCAGGTTCCCTCCATTTTCAAGTACCTAGGTTAGTACCTTTTCCCACCACTCTCTTCAGTGAGGCTGTTTTATATGTGTAATACATTTTGATACTCTTGTAGTAACAGTCTGTATCCCTTTCTCAGATCTCTGATGATGGCTGAGTGTATGTGTGTATTCCGCCCATCAAAGAAGAAGAGCATAACCCCCCAGCTCCTTATATGTCAGTTGTGCATAGTGACTTCTTTCCAAAAAGTACAGTATAAAAAGGAGGAGAAAAAAAAAAAAAGAGTAACTTTATAGTCAGGAGAAACCTGACAAACACTACCTCATCTGGGTAATCAAGGTCAACATCAACAGTGGTAAGTCATGTTGATATTATGCACCCTTGATACAATATGATGAAAATAGTATTTAACACTGTAGTTTACTTTCCAGAAACCCATAACTCTGGTCTAATAAGGAAAAACAACAAATTCCAATAGAAGGACATCTATAAAATATGTGACTAGTACTCCTCAAAACTGTTAAGATCACTTAAAAAAAAAAAAAAAAGAAAGAAAGAAAAGAAAAAGGCAAGTCTGAGAAACTAAAACAGCCAAGAAGAGCCTATGGAAACGTGGCAACTAAATGTAATGTGGCATCCATGATGGGATGCTGGAGCAGGAAAATGAGACCTATAGAAACCTGAGTAAAGTGTGGACCTCAGTTTCTAATAAGATTCATTAACTGTGACAAATGTACCATATTTATGTATGATGTTAAAAAAAGGAGGAAATGAGTCTGGAGTATGTGGGAACTCCCTACCGTCTTCTCAGTTTTTCTATAAATTTAAAATTATCCTAAAAATGTTAAGTATTTTTTTCTTAAAAAAAGACAGGATCCTTACTATCAAGGAGCTTATATCTAGGGAAAAGACACACATTCAACAAGTAAACCACAATTAAAAATGGGACAACTGCAATGAAAGAACATGACATAACAATGAAAAACCCACCTACAACTTGATTAAAACATTGAGGAAAGCCTCCCTAAGACTGAGGAGGCAAATTTTATTCTGGGACTTAAGAGATGATTAAGAGTTACCCAAATAAGGTGAAAGAAAGAAGTGTCCCTGCTTGAGAAACTAAAACAAAATCAGACTTGTCAAATTTCTGATTCTGGACAAGATGGTACAAGTTCATTTCTTTCTACTCCTGCCTGATAACCATAACTATACACTCTGGAAATAAAACAGCAAACAATCATAAGACTCTGAGAGGTGAAAAAAGGGCAAACCAGTTAGAAACTTCAGGTCTTGAGGAACACAAGGTGGTAAATTCTCTGGACTTTTCTTTTTATCACAACTTCTCCACACTGGGTACCAGACAAAAGAACCCTCAAAGTCAAAGTTAAAAACAAAAAACAAAAAAACAAGTCATGAGGAGTCTGCCCTCTCTCTAGTAGTAGAATGGTGAAAAGGAACAGCCCAGCAAGACAGAAAGCTTTTTGACAACACCCACCCTATCCCAGCCAAGCACCATGGATGGCCCCCCATCTGGGGAGTCTGGACTTCTACACCAGCAGCAGCAGATAGTTCAGGGTAGAATGGCAAAAGCCAAGTACCCTGAGGTGGTGCTCTCCTTCCCTTGTTAGTACAGTTGTTAGTACAGTGCCAGTGGAGCTGAAGTGAGTATACTGAAGGGTATTAGCAGGGTTCAGAATGGGGCTCCTCTTACCCATCCAGGAAGAGGCATCAACAGAGACCAAGTTGGGAGTACGGTCGGCTTCCCCCGACCCTGACGTAGCACAGGTCCTGGTAAGTAGCCTTGAGGGCAGCCTAAGTAGAAACTAAGCACAGAATGTGTACTCTTACTCAACAAGAGTAGGTAAATCAGGATGATGCTCCCTTCCCTCACCAATGTGATGTCAGCAGAGACCTGCCCCCATGTCCAGTAACAGAAGATGAAACAAGGTGAAACTCCCATCGCCCACTTGCATAGTGTCATCAGACAATGAAAGGGATTCTGGGCTTTTGCCCCTCATCTAACAGTAGTAGGTAGTCTGAGACAGCAATCACTTCCTCCAATGCTGTGCTGCCAATGAAGACCAAGTGGGGACCAAGTCAAGAATTCTACTCCTATCTAGCAGGAACAGGCAGTCCTCCTGATTACCCCAAAAGAGTGGAGTAAAAGGAAGACCCTGAAGGAGAGAGCTGGAGACAAGAATTAATTAAACCTGTGTAAGAAGTCCTACATAGAACCATGACATAGCAGAACCAATCCACATATCAAGCTGACCAGAATTCATATGCAAAAAGGTTTGAGAAATGGATTATACCGTAAAACCCAACCTTTTGGAACAGCTTTAAGTAGAACACAAAGCAAAACAGAGTAACACTGTGAGGGCTCTGGAAAGTAAATGATCATTGGAACTATATCCCACAAGAGTAGGCCAGGATCTATATGCTAAACCCAAACAGTGAGTACTTGCTAAAATAGAAGATTTAAGTAGCATACAGGGTCTCATAACATAATAGCCAAAATATCCAGGACAACAATAAAAAAAAAAACAAAACCCACTCACCCAAGAACCAGGAAAATGACAAACTGAATGGGAAAAGATAGTCAATATATGCCAAAATGAAGATAAATCACATACTGAAATTAAATGATAGGATTTTAAAGCAATCATCATTAAAAATGCTTCAATAATCGAAAAAATTTAAAAAAAGAAAAATTGAAAAAAATGAATAGAAAAGCTCAGCAAACAAGAGAAGACAGAAAAGCCAAATCAAGGAAATTATAAAACTGAAAAACATAATTAAAATAAAAGGCTCACTGGATGGGCTCAATAGTAGATTGAAGATAACAGAGGAAAGACTCATGAAACTTAAAGACAATCTGAACAACAGAAAGGAAATAGATTGAAAAAATAAACAAAGCACAAAAATCTATAAAACAAAAAGATCTAACATTTGTGTTACTGGAATCTCAAAAGGAGAAGAGGAGTATCTCTGAAAGAATATGGGG
Source organism: Ursus maritimus (assembly GCF_017311325.1). Taxonomy (NCBI): domain Eukaryota; kingdom Metazoa; phylum Chordata; class Mammalia; order Carnivora; family Ursidae; genus Ursus; species Ursus maritimus. The sequence goes on from NW_024423564.1 coordinate 31,107,689, forward strand.
GGGGGAGGCTAACTTCTAAAATTTGCCAAAAGGCATAAATCTACAGATTCAAGAAACTGAGCAAATTCCAGAAAGGATATAACCCTAAGGACATTCAAATAAAGCCAAGATATATCAAATCAAATATATGAAAACTATACACAAAGAACCATTTTTGAAAGCATCTAGAGAGAAATGATGCATTTCTCAATGTAAACCATGGAAGCAGTGTAACATTTTAAATGCTGAAAGAAAAGAACTGTCAACGTCAAATTTTATACTCAGTGAAAGTATTACTCAGGAATTAAAGGGAACCAAAGACATTCCCAAAGAAAACTAAGAGAAATTGTCAGCAGCAGTCTTATTCTTAAAGAATGGCTAAAAGAAGTTCTCCAAACTAAAAAGAAATGACTGAGGGAAGTTTATAACTTCAGAAAGAAGACAAAATGAATAAAAATAGGGCTACATGTAACAGACTATCATTCTCCTCATGAGTTTTTATATGATCATTTGATGTGCTCAGTGTAGAGGAAAACAAGACAAATTTTAAAATGGGTAAAGGGACCTAAGTAGAAGTAAGATTCTACATTTCACTCAAAGAGGTAAAATGTCAATACCAATAGCATCTAAAATAAGTTACACATGCATAAATGTAATAAAGGAACTACTCTAAAAAAAACCTGGTGATATCCTCTAAAACACTATAAAATAAGAATGGAATTCTAAAAAATGTTTAGGTAGACCACAGGTAGACAACAAAAGGGAAAGAGAGGAGGAAGAAACAGAAGGAAAAAACAGAAAACTAACAGTGATCTAGGACACCTAAGGTCTTACATACCAATAATTACTATAAGTGTAAATAATCTAAACACAAAAATTTCAAAACAGGTATTAGCATAACGGATTAAAAAGTGTGACCTAGCTATAGGCTATTTCTAAGACCCTAACTTTGATTATCATGGTATAAGTAGATTGGATGAAAAGAATATGCCATATAAACACTAATCAAAATAAAAGCAGCAGTGGCTATAATAATATCAGGAGAAGCAGCTTCAAAGCAAAGAAAATTATTGGGGCAGGAGATGTTCATTACAAAATGATTAAATGATCTATCCACCAAGACGACATAGTAATTCTAAATGAGGAAACAATAGAGATTCAAAATATAAGAAACAAAAGCTGATAGAACCTAGAGGAAAAATAGAAAAATATAAAATTATAATTGAGGACTTCAACACTCTTCTCTCAGCAAAACAGAACTACAAGATTGAAAACCAGCAAGACAGAACTAAACACCACCATCAAAAAGAAATTTTAAATTTTAGATTTTTATTTATAGACTACTCCACCTAACAAGAACAAAATACATATTCTTTTCAAGCACTCAAGGAACATTCATTACGACAGACCAGAAACTGAGTCATAAAACATACCTAAATCAATTTAAAAGAATTTAAACAAGGGTGCCTGGGTGGCTCAGTCATTAAGCATCTGCCTTCAGTTCAGGTCATTTCCCAAGGTCCTGGGATCGAGCCTGCCATCAGCCTCCCTGCTCAGTGGGGGAGCCCGCTTCTCCTTCTCTCTCTGCCTGCTGCTCTCCCTGCTTATGCTTGCTCTCTGTCAAATAAATAAATAAAATCTTTAAAAAAAAAAAAAGAATTTAAACATAAACACTGCGTTCACCAACCATAATAGAACCAAGCTAGTCAACAAAAGAAAGTAAGAAAATTTCCAAATACTCAGAAACTAAAAACACACTTCTAAATAACCTATAGCTGAAAGGAGAAGTCTCCAAAGAAATCTTTAAAAATACATACAACTGAATAAAAATTAAAATAGAATATAACAAAATGTGTGGGATGTAGCTAAACTCCCACCTCAAGAAACAGAAAGAGAGCAAAATAAACCAAAAGCGGGTAAAAGAAGGAAACAATAAAAATAAGAGCAGAAACCACAATGAAATTGGAAATAACAGAAAAAAATCAATGAAACAAAAGTGAAAAGATCAATAAAAATGATAAACCTCCAGCAAGACTGACAAAGATCTAAAAGACACAAAATACAATATCAGAAATGAAACAGTGGATGTGACTATAAATATTACAGCCATTAAAAGAATAAGACAACACTAAAAACAAATCTACCCATACAAATCAACAACTTAGATGAAATGTACCAACTCCTTGAAAAGGACAAACCTCCAAAACTCACCCAGTCTGAAATACGTAACCTGAACAGTCCTATAACTGTTAGATAACCTTTTACAGAAACTCTGAGGGAATACTTCCCAACTCCTTTCATAAGGCCAATGTTACTCTGATACAATAAACGAACACAAAAACCAAATTCTCCCATGAATTTAGATGTAAAAATCCTTAAGAAAAAAAAAAAGCAAACTGAATCCAGTAATGAAGAAAATCATATATTATGACCCAGTAAGAATTTATTTCATGTATGCAAGACTGGTTCATACTCAAAAATCCATCAATATAATCCACCATGTCGAAAGAATAAAGATGAAAAATCACATAATCATACCAACTGATGCAGAAAAAGCATTTGACAAAATTCAACAGGCATTCATAATTATAAACTCTCAGTAAACGAAGTAGGAATAGAGGAGAACTTTCTAAACTTGACAGAGATTCTACAAATACAGCTAGCATATGTAATAGTGAAAGACTAAGTGCTTTCCCCTAAGATCAGGATAAGGACGTATGCTCTCAGCAATGTTGTTCAACACAGGAACAGGCATTCTAACCATTTCAATAAGACACTAATGGGTATACAGATTGAAAAGGAAGAAGCAAACTGTCCCTATTAGCAGATTAAATGATCATCTACATAAAAAAAAATTCCAAGAAATTTACCAGAAACTACTAGAATAAAATAGTTAAGCAATATTTCAGGTTACAAGAATACTCAAAAAATCAGACATACTTCAAAAAAAAAATCAATTTCTGTGGACTCACAATGACCATGTGGACACTGAAGTTAAAAACACAATACCATTTATGATCATTGCCCCAATGCTCCTGTGAGGTGATCCTCAGTACCCACGCCTGTTTCCTATCACATCCTTACTTATCATACCTTACCATCTTCCTTGACAGTAAGATAAAGTCTCTAAGAGCAGGTGCAGTAGCTGTCTTGTTTACAACTGTGTCCCAGCACTGTGTCTGACACATCATACCGAATCAATAAATATTTCTGAGGACATAAAAAAAAAGAATGTGCTTCAAGTTCCATAGCTAGAATAACAACTTCCCCATATCCAAACCCCAAACGCCACCCCTTTCCCAATAAAAAAAAAAAATAGTGCTAGTTATATTAAAAGTTTCAGGCAGAAAGAAAAAAGTATTGGGAATACAAACAGCTAGAGTTAGAAATCAAGGTAATCCTTACATTTTATAATATGGAAAGGGCTTTCACTCACAATTTTCTTTTCAATTAAGTCACAAGCATATTCAAGCACAAAAATAATTATACAGTAAGCAAAATATGAATTGTAATTGCCCTTTTAATGACTATTTATCTTCACATTCCAAATTCTCAGACCCTTATATGCTTAAAATAGAAAACACTTTATCTTGTCAGTATTCTAAACCAGAGGGCTCGTTATCAAGTGACAGGTACTAGAACTACCAGTAACTCTAGGAGCATCTAATCACGATTCCACTGATCAAGTTTATCAATTTTCCCCTAATAGTGGTTCTTAAACTTTTCCGTGTATGTGGAGTTGGGGTAAGGGGTGGTGACACAGATTACAAATCTACTATGGGATCCTGATGAAAGCAATGGACTCTCAGAATATTCCATGTGTGCAACAAATACACACAAAAACACAGAGTGGGAAGAGGTTTTAGGGGGTTCACAGATCCTTAAGCCCATCCAAGCACCCAAAGTTCAGAACCCATGTAGGCCAAGCCTATTGTCAACTAGTTACCTTCTAGCTATCAGCTATTTCTTAGGAGCCTAATATGCAAAAAAGACTTTACAGGAAATACACCATATTCACAAAAAAGCATACAATGAGACCTTAATTAATTAACTTCCTGGAATACAAAATTAATTTCCTTTATACAAAATTAACTATGTTAAAAATTTAAGCAGAGCTCTGATCAGAGAAATGAATCTTCTTCGGTGTGCCTAGATCTATTTGTTGGCACACCTCTGAAGGTAAAGCAGGGGATATTCCTCATTCTGAACCTCCTCCATTCCTGAACTTCCCAGGAGATAAAACATAACAAGCTCTGCTTTGTGTCCATAGTCCTAACGATGTAAGAAATAAGAATAATAATCCCATACACTCATTAGTGATCATTATATTTTAACTGAGACTCTTAAAATCAACAAGTAAAAAAAAATTAAGGGCTACTTATACATTTCAGAACAATTAGGAACAGAGGTTTATGTCTCAAAGAACTAAAGTGATTAAATCAGTAAAATACCAAAATCTTTGTCACAGTATCCGGCATTTATCAGTTATTCCATTACCAGGAGAGCCAACACTATTACAATTAATACTAAACACAGCCAAAAAATGGGGAAGGGATAGGAGGGCATCAAAACAGAGAAAAGATGGGACCAAAATTAATTTTTGTGTGTCACATTTAGTTTAGGACAGATGTGATATATCCCAAACCTCCAATGTCCTAAAATGTTAAATATTTTTAAAATAATAGAGCAAAGACAAAATAGATAACATAGTAGCATATCTATATCAAGCATAATGATAAGAATTGGGGGGTTTAAATAAAGACATATTAAAGAAACAATTACAAAGGAAAAGCCCAGGGATGCTTTTGTTGTTGTCTGAAAGTATACAAAGAAGGCAACCACACTAAGATTATAAACAGACAGATGAATGGATGGACAGACAGGGAGGAAGGAAGGGAGGGAGAGAAGAGGAAGGAAGGAGGAAATCAAACTTGAGACTCTCACTGAATGTTTTATTTTACTGATTAGGTTGAAGAAATAGAAAGCAAGTTGTTATTTACTCAGAGTTGGGAGGTAGGGAAGGCACAACGAAACTATACAGACAATAGAACAGGACATCCCTGTGGAAGTAAAACTAATTAGTTAAGTGCAAGATAAGTAACAGCTATTTACAAACAGAAACAATGAAAGAGCCAAGTGACTTGGCTGAAACAAGTTAAAAATTAATGAGTGATAAAGTGTTATACCGGTAATCACATAGAAATGTGGTGTATGAAACTGAGTGCAACCTTCCCACTGTCCTTCGTTTTAGTCTTCATTAGTCTTCATGTCCACTGATGACACGAGGTACAATACTTACAATTACCATGAGGGTGAACCACAGAGCTAGAGATTTCATCGAAAAATAATTTCTGGTGTGGAAATGATAAATACTAGATTTATTATAGTAGTTGGGGGTGGAAGGGAAGAAGTGCTAGAGAGGTACCTTCATTCAATTGCACTGGTAATGTTTACTTCTTTAGCTGCGTGAATGTAATAGTGTTTTACTATTCTCTATGCATCTTTTGGTATGCCTATAATATTTTTAACAAAAGAAGAAAGGAATACAAAAAAAAAAAAAAAAGAGAGAGAGAGAGAGAGAGATACCTAATAGTAAAGACGTTGAATTCCATTACTGTGGAAGAAGTTACAGAAATCTGTAGAATTCCCAGAAGGCCATCTAAAGTAGGATAATCCTCTGTCTGGAATTTCAACACTACAGGTACAGGTAATGGCCTCTTAACCTCTTAAAAATTGTTCTACTCTGAGAATACACTTTCTTGAAAACATGTTAAGAATGTTCAGTAAATCAGGGGGCGCCTGGGTGGCACAGCGGTTAAGCGTCTGCCTTCGGCTCAGGGCGTGATCCTGGCGTTATGGGATCGAGCCCCACATCAGGCTCTTCCGCTATGAGCCTGCTTCTTCCTCTCCCACTCCCCCTGCTTGTGTTCCCTCTCTCGCTGGCTGTCTCTATCTCCGTCGAATAAATAAATAAAATCTTAAAAAAAAAAAAAAAAAAAAGAATGTTCAGTAAATCAGTGCGACCACTGTGGGAAAAAAGTATGGAGGTTCCTCAAAAAATTAAGAGAGAAATACCACATGACCCAGTAATTCCACTATTGGGCATTTACCTGAAGAAAACAAAAACCCTAAATCAAAAAGAGGCATGCATCCCTGTGTTTATTATAGCATTATTTATAAATAGCCAAGATATGGAAACAACACTCTCAAATACAAAGGACAAATTGGTGCTTGAAGAGAGGAGGCTAGTGGGAGGATAAAAAAAATAAAGGGAATTAAGAGATAAAAACTTTCACTTATAAAATAAATAAGTCATGGAGATGAAAGCTACAGCATAGGAAATATAGTCAGTAACACTGTAATAAAATTGTATGGTGACAGATGGTAATTACACTTACATGTGAACACTGAGCAATGTTCAGAATTGTTAAATCAATATGTTGTATACCTGAAACATAACACTATGTCAATTATATTTCAATAATAATTAAAAAAAAGAATTTTCAAATTGAAATGCCATGTTCCTGGGTATACTTTGATTTGTAAGATATGAAGTACGTTTAAATTTATGCCCAAATACAAGCTTCTTTTATAATTCCTAAAAATGAAGACTTCTATTATTTAAATTCTTAGTAATAGCTCATTCATTTTTTTCTCTTATTGTAAAGCTGGTATCCACAAATATTAATATATCAGAATAAAACAAAATGGCACAACTCCATTCAGGGTCAAGTGAAATCTGCCCAAGTTGGTGCCTTAAGTGGATTCTGACTTAACATTAATTTAATTTGCTTTATATTTCATGGTATATCATGGTAATATGTTTTTAATAATTTATAACAAACTGAAAAAATTACACATCTGAAGGAATCCCACACACTACACTCTTAACGATTCAGAATATGGTGTGCTTAGTTCTCTTGAAAAATTTTATAGTACTATAATAATTATATCACCATAAAATAATTATATCACCAATATAATCATAATTGCAAGCGCATTTCTCCTACAAGTCATATTCTATGAGGTACTACAAAAACATATATGGGAAGGGGTGGGAGTAGCCTGTAATAGCCTGATCAGATACAAAGGATAATTCAGCTTTTGGCTGAACTGGTATAGATACTCTGGTATCCATACTCTGGTGCAGATACTCAAAACTGCTATCTATACTCTGGCATAAATACTCAGATTTTGGCTGAACTGGTATAAATACTCTGATCTATCTATCGTCTGTCCTATACCTTAGCATACCAGTTTGGTTTTAAAAATTATTTCATTCAGGGGTGCCTGAGTGGCTCAGTCGATTAAGCATCTGCCTTCTGTTCAGGTCCTGATCTTAGGGTCCTGGGATCAAGGTCCGCATGGCTTCTGACTCCTTGCTCAGTGGGGAGTCTGCTTCTCCCCTTCCCTTTGTCCCCTCCCCATGTGCTCTTTCTCCTTCTCTATCTCAAATAAATAAAATCTTAAAAAAATTATTTCATTCAGCAATAATTTATTAAATATCTACTATGTGGAAGTCCTATTCTAGACACTGATGATAAAAAGATATCAAGCCATGTTTCATATATATTGATGGCTGAGATCTAAGTTCACAGAAGCGTTATCTACTTTAACTTGTTTAAAAACTATAATCATATTATCTTGAAAATGTGATTTTTAAGTTCAAAAAATCACTAAAATATATATGTAAAACAGAAATAATTTTTAAGCAAATAATGTGTCAAAAAAGTTTACTCATCTTAATAAAATTATGAAGATAAGTCTTCATAAGGGAACAAGTAGGTTAAAAATGATTTCTCCACATTGTTTCCATTTCTCTTTACCAAGCCTACACATATATAAATATACCAAATATAATAATTTTTAAAACCAACAGACTCATACATACGTTTATATTAGAACTGTAGAGGGCAATGAAAGAAAATTACATAAAATACAGTTCCTTCCTCCTCAAATTCTAACTAACAAAATTCAAACCCCAAACCTCATTTTACTCCTGCAGCTTTGAAACTTGTAGAGATTCATCTCTCTACTTACTCAGCAATTATAAATGATCACATTTCTATCTGCAATTGTAAAGTATCTTTCAAGCACTCTAAAAGCATTCCAAATATATATTCTTTTTATTAAAATGCATTGTATATCTAAAGCAGTAACTTAAATACCTATGGTTTAATTACTTAATATGGAAATCACTTTTTCAATCCAATCATATCTCACATTTGCTATTACTATTGGTAAAAACGATATCTCTACCAAAACTAGAATTGAAAAATCTCCATTTTTAAAAGACAGCATGTACAAATCTCAGGCTCTCACATGCTTCCAATACAGAAACATGTTTCCCAACCAAAAATACGTAGAACGATCAAACAAAGGTGGGATATTAAAGGCAACAGAGAAAGAGAAAGAAAGAAAAAGACTACAAAGGCCTAAATTCTAGTCATGGTTCTGTCACTGGTTTGCTGTAAGACCCATAGCAAATTCTTCAACTGTGTTTCAATTGTTTCTTTTCCAAAACAGTAACTGGTTCTAATTTTAATTCAAAGTTTACATGATGTCCATTCGAAATCCTATAAACAACCTTTGTTCTAATGATGATCTGGGATTGTAGGCTTCCTTTTTTCCTTTCATTATCCTGGTTCAGCAGTTCTCAGTATCCACGGGCCCTAAGGAGCCCCAATATCCTTGTATAATTATTTAATGTTTATCTTCCTCTCCATATTTTAAGTTCCATAAGAGAGGGAAGTATATTTAGTCATTTTTAAATATTTTGATCATTACTATATTACCAAGCCTCAGAATAATGCTTTGAATACAGAACGTAGTCAGTAAATATTTGTTGAATGAATGGAAAGATGGCTGCTCAAAGCTGACATACTGAGTAAGAAGTAACACCTGATGGAAAAAGAAAAAAAAAAAATCATACTAACCACTAAGGCCAATTGGTACAGGAGTAAGAAGTACTACATACCTCAAGAAAAAATCCAATTTTCTATGTACATTATGTAAATCAGGGAGCAAAATGTGACATATACTATATAAACATAATTTCTGAAAACTGTTAAAAAAATCAAAGTTTTAGATTTAAAGGATTGAGACTAATTTATTTGGAAAATATACCTCATTCCCCATTAATGAGGCATTATAATATGAATCAATATTTAATAAAACTACATGTTAATCACAATTTAGAATTGGTAATTTTGAAGTATGACTTATTGTATCATAATACATCAGGTCAAATACTCCAAAATGAAGAATCAACTTTTTCACTGGTATAAGCAGAACTGCAAAGGAAGATAAACAGCTACATAAGACTTTGTACTATCTTACTCTTTATTACCAAGTGGAACAAAGTTTATAAGATGACTTATTCCATTATGGGTGAGGTTAAGTAACAAAACCTACAGAGAACCAGTAATACCCATAACTAGTTTCCTTATTTCTATTCACATTAACAAAAGAACTACAGGTTAGACAGGTTGAACCACAAAAACCATAGTCAGGGGATAACAGGTAGGCTAGCACTGCAGATCTATAGGATGTCACTAAGGCATTATGTATTAAGGAAACACTTAATAATGAATAGTTTGCATCCCCCACCCCCAGGATGGCAATCAGCATTAGTGTTAGTCACGCTACTGAATATAACCAAATGACAATCAGTTTTGTTCCTATATACTACTTAACACTGTCTAATAAACTGGCCTTCCTTCAAATACACAGAACAAGCAAAAATGCATCAAAAGGAAAATTTAACGGGGTGCCTCGGTAGCTCAGTCAGTTGTGTCCTACTCTTGATCTCAGCTCTGGTCTTGATCTCAGGGTCATGAGTCCATGCCCAGCATGGAGCCTACTTAAAAAAAAAAAAAAGGAAAATGTATGAAAAATTATAGACCCAGGTACCCTACTAATTCAAATATGAATTATACATGGATTATTTCTTCCATTATGTAGAGCACTCTGGGATAAGGAAATGTGAAATATTAGAGTTGCTTTCCCTCAATATTTTGATTAGAACAAGACCAGGTAATTAACACAAAAGAATTCAGAATGGACAAAAAGGACTGTCTTAGCAACTGAATTTAGTTTCTAGAGCTCCATGTCGGTTCAGTAGTCACTAACCACTTGTGGCTATGTATATTTAATTAAACTGAAAAGTCAATTCCTCAGCTGTACTAGCCACAATTTCATGTGGATAGTGCCTACCACATTTGTTACCAAAAGGATATATAACATCTTTTTTTTTAATTGAAGTGTTGTTGACATATGATATTGACTTCAGCTATACAACAGTGATTCAAAGTTTATACACATTAAGAGATGATCACCACAAGTCTACAAGGATATATGTATATTTACACACACACACACACACACACACACACACACACACGATTTCTATCATCCTAGGAAATTTTAATAAACAATGTGTTCTAAAGGGTAGAGGCCAGGTCCAATGTTTTTCTGCACATACTATAGTTCTTAATATAGTACCTGAATACGGTAGGCACTTCAATATTTGATTTAATAAAGACAAATTACTAGAGTGGCAGAAATGATCCTACAAACATGTCTTGTTTGGATAACAGTCTTTTAGAATTGGAATATTTTAAAATTTAGATCTTGTCTCTAAAATAGGCAGTAAGAGCCCAAACGGAAACAAATTACCACAGCAGAGAAGTGGTTGGCACCAGCTGCTTCTATAATGGCTTACCTGTTCAGTCATTGCCGATCCCACTTTGTATGTATGTCCCTTACGCTCACCTGCTTCACTAATTTATGTTACTTGCCCAGACCCTGAATCCATGTTATCTGTGACCTTTGCTCTATATAGTCTATGAACATTTAAAAATTATTTTTTCTAAGTAATAATAAAGATTAATTTTGATCAGTTTTCTAAAGCTGTAGATAGTGTTACTTAAAACTGTATGGCTCCATTTTGATACATAATCCTTTCAACAATGCAAACCCTTAACTACTCTTTTTATACAAATGAAAACTTTTGAATAAGAAATATTCATTTTGTGTCTAGTTGGCAATCATAAGATTGCCTAGATCATAAGAACTAATCCATTCAGGAAGACTTTCTCAAAGACACATCTTTTTTTTTGAAGATTTTATTTATTATAAATATAAATTTATTTGAGAGAGAGAGTGAGAGAGAGAGCATGAGGGAGGTAAGGGGCAGAAGGAGAAGCAGGCACTCCGCTGAGCAGGGAGCTCGATGCGGTGCTTGATCCTGGGACTCCGGGATCATGACCTGAGCCAAAGGCAGACACTTAACTGACTGAGCCACCCAGGCACCCTCAAAGACACATCTTAATAATTCAACTTTTGAAATTAATAAAAAAAGGTTCTCTGGGAACTACTGAAATGAAAAAAATGTGTTTGTTTTAACTTCACAATATTACCACAATTCATTTACTCATATTTGATTACAACAGCAGGTATACAATAAGCATTCCAACTGACTGAATTAATAAATTATATCCTTGCCTAGATAATAAAAAAAACATGCTGCAAGTGTCATCAGATAAAAACAAAATGTTAGTACTCAAATAGTGAACTGTGAAATTCTGGTTTGGTAACTTTTCCTGAACTCATTATTTGTTATTTGTTTCTGCTATTTGTATAGAGTATCTACAGCGAGAGAACAATTTCCCTTTCATTTAAATCTTACTCTCTTGGTGATTGAGGGTTTTTTTATGGTATCTATTTATACTAGATTTAAAAAAATTATCTACTTCCTCAGCTTCAGCCACTTATTATTATACCAGCTCATTAATTGTAATTGTTGTGAGCCAAATTACAAACAGAAAAACAAAAGTTTCTGTTTTCCAAAGAGCTGGAGTATGAATTGGTATCGTTCCTTAGCTCAACTCCAGTAATTAAGCCTAAAAAGATACCTATTTCAGAGTTGTTTATTATCAGGACCAATTCTTTCTTTCCACAAGATCAGAAAAGCCTAATTTTTTATTCCTTAATATTAGTTCTAACTGAAAATTGTTTTTAAAGTAATGCAATAACAGAAGTTTTGGTATAGAAAAATTCATTAGATTTTCAAAAATGAGATTAGATCAATTTCCCATTTACTTTGGTAAGAAATACATAAACTATTATTCTCAGAAATAAAGGATTTTATTCTTTTGGCTTAACCTCTTTCAAATAATATACTTAAGGATTTAATAGTTTTTAATTACCTAAAAAATGCTAGATTTAAACGCATTCTCAAGCTCAAGCAATTTTTACCAAGTTAAAATAATTCCAAACATAGCCAGCAGGTTCAAAAACTATTTCAAACATCTAAAAATATCTTGTGATATTTTTTAAAAGTAATTTTAAAAGATAGGTCAACAAACTGGTATTATTAAAAACATACAATCCAGAGTGATAAAAGGAATGCTACACACACACACACACACACACACACACACACACAACATGCTCCTCCAGTTCCCTAAAGATGGCATTTGAGATTGTTGGCCAACAAAACAAAACAAAACAAACAAAAAAACAAAAACAAAAACCCCCAAAATTTCATTTAATCTCAGTGACAGTAAAAATGCTTAATAAGACAGTTATTGCTAAATAACACAGTTACAGACTATCAAATGATCATAACTAGGTATAATAACCTCCAACAGTGCTATACTTATTAAAAGGAAAGCATCACAAGGAAGCAACCCAAGTGTCCACTGACGGATGGGTAGATAAACAAAATGTGGTATATACATACAATGGAATATTATTCACGCTTAAAAAAGGAAGGAAATTCTGACATGTTACAACATGGCTGAACTTTGAAGACATTATGCTAAGTGAAATGAGCAAGTCACAAAAGGACATTTACTGATTGATTCCACTTACATGTCAAATGCATCGAAACAAAAAGTAAAATAGTGTTTGCCAGGACCTGGGGACTGGGTTAATGGAATGTTAGTGTTTAATGGGACCAGAGTTTCAGCTAAGATAAAAAGAATTCTGGAGACAGACGGTGGTGACAGTTGCACAATATGATGGATGTACTTAATCACAGACCTGCACACTCCAAATGGTTAAGATGGTAAATGTTATGAGTATTTTATCACAACCAAAAAAAAAAAAAAAATTAAGCATCACAATTTGACTAAATAAATACTTCTCACAGAACAGCTAAATGGAAATATTAAGTCACCAATAAAGGAAAGAGTGTTTCCCAGAGAAGGAAACATTAGATTTGCTGAGAAAAAGTTAAAGGAATCCCACAGTGAATCAAGCTGTACTGTATTACCGCACCATAACTGAGAGCTGAGCATTTCACTTCTACAGGATCAAGGGGGATAGAGTATACTGGAGCTCTTTTAAGAAGTCACAAGGCTAGACAAAGTAAAGTCAAAGCAGAATTGTAGAGTGCTTGGTGTTTGTTGTTTGGTTTGATTTCATTTTAGGGACTGTCAACAGAGCTGGCCTTGAGCAAGTCACACACTGAGCAACAAGAAAAACAAAACCCAGAAATATATTATTTGTTAATTGTGTCCAGTTATTTTTAACTTCTTAGAAGACTATTGTAGTGAAAAAGCATAATAAAAGTACAACTCTCAGGTCACAAAGAGCATAGTAAGGAAAAACTAGGGTAGGGATGACGATATCACCATTAATAAGAAATAACTCATACACAAGAAGGATAAAATTAATGTAGAACACAAAAACAAGAGATCATCCTTTTGCATATAAATTCATCTGATGTATTTATGCCCAAATGTTATGATCACTAAGTGTTAACATAGTACAGCAAAACATTGTGTTCCCTCTCTCGCTGGCTGTCTCTCTCTCTCTGTCAAATAAATAAATAAAATCTTAAAAAAAAAAAATACAGATCTGAACTTATTTAAACAGTTTCATGAAATCACTTAATTCTTCCATAGCTCCATATTTGCAATAAATATTTTTGCATGACAAATAACACACCACAGATTTTTTTTTTAAGTTTTATTTTAAGTACGCTCCATGCCCAACATGGGCTTGAACTCATGACCCTAAGATTAAGAGTCACATGCTCTACTGAGCCAGGCAGGTGTCCCCCACACCACAGATTCTTAAATGAAAGCTCAATCCTAGAAGTTCATCACATACCAACCTATGACTTCTTCATTCTTACACACATAGTCTCAGCATACTGTTATCTTCAATGAAGACACTATGGAAATACACTTTCTGATAGCTATCCTCATTATGCCTTCTATGGTGCAAAAGAAGAAAGAAAAGAGGGGAAAACAATTAGCTTATAAAGCATGATCAGCTCTCTACGTCTCTTACGCCTAACTTTAATCAGTCTGTCAGCCACACAACTTAAGTATTAAAAAAAAAAAAAAGTAATCCTAAAATGTAAACCTCACAAAGGGAAGAGTTACTATTTACTATACTCCAGGCACTTTATGTATATCATAAAAAAAAAAAACCTACAATAACCTCCTGAGCCAGAAATTATCCCCATTTTTATAAGAAAACTTGCCTAATGCTAAGTAACACATACCAAAGCCAGACAGCAAATATGTGTTAACTATGAGATTTAAACCTAAGTCTACAGAATGCCAAAATTTGAATAACCTACTAGACTAGTCAGTGATTTTAACTAGCCTTGAAGTTATTGACTAGTAAATTCCAAAAACAAATTGGGCAGGTATATATAAGGTTACTGATTTATTATGTTGCCATTTAAGATACTATCAATTATTTTCATCATTTCTTAAAAGAGTACATTTTGACATCAAGAAAGAAAGTAAAGAGAAGTAGAAATGGAAAAATCTCAGAATGGAGGAGCGTCCACCCCTTTACTTACAAATTCACAATTTTGTATCAGTATATTCAGAACACATCATATATTGTTCTTAATGTGAAAATATCATGAACAGCACTGGTCCATGACCCAGAGGCTGTTAACATGTTTGAGTACCTTCAAAAAAATGCATACTTTATTATTATTATTATTATTATTATTATTAGCTCAGTGAGGTTTCCTTTTCCTTTTCTTCAGGAACCAAACTGATAATGCACCAGGAATAGACAGGCTCAAGTATCTTTATTGTAAAAACAGGTCCTTCTAACTGATATAGGCTCATTAGCAGATAAAAGAATCCCTCCCCCTCCTCAAAGCTCCCATGAGAATAAGAGATTAGATAACTTTTACTGATATGGTAAGAAGTAAGTTTTGTGATTTAAAGGTATACCTACTTTCTAAGAATTTATCCTATTACACATGTAAGTTCCTTTTGTTTGCTGAACATCTGAAAATTTGGCTATGCTGAGAGGAGGAGTATGAGACTGGACTGTTCTACCTTAGCAAGAGAAGAATCTGGAATTTTGATGGCAAATAAGGAAGAAAGGACTGAAGAAGAGACAGGAAGCTGAGGAGAGAGGAGCCATCTATAGGATATGAAACAGTACACTACGGGAGGAAGGACTAAGTGAAACGTGGGTATCATTATGGAAACCAGTTAAATACTGTATGTCAATGAACATACAGAAACAAAAACCCAGGGAGCAGAGAATGCCATAAGAACTTAAGGGCCCACCACCAAGAAAACAGAAATCTTGAAGAGACTTAGGATTTCCAAGGGTATAAATTGTGGATTCAAATTTACCTTACCTAAAGCTTGAAGGTAAGATTTCAACATGAATTTGCCTTTCACATCAACTAGGCAGCTATCAAGAACAAACTTAATGAAAAAGCAAATACTGGCAAGAAGAGCTACAAGAGATGCTGCACAAAGTAGAGGGCTAGGGTAAGGACCTGAGCAGACAGGAGATATGCTGCGGTTACTGGAGTATAGATACTTCTGGGATAAAAAGCAGAGAAAAACCGCCAAAAGAAAGAGGAACTAGAGTACACGGGTTAAGAGGAATTTGTGCTCTCAAGGCAGAGACCCGGATTTTGATCTTGGTTTAGGCTAAGATGCGACTATGGAGATGTTATTTAACTTCTCTAAACTTTAGCTGTCTTGCCTATAGAGTGGAGATAACAGCACTACGTCAGTAGATCTGTCTTAAGTGATGTAAGACCAATATGAACTAGTTATAATGTTCTTAATAATGAAACTTGTCACTTGTATTATTTTTGCTTCAGTTGTACTGAGACACAGCCCCTTCAGCCAATAGAAAATTCTCAGCCTGAGATGGGGAACTCAATTATTATGACTAAAGGTAATAAACTTTAAATTATGTACCTGTCAAGTAGCTCCACCTTAAGCAAAATGATGCAATGCAGTTACGCTCCCTCATAAATACCAAAACAAACACAAAAAAAAGTTTAATACATGTAAAACCTGATGATTTTCTGACATGAGACTTATTTATTCAACAAACATAAGTAACTGCTATGAACAAGTTGCTCTGCTCAGGACTAAAGGGGAAAAAGACATCGATAAGATATTCTCAATAATTTTAAGCACTCAACTAAGGGGAGAAAATGAGGTAGGATACAAACAACTACAGTGCAATGCAATATATGATAAATATCATCAAACAGAAAACATCCTACTTAAGTTTTGAGAACAGATTATACATGACAAGGGGTAAGGAAAAAAAATCTGAATTGAACCTTAAAAAAAGCATTTCAGTAGACAGAATACAGCAAGAATATATATGTAAGGAAATATTAGTAATCATGGAGTGCCTGAAAAATAAGCTGCTTACATGAAAAAAGTCAAGAATTAAAAGATATTTTGGGATACAACAATGACAGCCATCAATGCTAAGCTAAAGAATTAGGACTATCTCACAGGCAGTAAGGAGTTACTGAATGTTGGAGACAACTTCTGAATCTGGCAGTTGTACATAATCTAAATAAAACAGAGGAAGACTGAAGAGGTGGAATATCAAGATACTGTATTGTCCAAACGATAATGCAGGCCCAAATGTGGATGGTAGCAAAGTAATGAATGAATTCAAATTATAAAATTAAAAATAAAAAAAAAAATCAACTGAAGAAGCTTAGACAGTACTCAAATAAAAAAGACCAGCAGATTTCTAGCATGGGCAAGAAGGGGAAGCATGATAACTTTAAAAATTTAGAGAAGTCAGATGTAGCAAAAGAGTAATAGAATCAGTCACAGAAATCAGTCACTTTTTTATTTAAGCATTTGTCAAGCATAAGCCATAGGCCAGGTGCTAGGTACATAAAGATGAGTAAGACCTAGTTGCTGCAATAAACGCAAGAGACACACATATAACTTAAAAATTAATTCCTATATTGGGTGATATATTCAGTAACAGGAGCCACAAAATGGGAAGTAAGCTAATTTGCCAATGGATCAAATGCTATAGACCAGTTGCTAAAATTACTTAACAAAAATGTATCTTAAATAAAATGTTTGATTATAGGATACAAATATATTCATATATTCAATCAATATATATGCTTTTCTTAGTAGAACTTTAAAGAGTGTCCAATTTGCCAAAAGATTTTCAGGCAGACGATCAATACCACCATTCTTTAAGTTAGAGCAAAGGCAAAGATACAGAGGAATAAAAGCAGTGTAGTTCCAAGAACTGCAAATCTTTAATATGACAGAATAATATACAGGGAGAAAAATCTGAAAGGATTGAGAAGGGATGGATAATGGAAGGTCTGATATATTTTATTGTAAAATTAATGGAAAATTATAAAGGTCCTAAACGGAGAAGTTCTTTCTAACCTATACTCCCTTCTTAGAGAACAGTCCCTGTCCCAAACTCATAGGAGAGTCCTTGAGTACTGAGAACTCCATCCCTCCATTGCTATAAATGACCAGATCAGGAGCCCATGTTCTGTAAAGGGCCAATCAAATTTTCTTATTAACAATTTATAACTGTGGCACGGAATAAGTGACTCAGTTAACTGTAGATATTAGACTTAAAGAGTTCACGGAAATTCAGAAGTTGGGAGTGCCATTTGGGGGCCATATGAAAGAGAACCAGTATATAGGAGATATAAAGCAGTATATATACTTAAAGAAGAGATAGGAGAACACATAGCCCTAGAAAGAAAGAAAGCCTCTAGTTTCCTGTTCAGTAGTCATGGGACATGGCTATATATTCCACCTTTGGATAAAGTGAGATGTCCCTGTAGCCTTCCAATAAATTCAATTTTTGTTTAAGCTAATTTAAATGAGTTTCTATTCCATCAATCCTGACAAAACACATTGATTAATTCTGGTGGTTAATCTAAAGAATAAATCAGAGGACAAATAGGCTAGAAACAGGCAGAACACATGAACTAGGGAAAGAGTTATCAAAAGAAGCAATAGTAGCAAATATAGGCAGATTACGATGAAAGAAAAATAGCCGATATTGTGCAGGGTCCACGAAGTTTCATTTAAACAACAGAGTTTCAGGAGGCTGAAACAGTTATCAATTGCCTCAAGGGACCAGAAGGAGCAGAAGGTCACTGATGCTTTTATGAGAATAATTTCAACAGAATAATTGGGACAGAAGTAATATTTTAAAAAGTTAAGAAGTGTTAGAAAATTAACACAACTAAGAAATTTCTTTTAAAGGGATGCCTGGGTGGCTCAGTCAGTTACAGCTCAGGTCATGATCTCAGGGTCCTGGGATTGGGCCCCACATCCTTGCTAGGCAGGGAGACTGCTTCCCCTTTCTGTCTGCCACTCCACTTCCCCTGCTTATGTTCTCTCTCTCTCTGACAAATAAATACAAATTAAAAAAAATAGTAAAGAAAAAATTTCTTTTAAGGAATGTGATGATTAAAAGAAGTATGAGGAGGGGCGCCTGGGTGGCACAGCGGTTAAGCATCTGCCTTCAGCTCAGGGCGTGATCCCGGCATTGTGGGATCGAGCCCCATATCAGGCTCCTCCGCTATGAGCCTGCTTCTTCCTCTCCCACTCCCCCTGCTTGTGTTCCCTCTCTCGCTGGCTGTCTCTATCCTGTCAAATAAATAAATAAAATCTTAAAAAAAAAAAAAAAAGAAGTATGAGGGGACAACAGTATTAAAAAAAAAAGGAGAAATGCAAACTTTTTTTAAGGCAAAGAGTCAGGGGAAAATGAAAGCCCCATCCTGCAAAAGAATGGAATGATATTCCAAAGGAAGCAGAAATCTAGGAAATCATACCCTCAATGAGATCAAATAATTTTTCCTTAAAATTGATTAACAGCAACAAAAGCCAGTAACGGCTGAAGTTCCAAGAAATCTTAAAGTCAAGAGAAGAAAAGTTGAGGAAACTCACATTATTAAATACTATGTATCACTCGGTAGAGGCAGTGACTAGGTGAGTGATTTGTTGAGAACAAAGGAGTTTAGGAATAGATTGGACTTAGGAAAATATAGGTTTGACCCACAACTGGGGAATATGATGGGGAGTTAACAAGAACTAAATCAAGGATTTTATTGACCAAAGGCTTCAGGGGATGTAACAAAAAAGAGAAAAACCACAAACTGTTACTGTAAGGAAAAAGCGAGTTATTAACGATTTAGGTGAGGATAACTTCAAGTATAATTCATTACATAACCTAGTATGATGTACCCTTAACATCTAACTCACAAAAATTAAATAAGGCTATTCAGAAATGTTTCTGCCTAAAAACTGAAAAACATTCTATTTTAAATTTACATTATAAGAAATATTGATATTTATTTCATATTTTAAAAATTAAATAACTCAGACGTTTATTTTACTCTGTATTCAAAAATCAACTTCAGATGTATTGACTTACATATAAAAATAGAACTCCAAAACTCTTAGAAAATATAGATAACTTATCTATTAGACCCAAAGAAAGAATTTTACACAAAAAGCAATTACAATACAAGACTGATAAATTCGATTAAAATTAAAGTTTGCTTTTTTTTTTTCACCAAAAGATACCACAGCAGTAACAAGAGTAAGATTCCAGGTTTATAAATAACAGGAAATTCTACAATAATACTTTTATATCCAGCATTAAATCTAATCGACTCCAGCACTTTATTAACAAGCTATGCACATAACTAAATAACTGATTGTTCATTAAAGAAATAATAACAAAAGTAATAATAATAATAATTAGTTTGCACTGAAGAGATACGGAATGGGAAAAACCAGCAGTTCATAAACCACTTACAGATAAAATTGTCACTACTTTTTTGCTTGTGAATTCATTCTTTTTTAAAAAATATTTTATTTATTTATTTGACAGAGAGACAGCCAGCGAGAGAGGGAACACAAGCAGGGGGAGCGGGAGAGGAAGAAGCAGGCTCCCAGTGGAGGAGCCTGATGGGGGCTCCATCCCAGAACGCCGGGATCACGCTCTGAGCCAAAGGCAGACGCCTAACAACTGAGTCACCCAGGTGCCCCTGTAAATTCATTCTTTAATTGAATCAACTAACTTTTGAGTGTCTGGTACATATTAGGTGATACAGTATTTTATGACTTTCTGTGATTGTTCATTTGGACAGTCTGTCAATCCACAGGTCAAAACTGTAACTTTACGGAGGGAGTTAAGAGGGCGGAGGAGTAGGGGACCCCTTTTTCAGCCGGTCCCCTGAGTCGAGTTGGATAGGTACCAGACCAGCCTGAACATCCACGGAATCAGCCTGAGACGCAGGAAGATACATCTGGATCTCTACAAATGAACGTCTCCAGCGCTGAGAATTGAGGTACGAAGCGGGGAACCATGAAACCATGCACAGATATCGGAAGATAAACGGAAGGGGGAGGGAGCCGCCCGTTCGGGTGCCGGGAAGTGGTAGCCACCTGCACAGGGGAGTGGGCGGACTCGAGGACCAGCACCCGCCAGAGAGCAGACTGAGACCCTGAGCCGGGGAACACGCTCGACCAGACTGAAACAGAGCTCCGGTGCGCTCACTGGAACCAGAGTGAGACCGGAAGCTCCGGGAGCGCGCGGGGGCGGGTGGTGGCTGGCAGTGTTAGAAACCCAAAGGACAGAGACGCGCCGGCCCTGGAAGTGAGGGCTGGGATGCCCGGTGTGGGGCGCACATCCTGAGACGCTGCAGGGTTGAGCAGCACCAACAGAAACAGAGTTAAAGTGGCCAGAATATCAGTGGAGAACGGTCCGCGATCCCTCTGTTCTGAGACAGAGGCTGAGATTCGGCCACTGCTGCTCTGACTCTCAGAAGAGGCACAGCAAACCGCCAGGGAAAGCCACCAGAGAACAAAAGCCTGGAAATACCGGCTCACAGTGTGCCCATTCCCATCCCCCCTCGCAGGGGACACGGACACTCTACCCAAACAGGGTTGCCTGAGTATCGGCGCGGCAGGCCCCTCCCCCAGAACACAGAAGGCAGGCTGAAAAGTCAAGAAGTCCAAAACCCGGGCACCTGGGTGGCGCAGTCATTGAGCCCGTCTTCAGCTTAGGGCGTGATTCCGGCGTTCCGGAAATGAGTCCCTCATCGGGCTCCTCCGCTGGGAGCCTGCTTCTTCCTCTCCCACTCCCCTGCTTGTGTTCCCTCTCTCGCTGGTTGGCTCTCTGCCACATAAATAAATAAATAAAATCTTTAAAGAAGAAGCCCACACCCCTAAGATCCCTATAAAACAAGGGGCACGGCCTGGGACCCAGTCAATAATTTGGGCTATGGAAAACCCCGCAACCTCTCCTCATCAGAATGACAAGAAGGAGAAGCCCCCCACCCCCGCAAAGAAAAGACAGTGAGTCTGTGGCCTATGCCACAGAAATAATGGATATGGATGTAACCAAAGTATCAGAAATGGAATTCAGAGTAACGATGGTCAAAATGATGAGTAGAATTGAAAAAACTATTAACGAAAAGGTTACTGAGAATATAGAATCCCTAAGGACAGAAATGAGAGCGAATCTGACAGAAATTAAAAATTCTATGAGCCAAATGCAGGCAAAACTAGAGGCTCTGACGGCCAGGGTCGCAGAAGCAGAGGAACGGGTTAGTGAATTGGAGGATGGGTTAATAGAGGAAAAAATGAAAATAGAAGATGGTCTTAAAAAAATCCACGCCCACGAATGTAGGTTACGGGAGATTACTGACTCAATGAAACGATCCAATGTTAGAATCATCGGCATCCCCGAGGGGGTGGAGAAAAACAGAGGTCTAGAAGAGATATTTGAACAAATTGTAGCTGAAAACTTCCCTAATCTAGCTAGGGAAACAAACATTCGTGTCCAAGAGGCAGAGAGGACCCCTCCCAAGCTCAACCACGACAAACCTACGCCACGTCACGTCATAGTGCAATTCGCAAATATTAGATGCAAGGATACAGTATTGAAAGCGGCCAGGGCAAAGAAATTTCTCACGTACCAAGGCAAAAGCATCAGAATTACGTCAGACCTGTCTACACAGACCTGGAATGAGAGAAAGGGTTGGGGGAGCATATTTAAAGCTCTTTCAGAGAAAAACATGCAGCCAAGGATCCTTTATCCAGCAAGGCTGTCATTCAGAATTGATGGAGAAATAAAGACATTTCAGAATCGCCAGTCACTAACCAATTTTGTAACCACGAAACCAGCCCTACAGGAGATATTACGGGGGGTTCTATAAAAGTAAAAAGGCCCCAAGAGTGATACAGAACAGAAAGTCACAGCCAATACAAACAAAGACTTTACTGGCAACATGGCAACATTAAAATCATATCTCTCAGTAATCAGTCTTAATGTAAATGGTTTGAACCATCCCATAAAGCGCCACAGGGTTGCAGATTGGATAAAAAGAAATGACCCATCCATTTGCTGTCTACAAGAGACTCATTTCGAACCCAAAGATGCATTCAGACTGAGAGTAAGGGGATGGAGTACCATCTTTCACGCCAATGGACCTCAAAAGAAAGCTGGGGTAGCAATTCTCATATCAGATAAATTGGATTTTAAACTACAGACTATAGTTAGAGATGCAGAAGGGCACTATATTATTCTTAAAGGATGTATCCAACAAGTGGATATGACAATTATAAATATATATGCCCCCAACAGGGAAGGCAGCAAGATACACAAGCCAACTCTTAACCACAATAAAGACATATAGAAAAAAATACACTAATAGTAGGACCTCTACACTCCACTATCAGCAATAGACAGATCACCTAAGCAAGAAATCAGCAAAGAAACAAGAGCTTTGAAAGCCATACTCGACGAGTTGGACCTCATAGATATATATAGAACACTACACCCCAGAACCAAAGAATACTCATTTATTCTAATGCCCATGGAACATTCTCAAGAACAGACCATGTTCTGGGTCACAAAACAGGTCTCAACCGATACCAAAAGACCGAAATTATTCCCCGCACATTCTCAGACCACAACGCTCTGAAATTGGAACTCAATCACAAGGAAAAATTTGGAAGAAACTCAAACACTTGGAGACTAAGAACCATCCTGCTCAGGAATGATTCGATAAACCAGGAAATCAAAAATCAATTTAAACAATTTATGGAGACCAACGAGAATGAAAACACAACGGTCCAAAACCTATGGGACACTGCAAAGGCAGTCCTAAGGGGGAAATACATAGCCATCCAAGCCTCACTCAGAAGAATAGAAAAATCTAAAATGCAGTTTTTATATTCTCACCTCAAGAAACTGGAACAGCAACAGAGGGACAGGCCTAATCCATGCACGAGGAAGCAGCTGACCAAGATTAGAGCAGAAATCAATGAATTAGAAACCAGGAGTACAGTAGAGCAGATCAACAGAACTAGAAGCTGGTTCTTTGAGAGAATTAATAAAATTGACAGACCACTGGCAAGACTTATCCAAAAGAATAGAGAAAGGACCCAAATTATTAAAATTATGAATGAAAAAGGAGAGGTCACAACCAACACCAATGAAATTGGAAGGATTATTAGAAACTTTTATCAATAGCTTTATGCCAATAAATCAAGCAATCTGGAAGAGATGGAGGCCTTCCCAGAAACCTATAAACTACCAAGACTGAAGCAGGAAGAAATTGATTTTTTAAATAGGCCAATTAATTATGAAGAGATTGAGTCAGTGATAAACAACCTTCCAAATAACAAAACTCCAGGCCGGACGGTTTTCCTGGGGAATTCCACCAAACATTCAAAGAAGAAATAATACCTATTCTCCTAACGCTATTTCAAAAAATAGAAACAGAAGGAAAGCTACCAAACTCATTCTATGAGGCCAATATTACCTCGATCCCCAAACCAGGCAAAGACCCCCTCAAAAAGGAGAATTACAGACCGATTTCCCTAATGAATATGGACACCAAAATCCTCAACAAGATCCTGGCTAAAGAAGCCAACGGTACATTAAAAGGATTATCCATCATGACCAAGTGGGATTCATCCCTGGGATGCAAGAGTGGTTCAACATTCACAAATCTATCGGTGTCTTAGATTTTATCCAGAAAGAAAAATTCAAAAATCATATGATTCTCTCAATAGATGCAGAAAAAGCATTTGACAAAATACAGCATCCTTTCCTGATTAAAACCCTTCAGAGGGTAGGGATAGAGGATACATTCCTCAATCTCATAAAAACCATCTATGAAAAGCCTACAGCAAATATCATTCTCAATGGGGAAAAGCTGGAAGCCTTTCCCTTAAGATCAGAAACACGACAAGGATGCCCACTCTCACCATTATTATTCAACATAGTACTAGAAGTCCTTGCAACAGCAATCAGACAACAAAAAGGGATAAAAGGTATCCAAACCGGCAAAGAAGAAGTCAAAATGTCTCTCTTCGCAGATGACATGATACTCTATATGGAAAACCCAAAAGAATCCACTCCCAAACTATTAGAAGTTATAGAGCAATTCAGTAATGTGGCGGGATACAAAATCAATGCTCAGAAATCAGTTGCATTTCTATACAAATAATGAGACTGAAGAAAGAGAAATTAGGGATTCCATCCCATTTACAATAGCACCAAAAACCATACGTTACCTTGGAATTAACTTAACCGGAAACGTAAAGAATCTATATTCTAGAAACTATAAATCACTCTTGAAAGACATTGAAGAAGACACAAAAAGATGGAAAAATATTCCATGCTCATGGATCGAAGAATTAACATAGTTAAAATGTCCATGCTACCCAGAGCAATCTACAATTTCAATGCTATCCCAATCAAAATACCGATGACATTTTTCAAAGAACTGGAACAAACAGTCCTTAAATTTGTATGGAAACAGAAAAGGCCCCAAATCACCAAGGAACTGCTGAAAAGGAAAAACAAAGCTGGGGGCATCACAATGCCGGATTTCGAGCTATACTACAGAGCTGTGATCACAAAGACAGCATGGTACTGGCACAAAAACAGACACATAGACCAATGGAACAGAATAGAGAGCCCAGAAATGGACCCTCTCTTTGGGCAACTAATCTTTGATAAAGCAGGAAAAAACATCCGGTGGGAAAAAGACAGTCTCTTCAATAAATGGTGCTGGGAAAATTGGACAGCTACATGCAAAAGAATGAAACTTGACCACTCTCTCACACCATACACAAAGATAAACTCCAAATGGACGAAAGACCTCGATGTGAGACAGGAATCCATCAAAATCCTTGAGGAGAACATAGGCAGCAACGTCTACGACATTGGCCAAAGCAACCTTTCTCATGACACATCTCCAAAGGCAAGAGAAACAAAAGATAAAATGAACTTGTGGGACTTCATCAAGATAAAAAGCTTCTGCACAGCCAAGGAAACAGTCAAAAAAACTCAGAGGCAGCCCACGGAATGGGAGAATATATTTGCAAATGATGCTACAGATAAAAGACTGGTATCCAAGATCTACAAAGAACTTCTCAAACTCAATACGCAAGAAACAAATATACAAATCATAAAATGGGCAGAAGATATGAACACTTTTCCAATGATGACATACAAATGGCTAACAGACACATGAAAAAATGTTCAAAATCATTAGCCATCAGGGAAATTCAAATCAAAACCACACTAAGATACCACCTTACGCCAGTTAGAATGGCAAAAATTGACAAGGCAAGAAACAACAATTGCTGGAGAGGATGTGGAGAAAGGGGATCCCTCCTACATTGTTGGTGGGAATGCAAGTTGGTACAGCCACTCTGGAAAACAGCGTGGAGGTCCCTTAAAAAGTTAAAAATTGAGCTACCCTATGAACCAGCCATTGCACTTCTGGGTATTTACCCCAAACATACAGACGTAGTGAAGAGAAGGGCCATATGCACCCCAATGTTTATAGCAGCATTGTCCACAATAGCTAAATCGTGGAAGGAGCCGAGATGCCCTTCAACAGATGACTGGATTAAGAAGTTGTGGTCCATATATACAATGGAATATTACTCAGCTATCAGAAAGAACGAGTTCTCAACATTTGCTGCAACATGGATGGCACCGGAGGAGATAATGCTAAGTGAAATAAGTCAAGCAGAGAAAGACAATTATCATATGATTTCTCTCATCTATGGAACAAAAGAACTAGGAGGATCGGTAGGGGAAGAAAGGGATAAAGAAAGGGGGGGTAATCAGAAGGGGGAATGAAGCATGAGAGACAATGGACTCTGGAAAACAAACTGAGGGCTTCAGAGGGGAGGGGAGTGGGGGGATGGGATAGGCTGGTGATGGGTAGTGGGGAGGGCACGTATTGCATGGTGCACTGGGTGTTATATGCAACTAATGAATCAAAGAACTTTACATCAGAAACCAGGGATGTACTGTATGGTGACTAACATAATATAATAAAAAAACATTAAAAAAACAAAAACAAAAACACAAAAGTGTAACTTTACCCTTTCTATAAGTGCAGGCTTGCTCATCACAATTACATAAATGATTCCAAATATTTGCCAAAAGGTAAAACATTTAAAACTGTTCCTCCCACAAACTCCCTAAAAGAAAGTGAAATGACAAGTTACAAACTAAGAGAAAAATTTCACAGTATACACAAAGGATTAACATGAAGAGTATAATAAAGTACTCCTGTAAGTCAATAGGAAAAACAGAAAAATAGGCAAGAGACATGAACAGGCATTTCACTGATAAGGAACCATGAAAAGCCAGTAAACATAAAAAGAAACGTTCTACATCAGTGATGATCTGGAAAATGCAAATCAAGAGCACAATGTGATAACATTCTACACTCTTCTGGTTTGTAAAAATTAAAGATAGTATCAATTGTAAGACGGATAATCAAAGGATTTTTCATCTCATATACTGCTGATATGAATATAAATTGGTGCAATCATCATCTTCTAGAGTTGGGCATTCACCTACCCTGTGAGACAGCAATTCTATCGTTAGGTATATAATTAATAGAAACTCCTATATATATACAACAGGAAAAATGCACAATATCCAGAGTAGCATTGTTCACCATTACAAAAACCAAAGAGTAACTAAATGCTCAACAAGGGAGACTGAGTAGTAAATCAATAACCAAACATTCAACAAGGAAGAGTTGATGATAGTTACTCAATGAAATATTATACAGAAATTAAATGACTACAGGAACATGCAATGATATGAATAAATCAGCAGTCACAGATGAAAAATCAAGTTCAGAAAGATTATATTCAACATAATTACACAAAAAAACTAAAATAAAAGATGTATCTTTTTGAATTACATATCCAGCAAAGCTACATACAAATAAAGCAAGAGAATGAACACAGGACTCAAGATGATCATGACCTCCGTTGACAAGAAGGTGCAGATAGGGGGAGGTTAAGTTTCTAGCTTTTTTGGGAGGTGGGGAGTGAGTGGTGGTCCATGGGTGCTTACTACAGTGATAGATAGATGGATGGATAATTAATCTAATGCAGTGTATCTAAGGTTTAGTAAAAGTTAAAAAAAACCCAAATTTAATGAAATCAGTTCAATGAAAATTCTGAAACAGGCAAAACAGCACCTCCTTAGAGAATCACTAAGGTAGCAACTACAGGAAAGGGAAAACAATATGATTAATGTGTAAAATATATGATATTTAACACATGTATGATATTTAGATTTGTAAGTACATTTTCTATAATCTAAAACAAATTCCAAATTCTGTCATAACAACTTTCTAATAAATCAAGGTGTTTGTGAGCCAGGGAAGCAAAGCTTTAACTAATTAGAAAAAGCAAATCACTGCTGAGTTTCTAAAATAAATAGATCTTAATATGTTATGTATTTCTTATGTATCAGTTCATCTTTATAATGTGACACCAACATTTACCTTAAAACCTAAGGTATTTATTATCATCAAATACACTCCTCCCATACTTTCCTATTCATTTTAAAAGACAATATTTATACACATATTACACAATTTTTGTGAGATTGTGAAAAACCAAACATGACAATAGAGCTAATTTCAAATAAAATTTTATTAGATAAAATTAAGAGAAACGAGATATGTTTCAAAATAAATGTTTTCTATTTTCGCTTTTCTAAGATATTAGAGGCTTTTTGACTGTATGTTTTCCCATTCAAAATATTAAATATCTTTTTAAAGCTTTTTACTACTTTCCAATTTTTCAACTTTGCTGCCAAGTTTGAACACTGCTGTATATCAAAAGTTAATCATATTAAATGTTACATGATTTTTTCATAGAGTATAATTGGTTTTTGAAATACAGTAGATAATTTGATAATTGTTCAACGCAGTACATCTTACAAGGAAATGATGCAGAAGTAACTACTCTTTTTTTTTTTTTTAAAGATTTTATGTATTTATTTGAGAGAGAGAGTGCACGTGAGAGAGGAGCAGAAAGAGAAGCAGAAGCAGAAGGACAAGCAGACTGCGCTGAGCACGGAGAGGGATGCAGGGTTCGATCCCATGACCCTGAGACAGTGACCTGAGCTGAAATCAAGAGTTAGACGGTTAACCCACTGAGCCACCCAGGTGCCCTGAGAAGTAACTATTCTATTTAAATACCATATACACATCTTAAGTTTTAAGTGATTATTTATCTCTACAAACTACTACTCCACTGTTTTTTGTTTAATAGGGGACACATAGGAATAACCTGATAAAAGGCATAAAAATCTACGGTTGCCAAATTTGAAAAGCAAAAAGAGAAGAGCCCAAGGAATTAAAGGCAAAGCCCTGGGGTAAACAGACAATGCCTAGAAAGTGTCCCCCTACCAATCATTTGTGAATAGTAAAAGTTGTACAAAACTAGAAAAATCTGTATTATAATAATTAGAGATGACAGAAAAACAATCTATTTAGAGCCATCATTTTGTAACAGTAGTTTCAGCACAGATTTTTACTTAGGTAAAAGGTAGTTGACAAGTTATTTAAAGACATGCCTTATTCAATAAAGCATGCAGCATTCTACAAGAGTAGCAGTAATCAAATCTAAGCTGAAAAACCACATCGCATCAATTTATTATTCAAAGAGCTAATGCTATGTATCATTGTCCATTACTAAGTCTATACTATACTCTTCACTTATTTTTCTTCTCAACTGTATCTCAAAGCACTGACTCAAAATCAAAATATTTTTATATAAAAAGTCAATAAAGCCAGTTAGATCTACGTATCTATAACTAGTGGCAAGAAATTTTCTTAACTTATAGCTACTTCTATCTTAAAATGCTATGTACTTCATTTTTCTTTAAAATTCTAATAAGTGGAATAAATGGAGGAAAAAATATTAAATCAATACATTGTATACCTTCAAGTTATACAATATTGTATGTCAAATATATCTCAATTAAAAGGAGCGGGGACAGGGAGGAAACAGACTGAAATGCCTTGGGACTTTTAAGTTGGAAAAGTTTGTCAGTTATCTCTGAGTAACAGAACTATGAGCATTTTTTGTTTTCTTTGTGCTTTTCTGTTTTTACAGATTTTCTACAATGAACATGTATTATGTTCACAATTTAAAAGACCTGTAGGGGTGCCTGGATGGCTCAGCTGGCACTTAGTTAAGCGCCAGTTAAGCAACCAACTCTTGATTTTGGCTTAGGTCATGATCTCAGGGTTGTAGGTTCGAGCCCCATGTCAGGCTCCGTGCTGAGTATGGAGCCTGCTTAAGATTGTCTCTCCTTCTCCCTCTGCCCTTCTTGCTCATGCTCTGTCTCTCTCCTGAAAAAAGAGAAGGAAAGGAAAAGGAAAATAACTGTAAAATCCACCTTGCCTATCCTTGCCTATTACTTTCTCATGCTACATTCCTCCAACCCACCATAAAAACTTAATCATCCCGACAGAGACATTCCACTTTTCAGCATTACTGCAAAACTAGATGTCACCTAATTTCACACCAAATGGGTAAAATAACAGTGTGTTGTACGTAGGTATAACATAACTAGTGCAGAAATTCCTTTTGAACTTTTCAAGGGAATAGTTTTGGGACAAGGGATTCAAAATGTTAATTAAAATAATTTCTTAGGGTAATGATTATAATCAATTTCTTTTAAGATTTTATTTATTTATTTGAGAGAGAGAGAGAGAGAGAGAGAGACAGAGATAGCGACAGAGTACAAGCAGGGAGGAGAGGAAGAAGCAGACTCCCCGCTAAGCAGGAAGCCCAATGCTGGGCTCAATCCCAGGACCCTGAGATCATGACCTGAGCCGAAGTCAGACGCTTAACCAACTGAGCCACCCAGGTGCCCTATAATCAACTTCTGTTAGAACAGTCAAGACATTTCTCACTGTAAGTGACAAATGGAGGGCATCTTCTCATCAATGTATTGAATGCCTACTAAATGCCAAACACATAGCTTGGTTACACATGTGCTTAAAATTTTAAAGCCAAGTTTATCTTATGGATAGACTGCAGAGAAATGCAAAATCATTTGGAAGGATTTCAGCAAACATTCAACAACTTTCACCAGAAACCATAATTGTTAAATGATGAAAACCTGCAAAAAAGTTATTTTGCACCGTTAGTCTTTGTAGAATATTATACCTTATTCCCAAAAACAAAGCACTACTAAATTCTAGACTACCAATAGAACGTAAAAATCATTTTTTTTTGTTATAGAGGAACTTAACAAACAGTATAAAATTTATATTAAAGTTAACTCTGCTTAATTATATTTTTGGCCAATTTTTTGAAAATTCACACATCCATAACACTGCAATGCAAAATATTTACAGGTCCACACAACTGTGGGAGCTCAAAAAATGCACAGATCTGATTTTAAACTCAGATTTACAGTGTAACAATGAACAATCTACCTAACATTCCTACACACAGTTTCCTGATCTGTTAAATGGAAATAACACCTACCTTATTGGACTATAAAGATTAAATAAGGCAGAGTACCAAGTACAATGACTGAAATATAGCAAATGTTCAATAAATGTTATTTGCATTCTCTTCTAGAAAGTGAAGTCATATCTTCTCAACTTTATATCCTCCGATATATGATAGATTTTGTAGATACTCAATAAATGTTTCTTGAAATGAATCCCTGTAATTTAAGGCAAACTACCTCAAACTTTCACTTGAGCAAGTCACCTCTACTTAAATTCTGCTGAGAATGGAACTTAAGATTCTTTGCCTAATACTTTATTAGGCATTTTGATAAACATAAATCATGGATAATCGACAAGATAACTTTATTAGTATGGTATTCAATATCTGAATCTGCAGTCTACCAAATTACTGTTGTAGCCAGTATTTTCATTTTGAGATTCTTTAGATAGTTTTCATTAATCCAGTTTCCTTAAAAATAAACTTTAATTTCTTTGGCCCCACAAAAAAATATCTCACTAGGTTTCCCCTTCAAATAAAAAATAAAGAGAATGGGATAAAACAAGTTAGTTATGAGATAAAAATCAGAAATTGCCAATTAAGTTTATATATTTAACAGCCTATTTTTATTTTAACTACAGCAAATATTCTTCCTTATACATTGAAGCCTCTAGCCATCAAAGTTTATGTGTACTTTATTAATGATTCCTTGTTGAATAAGCCTCCTAAATTACTAGCAACAGTTAGAAACGTTATTCCATTGAAATATTACAGCAATTAACAAGGCAAAACACTATGGTTTCAGATTCTGTCTTTCCACAACTGAAGGTTATTAATAAGCCAATTATAACTCAAGTAGCAAAGTATTTCAAGTTCTGCAATATAATTTGAAAAACAGTTTTAAATGTTGGATATACAGGGGCACCTGGTGGCTCAGTCGGTTAAGTGTTTGCTTTTGGCTCCGGTAATGATCCCAGTGTCCAGGGGATCAAGCCTGGTGTCGCACTTCCTGCCTAGTGGGGAGTCTGCTTTTCCCTCCCCCTGCTCTTGCGCTCTTGCTCTCTCTCTCCCTCCCAATAAATAAAATCTTTTTAAAAAACGTTGGATATACAATGTTTCTATAAGTATCAATTTCATTAAAAGTAGGTTGTAACATGTAACTTTCAGAGTGACACAAGTATTCCTGAGACAAGATAGTGCAAAGTAACAGTTTTTAACTACTGAACACCAGTTTTAAAACTTGCTACATAATTAAATACTTAAAATCAGTATGTCAGAGAAGCATTAAGAACTACATATTAATTTCTCAATTTAAATAAATTTAAACAACTTAGACGCTTTTTAAAAACTGCTTCTCCAAACAAGTTTGAGAAATATTTGGTTAACTATATACTAGTTCCATGAC
Source organism: Ursus maritimus (assembly GCF_017311325.1). NCBI lineage: Eukaryota > Metazoa > Chordata > Mammalia > Carnivora > Ursidae > Ursus > Ursus maritimus. The sequence goes on from NW_024423564.1 coordinate 31,140,161, forward strand.
CCAATGAAACAGTAAAAGATTTGAACAGATGGATATACTTGGTGAAGCAAATTTTATCACCATTTATCATAAGTGCTAATATAAATACTGTTCTCAATTAATTTAATACACACGATAAAGTCCAAATGCAGTAACTTTTATTAAAACCGGCAGTCAAATACACCAAGAAAAATGCCCTGGATATACTTGTCAACTTCCAAGGTAACACTTAATAAAAAATCATTCTTTTTCTGGAAGGGGTTAGACTTTTTTAAAAGAAATATAACTTTAGATCAGGTGTCCCCCTACTTTGATCACATTTTTTAAATAGTCATATTTAAAATTTCTTATCTCTGACTTGCTTCCTTCTTATTGTCAAAATTGATCTTAATAAAAGTCCCTAAGTGTTTTAATACATTTGAAAATATATTTTTCAGGTCCAGTGCCAAAATGAGTGTCTTTTATGACAATTTTCTATAAAATACAAATAAGGATACCAAGTACTTTATAATTCTGAAGCCACCCCAAAGAAAAACGTTCCTACCCATTTTTATGGATTTTTCTCAGTCAGAACCAAAGTATGCTTTTCCTATTTCAAGACTAGGCAGTGGAAAGCATTTCCAATGCGCCTCAAACAAACCTCATTTTAAAAGTTCATGTAAATTAATAAAACAATAAATTCCATCCATTTAGCAAATGTGGCATCTGTAAGACCTTATAAAAGGCTAAGAGTAATTAGACTGCCAAATGGCAATATGTTCAATGACAGGAAATTCAAAGCTGATTCAAAGGATTCCAAGTTTGCAATCCTGCATTGGTATACCTTGTTGAAATCTCTACTTTTGTTCACTAAATACCAAATATTGTAACAGTGCCTTCAAGCTTACATGTACTGAACTTATAAAGGGATCCACTGAAAAATATATTTAAACAGCAAAAAAATTAGAAGCAGTTGCAATACTTAATTTTGGCATCATCAAGAATCAACCCTTCGGTGTCTAGATTCAGTCTTTTAAAAATAATTAACTGTCTAACGCACAAAAAATACTTTTTTCTTGTCTTAATTCTTATCTCCAATATTTAAGTATCCAGAAGACGTCTACAGTAAAACACACCAAAATAAATATAAGTCAAAAAACAAATATAAAATTTTAATCCAGATGTGAACATCTCTGGAACACCCCAAAGTAATAAAAAATAAACTCAACAGAGTAGCGTTAAGTACCCCTGCATAGCAAAGACTTAAGGACAAAAATCGTGCCTACATCATTAAATATTTAGCCGTAAATGGAAAACAATACTACTACTACTACTCGGCATAGACTCCACTTATCAAGGGACCTATTTTGTTCTCATCTTCTGCAGGCATGTGGTGCCCAACATTCATTCTCCCTCAGTCTATTGCTTGCTCATTTGTAAACAACTTCTATAGGTCTTTCTCTGGTGTTCCAACGGGAGGGAAAATGAAAGTCTGAAAAGCATCAGCATCTGAGCTTCCGGATCTGAGCAGGGAGTAGCAAAGAAGGGGACCATATAGCTATGATCTGGTTAAAGAGAGAGAGAGAGAGAGAGAGAGAGAGAGAGAGAGAAAGGAAAGGTAGCCTTTATATTAAAGAAATTCAGTCACCTGAAGAGGGCTAGTGAAGTGAGGTATTTGGTGTGACACGCTTTAAAAAAAAAAAAAAAACACCAAAAAAAACCCCCCCAAAAAACAAAACAAAAAAAATCGTTGTCTGGGGGCTGGAAGTTATGGGGGCGCTCTTTGTGCGGAGTCGGAGGGGAAGAGGAGAGACGAGAAAACAGCTTGGGAGTCATTCAAAGGAGTTTAAGGAGCGGTGTACGAGGGAAAGGCGGGGCGGGGCCTGGCCGGCCGGAGGGAGGGGGCTATAGGGGCGTCCGCGGGCGGCTCTGACACCAGGGAGGGGGCGGTGAGCTGGCCGCTCCGGGGACCGGGTGGGAGCAGGCTGCAGGCAGCCGACAGAGATGGGGTCCCTCTGGTAGGCAGAGTCAAATTAAATTGGTGTCAGGCCAGAGCTCTGGTGGGGAAGAGAGTCAGGCTCCCGAAGGAAGCGGCTCCCGAGTGACATCCCCGAGTTTCCGCACTTAGCTGGCTAGGGGCGCGGCGGCCTTAGGACTTCCCTGGGCCCCCGACCCCGCGCCAGACTGTCTCCCTCTCTCCTTCGCTAGCGCCTCCCGCCCGGGCCCGCGGCCCTTACCTGCAACTCCGTGAGCAGAATCTCCCCGCGTTCGGGGTTGGACGCCATTGCGCTCCGCTCTGGACTCCGCACCTGGCCGGGGCCGCCGCTGGCGAAGGGAGAAGGCGGGACGGGACCCGGGGTGGGGGGTGAGGAGCGGGGAAAGAAAGAAAAAAAAAAACAAAACACTAGGGATTCATGGAGGCGCAGCCCCTGCTGGAGGCGCGGCTTATTTCTCCCGGTTCATGGAGAGCGGCGGGGAGCGAGGGCACTCGTAGCGGGCTCCCCCTCGCTGCCCGCCCGCCCGCGCCGGATTCTGTTCGCTCAGTCGCTCCCACTGGGCGACGCCAGGAGCCGCCTCAAGCTTCTCGGTGCGGGGCGCTGCGGCCGCAGCTGCGGCTCCTCCTGTCGCACCATTTGGCTGTCACTGCGTCGCAAAAGCGGCTTCACTTGGCGGCTGCCAGAACACGTGACGGCCGCGGCCGCTACCTCCAGTAGCGAGGGGGAGGAGGGGCGGAGAGGACCCCGAGGGCGGGAGCAGCGCGGGGGGCGGGGCGGCTTCCGACCCGGCTCAGCGGCGGGGGCAGCCATTGGACCCCGCCGGGGTGAAAATGAGGGGAAAGGACTGGACTCGCGTCTCTTGGGAGGCGGGAAGAGGAAGAAAAAACACACACCCGCTTTTCTGCTGCGTTTAACGGCCCCACCGTGAACACTAGAACTCGGGAGCTTACTCTTTTGTTTTTTCCCCCTAGCGCCTCTTCTCTTGTCTAAGTTTAGGCCTAACGTAAACGAGCCCCGTTCTGACCTCCACAACCTAAAGAGTTTCGGGGCTCACATTTTATAGATTATTCCCCTGCCCCCCACCGACCCAAGCTGTTAATCTTGCCTTTTCCTCCGTCCTACTCCTAGCGCGCCATTCCGACCAGTAAGGTGCACAGCTGGCTAAACTGGGGTGTGGTCTGTACTTTTAAAGAAATGAAAGCGCTTGGGATCTCGGGCAGTCTTTAATGCACAGCTTTTAAGATGCCTTTTCCCAAGCGCTGAACTGCTGTGGCTGGGGCTGTGGAACTCCACTGAGTTTAAAATCTGATTAACTAGTGTTTGGATTGTTTTAATTGAATGTAAACTGAAGGAGGTGGGGAGAATTAGCCCCGCGAATGGAAAAAGCCAACTTTCCTTGATGCAGTAAACATCCAAGCTAAGCTATTAGTGACATATAGCTAAGTAGTTTAAGTTTTGGTTTAAGAAAATTACACTGTAGTATTCGGGAACGTCAATAAAGTCACCAACAGGTAGCTTTTGTTTTGTTTCAGCAGTGAATGGATATTCCAGGCAGCTGCTTAATTTTAGGTTGAGGCTGGAATACAATGTCTTTGTTAAAAGCTACTTGGGGAAAGTGTTAGGGGTTATTTAGTTAGATAGCTACTTGGAAGGCTTAATTGGCATACTTCTTAAGAAATATAATATGTACTTCTCTTACACTCCATGTGAGATAGATCTGTTGGGGTGATGCTAGGACTTATATTTATCTTTTTGTCTTCTCAAGTCTCCTGCATTAGTTTGACAAACATTTATTGAAGATCTAGCGTTTTATGACCACTATGAGTTTCTGAACTCCAACTCATAATATGTGATAAGGAATTTTTCTGCCCTGTATTTCAAATTTTTGCAACATATATGTTTAATGCTTTGCTTTGATTGAAATGATAATTAAAATATATGCAATAGCAACCCTTGGAAAAGTCAGCACATAATTATTGCCCTTCCTGGTAACTAAGAGCCAGAGTTACAGGCCCTGGAGTTACAGCTACGATTAAGAGAGTCCTTGTCACTGGAGTGATTGAATATTTTGGAGAAACAAACCTGTGTCCAAATAAATATGATGCAATTTTTAAACGGTAGGCACAAAATGTTAGGGAAGCACTGCATTCAGATATGTATAGACATATAATGTGTTTGTGTGATAAAATATACATAACATAAAATTTACCATTTGAACAATTTAAAGGAACAATTTAGTGGCATTAAATGCATGCAGATATATTTTGCTTATTTTTTGCCTTGCCTTACTCGTGAATGAATTTGACATGGCTGACATGCACATACTTGGTGCTTAAAGACAGAATTAAAAATTACCTATGTAAAGGGGATCCTGACTGGCCCAATTTGTAGAGCATGAGACTCTTGATCTTAGGGTTGTAGGTTTGAGCCCCATGTTGGGTATAGAGATTACGTAAAAATAAAATCTTTTTTTAAAAATTTACCAATGTAAGGACTTAGAAACATAGTCAAAGAGCATTCTTTTAAAAAATAAATTCAGGTATAAGAAAATGTTCATATTTTAAAACCATGGAATTTTTTAACTAGAAGAGACTTAAAATGTCGAGCATAACTCTTAATACAGGTAAAAGAAAATAGGCCATAATTTACTTAATTAATAAGGAGTATGGCAACATTATTGCTTAGTGGCAGAGATGGAGACTGAACCTCAATCTGCTAGCCCCAGCCTTGTTCTAACCTACACCATGCTACCATAAGTACTTTAAAATAGAATCCTCATGGGATACCTGGGTGGCTCTGTCAGTTAAGTGTCTGCCTTTGGCTCAGGTCATGATCCCAGGTTTGTGAGACTGAGTCCCACATCAGGCTCCCTGCTCAGTGGGGAGTCTGCTTACCCTCTGCCTGACTGCTCCCCCTGCTTGTGCTCTCTCTCTGACAAATAAATAAATAAAATAAAATAAATTAAAATTAAAAAAACTTACTAAAAAAAAAAAGTAGAATCATCATTTAAACTGAATTCAAAGCATTATAGTCCCTCATTTTTTTTAACCCCAGAAAAAGACTTCAAACTTTACATATTTCTAGAGCTCCAAAAGTTTTAATTTGATATATCACATGTGAATGTAAGTAACAAATATAAAAAGTATTTAAAGCTATGGGAATTATTTCTGATTAGATATGGGGGGGGGAATAGTACATACAAAAGGCAGGCCAACACAATATAAAATCTGCATGACAATCTGGAAAATGTAAGTTTAATTTAAGCTAAAAACTACAACCCAGCTCACAGTCTCTGTTTAGGAAAAAAAAATGTAGTAAGACATGGGACATACTTATCAGAATGAAGCACACTTGAAAAAGTTTTAATGGAAACTCATATCGTGTTGACTCAGATGAATTGTATTCAGTCCCCATTTGCAAATGTTTTTAGGGAATCCTGCATATATGTTACCTCAAGTTATTTTCTAATTTATATTAACAATAAAAAAGAGGAAAGCTTTGTTGTTGCTGTTGTTCTTGTTTTAAACAAATGTCCGTGTAAGAAATTAAAGACCAAAAAATAACTGTATCACTAGTTATGCAGGTGCCTTTAAAAATATTTCAAAAATATTTAAAGGTCTGTAAGAAATAGAAACGACCAGAATGCCTGGCTAGCTCAGTCGGTAGAGCATGTGACTCTTGATCTTGGATTGTGGGTTTGAGCCCCATGTTTGGTATAGAGATTATTTAAAATCTTTTTTTTTAAAGGTAGAAATGACCATACATATAGAAATAGTTTCAATTAACAATAATTGGATAGGAAGTGTTATTTCCTGTTTTCCTTTTTTTTTTTTAAGATTTTTATTTATTTATTTGAGAGAGAGAAAGCAGGAGCCAGGGTAGTGGGAGGGATAGGGCAGAGGGAGAAGGAGAAGACTCCTCATTGAGCAGGGAGCCTGACTAGAGGCTTGATCCCAGGACCCTTAGATCAGGCCTAAGCTGAAGGCAGACACTTAACTGACTGAACCACCCAGGCACCCCTGTTTTCCTTTTTAAGTTGGAAGAAATGTTACAGGAAAAATCCTAGTAGAGCTGAACTTTATTTTTTTGACATTGTTATCTTCTGTGCAGTTGGTGAGAAGCATTCAGATATTCAGATGATAATGCACCTCTTTTCCCTTTGATCCTAAATGAAATGAGTAAGAACTATATATCCAGGGAAAGAGTTAGAAAACTTTTCTTTGTGAGCCACAGTGTTTTTATTGTCTTGTATTTTTCATTTCCCTTTTGCTCTTCCTTAATATTTACTAAAATGTTTCGGAAAATTCTAGCTTATCTAGCCCAACAGCATTATGGAGAATCAAGGGAAGGGTTTTTTTGTTTTGGTTTTCTTATTGTTTTTTCAATGTTAATGTTGATAGAAAAGAAGAAAAGTAACCCCCTGCTTCCAAGGGATCAAAGTGAAGTAGCAGTGGTAAAGTGACAGAGTCCCAAAGAAGAGACGGAACTCAGACAGACAGAGTCAGAACTACTTGGTCACCATCCTTTTCCTTAAGGGACCCCCTGTAGAGATTGTTCCCTTGGATGGATGAAGATAATTTTGAGAACAAGATTGTTAAAGTCGAGGTCACAGTAGAGTCAGCCATAGTGACTGTAGCAGATACTGTTGGGGGTGTCTGCTCAACTCCTTTCCGCTTCTCTGGGAATTTCCCCTATTCCCTGAGAAGTCTCTGTAGCCATGTCGATTCTGCTTGACCTAGATCTTCCAGTAAACTATGGACAGATCATGATAGAACATGTCTAAGTTTAGTCAACAAGATTCTCACTCCAAGAATTTGGAAATAAAATATTGGAATACTGATTAACTGGTGGCCCTGGAGTTCAAGGACTGGAATGGCCATTTTCTGTCATATGCAAAAGATTTGGAAAGAGAAAAGTCCTTCTTTTCTGTCTCTGGAAATATAATGCTTACTAAGGCATACCTGGTCTTTGTCTTCATGGAACTTATAGTTTAAAAAAAAATAATGACAACGAAGGTAAATTTAGGATTTTTTTTGTGTGTGTGTGTGGCTTTTTTTTTAAGTTTTACTTATTTAAGTAATCTCTACACCCCATATGGGGCTCAAACTCATGACTTTGAGATCGAGACTTGCATGCTCCTCTGACTAAACCAGCCAGGTGCCCGGAATTTAGGGTACTTTTTTTTTTTTAAGATTTTATTTATTCATTCAACAGAGAGAGAGACAGCCAGCAAGAGACGGAACACAAGCAGGGGGAGTGGGAGAGGAAGAAGCAGGCTCCCAGCGGAGGAGCCTGACGTGGGGCTCGATCCCAGAATGCCAGGATCACACCCTGAGCCAAAGGCAGACGCTTAATGACTGAGCCACCCAGGTGCCCCTAGGGTACTTTGAACGTAGGTCAGGCAGTCCTTTGCTGAGTACTTCACACTTAAGCTGCGATCTCACTGGTGAGTAAATACTAACTGGGCAAAAAAGGGTGTAAAGAACTTTCCAAGGAAACTGAATAACAGAGATAAAGTTCCAAGGCAGGAGGGAGAAACTTTCATAAGCTCTGAAAGGCTAGTGGGGCTACAGCAAAGAGATTGAGCAATAAGATCTCATAGAGCATATGTATCGATTAGGATAGGCTAGGTTATGCTGAGTAACAAATGATTCCAAAAATCTCGATGGCCTGCAATAAGGCTTTTTTATCACTCATGCTATATGGCACCATGATTCTGTTCCATGTCATCTTCACTCTGCACTCTGGCTAATAGAGTGGTCTCTATCTGCAACATTGCCATTGTCATGGCAGAAGGAAAACAAAAGTGGTAAATCCCTACTGGTTCTTAAAGTTTGTGCTCACATTTCACTTTCACTTAAAAAAAAAGATTTTATTTATTTATTTGTCAGAGAGAGAGAGAGAGCACACACAAAGCAGGGAGAGTGGCAGGCAAGCAGGCAGAGGGAGAAGCAGGCTCCCCGCTGAGCAGGGAGCCTGGTGCAGGACTTGGTCCCAGGGCCCTGGGATCATGACCTGAGTGGAGGCAGATGCTTAACCACCTGAGCCACCCAGGCACCCCTCACTCTCACTTTCACTTTCATCAGCAAAATCTCTGCCATGCCTGGAAGTAACAGGGGTGGGACTATACAATCCTCTGACAGAGAGGGACACAGTAACAAAGGGCACTGGATGTGGGTGAATAGTAACCCAGTTCCATACCATGTTTAAGATTTTGATGTTTATCCTAGGAGCAAAGGAAAAACCATTGAATACATTTTCCATTAACAAACTCCCTCTGAGGGCTGCCTGGGTGGCTCAGTCAGGTGAGCATCCAACTACTGACTTCAGCTCAGGTCATGATCTCAGGGTCGTGAAATCCAGCTCTGTCAGGCACCATGGTGGGCGTGGAGCCTGCTTAAGATTCTCTCTCCCTCTCCCTCTGCCCGTCCCCTGCTCCCCCTCAAAAAAAAAAAAAAAAAAATCTCTGGCTGCGGTCAGAACAATAGATTAGAAATGGGCAAGAGTGGATTTGAGAAGAAGAATTAGGAGGTCATTTCTGTTTTCCAGGCAAAAAAAAAGATAGTACTTTATAATAAGGTCACAGCACTAAAAATGGAGAGAAGCCAAGAGATTTAAAAGATAGGAGGATCTAAGAAGCAGCAGTGAGAGAGACTATGTAGTCCTAGGATGGTGGAAGAAATATAGCTGAATTGGTTTCTGATGTCTTACTATTTGCTGGCTCCAGTCTTCTGCTGGCTTCCAGCTAGCTACTCTGTTCTCTGTTCTTGAGTTTTCTGTGTTCTCCTAATAAGTCTCCCTTTTGGCTTAAGCTAGTGTGTGTGTGTGTGTGTGTGTGTGTGTGTGTGTGTGTGTGCTCAAGCAAACAGCCTTAAGTAAGCCACTCAGCCAAGATGAGAACCATCAGAGAAAAGTGACACCACTGCTCTGGCTATAGGGTAGAAGGAGGTAGAACCAGTTTAACCTGTGATGTCTCCCCTTCCAATGATTCCTTCTCTATCCAGTCTACTTATTATTGCCCGAAGACCCCAACACCAGCAAATATATAAATTATAAATTAAACCTGATATGAACCTTCCCACAACACTTTCCTGATACGTCTATTTGGGCACTTACATTCCTCCTTTTATAAAGTTTTTAAAGATTATTCATTTATTTATTTGACAGAGAGAGAGTGTGTGTGTGTGTGTGTGTGCAGACAGGGAGAGGGAGCAGACTCCCCGCTGAGCAGGGAGCCCGATGTAGGACTCGATCGCAGGACTCCGGGATCATGACCCGAGCCGAGGCGAGACGCTTAACCGACTGAGCCACCCAGATGCCCCTGGGCACTTATATTTCTCTGTGGAGTCTTGTATACAATTTTGTTCTCCTGCTAGACTTAAAGTCACTAGAAAGGGTCCATGTGTCTCATATGGCCTACAATAGTATCTCTTGTGAGTGGATAGTGTGTTTGTGTGTGTGTTTCTTTATGTATTACAGAAATATTTTAGGATAACCATCAGCTAGGGACTCCCCTGTCTCTCAGAAAATTAGATAAATTTGTTTCATAGCCTCTAAAGTCGAGCCTCTATTTCTCCAATCCAATTTTTGGGACTGAGACAGGTTATTTACACATGTCTCCCTGCTTCTCTCCCCCTCTAAAATACTCCCTCAGCACTCCCCCCACTGCCTATGTCTCTTGGTTCTGCCTATATTGATATGGACCTGAAGCTCAACCCATGACCAGTTACTCAATACCAAGTGTCATCAAACATTTGTGAATTCATTAACTTAGTACCAAAGATTTAAGAGGGATCATACTATAGGATGTGACGCCTTTCACCTTGAATCTGGTTCTACCTCTCTTTTTCCACCCTCAACAGATTAACAAGCAAATCCTGCTCCTTTTCCAGGCTGTTACAGTTTCAGATTCTTCTGATACTTAACTGTTACTACAAATAAGGTTGTTTGGAAATTTCTGCCCAAAATATACATGTTCTTCTGAAAAAAGATAACCAGAAAATACCATTTTCCTAGCTTGGTAAACCTAATCACCAAATGAATGGTAACATTTTAAGTTTTATGTATTTGAAGTAATGAAAAAGAAAGTAAGTTTTAACAACCACTGAGAAGTTAAACTTTTTATGTTAACCCTCAGGATCCATTTATACTCTTAAAAATTGTCAGACTCCAGGGGTGCCTGGGTGGCTCAGTCATTTAAAGGTCTGCCTTCAGCTCTGGTCATGATCTTGGGGTCCTGGGATTGAGCCCCACATTGAGATCCCTGATCAGTGGGGAGTCTCTTCTCCTTCTCCCTCTGCCCCTCCTCACCCCCCGCTTGTGCTTTCTCTTTTCAAAATGAAAAAAGAATATAATATGAAAAAGTTTATGTAAAAACCGACTGTTTCACTACTAGCGCTTCCTGTAGAGGAAAACTCTTTTGAGAGTATAAAGTGGTAATATAAATTAGTAGGTACAAAGAAGTTAACATTGGTCATACCATACATTTTTAAAGGGTTTATCCCTGGTGGACGACAGGGAGGTAGGTTTTCCTACCACCATTTCTTAAGTCCTCAGCTATTATTCAATACTGTGTATCTACTATTTGAATTAGTGGAAAGCTAAACTTTTGTAATGAAGAGGCTCCAAACACACTGTGGAGAGAACCCTGAAATTTGTTATTCTGTCAAACATGAGGATTGCAGAAGATAAGCAATCCAAGTTATCAGACTGGCCCTGCTCCATGGGGCCATCCAAGGATCCAGGTTCCTTCTATCTTACTGTTCTACTATCTGCTATGGCATTATTCTCAACTGCATGGTTGAAGCTGGGTCAAGGAACTCCATGATCTACCTTCATGAAAGGAAAAGAGAGCATAGGAGATCTAATGTCCTGTGTCTTAAGGTCCAGGCTCAAAATTAGTACACATGATTTCTGCTCCCATTCCATTGTGAAGATATCCTCATTTGTCCATATCTAGCTTTAAGCGAGGCTGAGAAATGTGCTTTCTAACTAGTCATGGCCCCAACCACAGCTCACTTACTGAACCAGAGGGGCAGGGTGGACACTGATGGACAATTCAAAGTATCCATCATTAGCTAAAAAGTCTAATGAGTTTTGCAATCAGCAAAGTGTTCCACTTCTCAAACTTTAAAATGCAAGCTCCAAATCTATGACTATCAGATTCTCTAGGTCCTAGAGTGAATACATTCATTGTGTCAATTAAAAAAGAAAAAAGACCATAAGTTTTTAATACCCATAGCAAGTGTTCCTATGTTTAAATGATTGCTTAGAATATTCCCTGTAAGCTTTCTTAGAACCCAACCACCATTCTCTGAGAAGCCAAAGCCTCATAGTGAACAGTATGTAGGTGTTCTGGTCAACAGTCCCAGCTGAGCTCAGCCTTCAAATCATCCCAGCGCGGGCACCACATGGGTGAGTGAAAAAGCCATCTTCGTAACAGACCTTCCATTCTCAGCCATTCTAGCCCCCATCTATTCAAGTCACTAGCTGTTGGAATCATCCTATTTGAAGCCACAAACATCATGGAGGAAACAAACAATCCCTCATTTGCCCTTTCCAAATTCCTGAACTAAATCTGTGAGCTTAATAAAAAGGTTTGTTTTAGGGGTAGGGGGAGCAATAGATATACATGCCAATAGAAAATTGGAGCATGCCTTCCAAGCTGGATATATAGATAAGCCCTTTTCCCCAAACTTGCCATTAATAGATTTTTCTTAAATATTTACTTGAAATTCTCTAAAGTCATCAATTAAAAGCAAAGTTTAGCTTTTCTAATTCATTCACTCATTTGACAATATTTTGGAGTACCTATAGATTACTGGGATTAATCTGGAAACCCCATACCTTAGGACTCAGTTATATTCACTCTTACGTTTCCCAAGTAGATTTGAAGCTTCTTGAGTGAAAAAAAAAAATGTTTCAGACTTCCGTAATCTCCACAGCATTTAGTATATGTAAAGCTCATTATAGGTAGAAAGTACTTGATGAGAACTTATTTGATTGACAATAATTTTTAAATTTATAGTAGAAGTGTATATATGTACCCATTCTTCATGTTCATATTTTATTCAGGTATTCAGCTTATTCAGGTATGGCTGAAAACACGTGTATTTTCTAATTAAAAATAAGAACTGCTAGTTATAAGTACGTATAAAATATAAAGATGGCTTTAAAATATGTCACTTTATAATGATTCTTATGAAGGGTTTCCTATTAAAGATGCTATTTCAGAAAAGAGTATTACAGTCATTTGCATATTTATTTTTATACGCTGGTAATTCACATGATCTGTGTATTGCTTTTACAGTTTAACTGTAAGCCTCTCACCAAATGAAATCTTATTTTTGAAGTATCTTATCACCACACACACACACGCAAGCAGTTTGAATGGTGTAAAATATAAGATCCACATTTCAATTGCTTTAGTGTGTTGCCTATCACAACGAGAGCCTCCTAAAGTTCTTCATTATTAGAGCAAAATGTGGATGATTCAAATACCATGCTTCAGCTGCCTTCATCATTTGAATGAGATAAACTCTCAGCAAGATGTATTCAGAAAACTAGGGTTCAAACTGTGTTATCCTGCTATAAAGCAATCTGCTAAACATTTCTGAAGCAATTTAGACAGCTGTGACTTAGTTACAAACAATGTGGACACTTAATCTATTGACTTGAAATTGGGGCTGCAGAGAATTTATTCAAGAATTTTCTCACGAGTTCATTTTCTACATAGAAAAATGCTTCCTATTTTCTACATGCTAAGAATGGAAAGCTAAAAACTATATGAAAACAAAGAATGAAGGTGATGGACCTTACAAATTAATTTTTATTAAAGGCTATAGTATTGTAGGTATAATGATATTATTCCACCTATGGTAGGTATAAACATATTTCAAGAGCTTTTACTCAAAAGAATATGACATGCTTTTAATTTTGTTCTGAGTTTTATTTATCTTAATAGAAATTCTTCATGGAGATTGGTAAATGGCTTACCTATATTATCAACATCTTTTTTTTCACTGTTTTCTTATGCTGACAAAATCTGTATTGGGAGTAAATAATTATTCACCTAAGAAATGCATGCCTTCCTGATTTGAAACACATTTCATTTTTTTAAAACAATTTTATTTATTTATTTGAGAGAGAGGAAGAGAGAGAGCACAAGCAGTGAGGAGGGGCAGAAGGAGAGGGAGAAGCAGGCTCCCCACTGAGCAGGGAGCCCAACTCGATCCCAGCACCTTGGGATCATGTCCCGAGCTGAGGGCAGATGCTTAACTGACTGAGCTACCCAGGTGCCCTGAAACACATTTCAAAAATAATTATTTGTACTGAGACAGTTAATAAAATATGTTATATTTATCAACTATACAATAAACTTTGATATTGAGTAAACCATATTAAAATTTGAAATTCACTATAAGTCATCAATATGTGAATAAAGACAAAGAAGTATAGACACAATTATCAAAATAAGAGAAAACTAAATGCTCATTTAAAATTTTTTTAGTAAAAAAAATAGAATTCTTTTTGTCCGTTATTTTTAAAGATATCATTTATACTGTGACAAAATTCACTGCCTTGACATCATTTGGCTATAACTATACAATGTTAAAATGCAGTTGTGTTTGCTCTTAATAGCAAGTAGATAAGCTAGATTGTCTTGTTTTCAACTTCTTGGTTTGGTGTTATGTGGATATAGTTAACAGAATAAAAAAGCAAATAATTTCTTATGGCCTATTGATTATTTAACAGATTTTTATTATCTCACATTTTTACTTTTGAACTTAAAAAAAAAGATTTATTTATTTGTTCATTCATTCATTCATTCATTCATTCGAGACAGATAGAGAAGCAGGCTCCTTGCAGAGGACCCTGGGATCCCAGGACCCTGGGATCATGATCTGAGCCAAAGGCAGATGCTTAACGGCCTGAGCCACCCAGGTACCCTGCTATCAAAGTTTCTAAAACCATTATCCTTCTAACACATTTTTTTTCTCCTCTCACCGGTTCCTGATATAGACTAGCAATTCTAGTAATGGCAACTCTGAATGAGTCATTTTTCATTAGCACCTGTTTACTTGCCCTAGCTACCAAGTGAAAGGTGATTTCAATTTGGACCTTCTCCTATCACTGAAATGCTCTAAGAATTTAAATTCCTTGGCCATAATTGTATACTCAACTCATTTGTTTTTCTTTGAAAGGTAAATGAGTCCAGAAGCTATAAAGACTTGTATGAAAAGCAGAGCTAACTCAGGGCGTTTAAGATTTGATTTGTTACCTGTGTGCAGTTCATACAGGACATTCTTTGCCTACGGCCACATTAATGGATGAAAGGTAGGACATACCTGGGAAAGATTTGAAGTGTGATAGTCAGGGTTTTCTACATGTTCGTTCCCTCTACACTTGCTGTGATATTGATGTGGTCTCTTGGACGGAGATAGCTTGTAGACAAATAGTAGTTAAATCTTTAAGTGGCAAAATATGTTTTTCTATATACTATCATTTTTTCCCCTGACATAGGCCCCCTAGCCTCACCTACTCACCTCTTTCTTTACCCCATATGGTCAGAAATTACTTGAAATGGATTGGTGAAGTAAGACATGTAGAATATGGGTAATATCCCACAGCTACAGCTTCTATTCATTTCAGGGTTTGGATTTATTTTCTCGATATATATACTTGCAAAAAAAAATCTGTAATTCTAAGGTGACTTGTACCTAACACATCCCAAGAAAACAATCTTAACCTTAAAATTTTCAAAAGAAAAAATATCCACATTTTCCCTCTAATTAGTCTTAAAAATCTTCCATGTCTCAAATCTATACGTTTTTTTCAAATTTGTTAGTTCTCCACTCTCAACTTTAAAAATAGAGTAACTATCTGATTTTTACATTTAACAATTGAAAAAAGAATTTTCAGATATATGTATATATTAGAATTAGATTAATTGGATGACTTACTCAACTCTGTCCAGCAGTTGTCCATTTGTTTACATGTAATCCGAATTCAATTTTCTTAAATATCAAGGGAGTACGTTAGGGCCCCATTTGCTTCTTCATTTGAGTTTTCTTGTGGATTTGATTAACATGACGAGCCAAGGTACAGAAAAGAAAGTTCATTTCCACTTCCAACAGGCAGAGTTTAAGGTTTGAGCTCTAGCCTTAGTTCAAATTGCCCCTACAATTCTATTGCTGTTGCGTTTACCTGGCTGTGTTGCGCTGTCTTGTACTTCTCTGACCATATGGGCACCTGTTTGAGCCACAAACAGTAAAGCAGTCAAGAACAAAGAAGCAAAAAGGATGAAACTACAGAACTTAGGATTTAAATAAAACACACATTCAATTTTACCTCCCTCCAGGTAGCAGCTCTAAGTTAGACTCTCTGAGACTGAAGATTCTCTTTCTGCCTACCTGTTTGCCTTGGCCAGTATACTTATTGGACCCAACCATCACATTTGACAACACATTATTTGTATATGTGTGTATTTGCATGGATCAAATAGATGAACATTAAAATCCATTTATTAATGGGTTGAGGCAGAACACATGTACAGAAGCCAAACAAGAAGAGGCAGGCAGTTCCTGGGAAAATATGATTTGGGACACTATTATATTAATTCTAGGTTTTCTGACATGCCCTCGGCTAGATTGGACACCACATTGAATACCTTCCTCGAGGTTATTTTCTTTTTCCTGTTACACCCACTTGTAGTAGTCATTCAAAATTTTTTTGTTGACTCATTGTCTAGGAAGGCCTGGGACCTTTTTGAGCTACAAGACAACGAATAAGAAATAAGTCAAGAACCTTACTTTCTGACCTCTGACCCAGGGGTCCAGTCTCAGGGCTGAGTTTCAGATAGATGAGGCCATACTTTCAAGACTCACATAATATTTATTGACTACATATTTCGTTATAATAATAAAATCTTCCTCTTTGACAAAATGCAGCAAAACTCCTCTATATGTATGATTTTGGGGATCAGATTACAGCCTATTTTACAGAGGACAAGGCTTACTCTGGGGATATATTTTATTCAATCCCTAGTCTACTCAAATCTATGTAATAGAATGTAGTACTTTATAGTAAAGTTACTCAAAGGAGCTAGGAGACCATTGTGACCCTTTTATCCCTACCTTTTCATTTCAAACCATTTTCATAGGCAGGAACACAATGTGTACATTCTACTGGTATGTAAAGGACATATAAAGGGCTTATTTTCAAATGCCCAGCATATTATTTCTGAAATAGTCTTTATTACTATGGTATTTTTCCTAATCACTCATTTCTAATTATATTCACAAGTCATTAATAATGACATCTTATTTCCTTATTTAGTTAAGCATTTGCATAATGTCTTTTTATACAATTTACATTAGCATAGGTATTTTGGATTATACAAGGTAGTAAACTCTTTAAACATTATACTTGAAAGGGCATATTTCATTTGTCTAACTTTAAACTATAAAATTAAGAAAATTCAGCGATGATCTTGAAATTGTTCTTTAAAAAACATGTTACAAATAGATTTAAGGAAAAATGTTATTTGAAGACTTCCTATTCATTCAGTATTAGCTGGAAATCTTTTTTTTTTTTTTTAAGATTATTTATTTATTTATTTATTTGCCAGAGAAAGAGAGAGAGAGAGGCAGGCAGAGGGAGAAGCAGGCTCCCTGCTGAGCAAGAAGTCCAATGTGGGGCTTGATCCCAGGACATTGGGATCATGACCTGAGCTGAAAGCAGACACCCAACCGACTGGACCACCGAGGCATCCCTGGCTGGAAATCTTAAATTTTAATGTACCTGGCACTAGATTTAGCTTATAACACTGGTTAGGAACAAGTTTCTGGTATTCAAATATTCTTAATCTGTATACTTAATTTCTTTACTGAATTAACCTAATTTTGAAATTCAAATTCAAACCAAGGATCCCTGGTATCTAGGCAATAAATGATCACCAGTTCCAAACAATAATTTAATCTCTTCATCCTACCTTTTTATGGTTAGCACAATATCTTTGGCCCTTAGCATCTCCCTCAGTGATCTTATCTACTTTTCCAGCTTCTACTAACAGCGCTGAGAGGTAACTCCCAATCTAGAATCCTAGATGGACTTCTCCCATTAACTTCAGTCCCATACCTCCTATTTCCTGCTGAACATTCTGAATATTTCAGGTTCTCCTCAAACTCAAATTATATAGAGCTGAGAACATCACCTTTCCCCTTAAACTAGTCTCTCTTTCAGGTTTTCTTACTTCTATGAAGATTATCTTCATTCTTTTGGTTATCAAGGTCTAAAATAATTAAGTGATTTTTAATTCCTACCTCTCTTCTCCCTTCCCACCTCACCCATTGTCCATTGCAAAATTTTGACTGTTTCTTGCTTCATTAGTGTTTCTTACATCCATGACTTCTTTTTTCTACTGCCACTTCCCTTGTCAAGGTCCCCAATATATCTCACAGTCTCGTCTCTCATATTTACAATTCTCCTAAATCATAGGATATTTGGATCAGTTATTCCTACAAAATCCACTGTACAATTTTCTTCTGCTGGGATCTCCTACTGTTGGTAACACGAGCATCAAATTCTCTGGGTTTTCTCCAGCGTACTTGTTTTCTTAGTTGGTTTTCCTTTTTTTCTGTCATTAGGGGTAGCAGCTATATCTGAATGCCCAGATTCCTTCTGTTTTTTCTATCCATTAAATCTTGTAGCATGGCCCAATGTCTGACACTACCATCTCTCATTTGGAATTCTCACCTAGCCTCAGATCCCTTGTGTTTTCAGCTTGCTCCTTTTGAATTACTGGAGGAGTGAGCTGTGGTCTCAAAGGTAGATTATTCCCGCTCTCTCTCTCTCACCTCACCCACAACACCCTTGTCTCCAAACCCAACTTCAAGCTTCTCTTCCTAATCATAGAGTGGGACTTTATTTCCCAAGAGACTACTGACATATACTAAAGGTCACACAGGGCCTCAGCTGGCCACACACCAAACTCATTTGGCACTTATCGTGAATTGTGAAATAATTCGCATGTTTAGTGATGACAATTGGTTTCTATGCCCTGTCCCACTCCGAGCTTTACTATAAGGTCTATCTGCTTCGCGGTTACACTTTTAACATTCTGCTGCTGCTACACATAAAGGATGAAGTTCAAATATGTGACACGTTCATAAATACATATTCATAAACAGGCTTCACATTATGTGAATTAACCACTAATTCTGACCCTTTTTCTTCCCATTCAATAAAGCATATAAGAATGTAAGAGAGAATGATGTTGTCATAGCAAAGACCTTAAATCTTCTCTAAAAAAAGAAAGAGTACTTTTAGCAAACTTCAAAAGCACATCTATATCCAAGAAATTATTTGCAATATACCACATATCCTTCACAAAAAGTAGATATACCACTGTCCCATGATCCTGAAGTAGGGAATTAGTGGGTCAAGTTATTATTATTTTTTCCAATAAAAGCTTTAGAAGAAAGGAATGGTTAGACTTCTTGCTTAAGTTCAGTAGGGATGTATTTAAGTAGAGGTCCCTCTCTCTTTTGATCGGAGACCGTAGTCTCAAAGCCTACAGGGGCCAGGTAGTTTATGTATAGGGGTCACGTAGGCAGAGCTTAAGGAAAACAACACTGGGAGCTTGAGGATTAATGACACCTGGCACAGAACACATGTCTGGGAGATACTGAGGAATGATGGGGACTATAGAAAATGGTATTTTTGCCCATCTAAAAAATGCAGTTTCTATACGAGGATGAAAGTCATTGTTAGGGATTGCAGAGGAGAAAGACAGAAGGAACCTGGATCCCTGAGGACCATGGAGCCACCATACCAATGCAGGACTGCCTACCTCCACACACAGCATAGCGCTAAAGTCCAGGGAAGTGACAGCCTTGGACGTACCAGACCCAGGGATTAGCAGGGCTTTCTCCATCTCTCAGGTCTTGCTTTCCTCCGCTTCTCCGTTTTACCTTTGGTATCTCCTAGATTGGTTCTTTCCACATGGTGGGAAAAGTGGCGTCAGCAATTTCTCATTTGGCACTTAACGTAAATAGTGAAATCGTGTTCAGGCTTCAGGTCCCACCCTTACATCTTTTTTTTTTTTTTTTTTTGACAGAGAGAGAGACAGCCAGTGAAAGAGGGAACACAAGCAGGGGAAGTTGGAGAGGAAGAAGCAGGCTTCCTGCGGAGGAGCCTGATGCGGGTCTGGATCCCAGAATGGGGAGATGACGCCCTGGGCTGAAGGCAGAAGCTTAACGACTGAGCCACCCAGGCACCCTCCCCACCCTTAGATCTTGTGATCCAAAAGTAACATAGAGATACTCCTCCCCTTCTAACTCCAGCAGAAAACTTCTGAGGAGGTCTTTGATTGGTCTAAGACAGTTACATGTCCATTCCTGAACGACCCTGGCCCTTTCAGAACAAGGCAGTGGGGGAGGAATTACCTGATGGAACTAGAAGGCGGCAGATACAAACAATAGTTCCCATCGTCCACTGCACTCCTGTATTGTAATCATCTTTTTAGTTCTGTCTCCTTTACTTTGTAAGGGCCTTGAAGGCAAAAACTGCGCCTTATTAATTTTATACCCACCTAGCCAAAAACAGCACTTGGCATATAGTAAACCTTCAGTAAATATATGCTGATGAAAGAAATGAATAAACAAAGCCAGTCAAAGAATTTCAAGAACTCATGACAAAACCCAGAGCAATAGATATAACCTACCAGAAATAAGTAGTGGCATTACGACCACTAAGCCAGCCTTTGTTTTGGGAATTTTAGACAGTTGTGGTGGAGGCAGGAACTTACTGCAACGTGGCCAGTTCGTGCTGAATAAACATGCGATTAGCATATAAACTTGTGTGCATAACAAGCAAATATTTCTGTTAGCAGGAAGTTCCTGAAAAGTCTCTCCTAATTTGTTGTTTAATCTTGTTAAGATTTTCGAGAAGTCATATTTCAAAATGTATTGCAGGATGATGGGAATGTAAACCACTATGAGAAATCAGTTTGACTTCCCCCAATGATAACAGGTAATTTAAATTCAGAATGGATGGAGAACCGTGAGATCATTTCACAGACAAGTCTCAGTTTTATCAACCCTTTTCCAAGCACGAGCTTGGGTGGGACAACACAATTTAATAGGAGAATTGTGCCAAGAAAAGATAAAAAGAAAAATGAACACGAATCAAGTTCAAAATTGACTTGTTTGGAAAATAGTTTAAAGATAGCGTGTGAAGGTGACTATGGGGTAAGAATTGCTGTATTCACGTTTAAGTGTGTATGGGGACAGGAAACATTCCGTAGAAGACTAACCACAGGGTCAGTTTTGAAAAAAGCTAGCGTTGAGGCAATCAATATTAAACTTGGGGAAGAAATCATTTGTTCAAAAGGTAAGCAGGTGCAAAGCAGGCAAATCTATTTGCTATAAACTTTTCCAGGAAAACACATCTCTAGGTTTTGACTAAAACCATGAACTTTTAAAACCAAAAGAAATAATCGGATTCGAGTTAAGCACGTGGGTATTTTTAAGGCAAACTTCACATATGTAAAGTTCTGACTACTTTTCTCTTCTTCCTTTTTATTGGGTCTTCCAAAAGAACCTCTTAAACTTCAGTGTGTGTAAGAAACACCAGGTGTTGCTTTTACGACATGTAGGTTCCTGAGGCCCACACCACACACCGAATCCGGGTCACTGGGGTGGATCCCAGGCATCTTCATTCCCGCGAGCTTGCTGGGCGTTCTGACCCACGCTGAAATTCAAGCAGTAGTGCCTTAAATATTGCTGTCCTCAGGGATTCTGTCACGGAGTCTGTGTCTCAACACGCAGAGGGGAGAGTGCTGAGAGCACATCTCTCGACAATCACCGTATTGTCCCAGTTACCGACGAGGCTGCGGTGTAAGACGCAGGCGTGCTGGGCTGGGCAATGGTCAGGACCCAGAGTTCCCCAGGTCAGCCAACTAACTCCCCAACTCCCAGTAGTCAGGTGATCACCTACGGGTAGATCCTGCTCAGATCTTCGGCCTGATCAACACCATATTTCTGACAAACAACCAAGTATTTCTACCTAACACCCTACATATCTTAGAGCTCATTTTTACTGTTTTCCCCAAATCTGCTTTTCATTTTATATCACGCACTTCTGTTAGTGGCACCACAAGCCACCTACCTGGGCAAGTCAGGACATTCAGAATTGTCCTCGCTTCTGTATTTTACCTGCCAGCTAACTCATCACTTAGTGTGTATTGAACTAACTTTTCAAACATCTCTCATAATCCTCATGGCCATTGCCTTAGAGGCTTGTCCTCTCTTCGGGGCTTTTGTAAAAGCCTCCCTAAAAGGCTTTTGTCTCTAGTCTCATTTTTCCTGTAATCCGTCTTTCACACGGCCATTGGAGGTACATTTTTAAAATGCAAATCAGATTTTGGCACTTCTAAGTCCGCTCCCTATTACCTCCCAGATAAAGTCCAATCCGTTTGTATAACATACAAGGCCCTTTGTAATCTGGTTTAACTTTTCAGAGTAATAATCTCTTGCTCTTCCTGCCAAATCTCATGATTCAAATCTAATAGTTTTAGATTTCACTGAACTATTAAATATTGCATTATTTTCATCTTTTGGAAATGGCCTAAAAAATAATATCTTGTTAGTGTTTATTAACTGTAAAATTTGAGGCTTTCATAAAACGTTTCAAAAACTATTAGAGCCTAACCAAACCAAGGACTCCCTGCGAACATGAGCAAAACTGTGTCCCTGTTACCTATGCAGAAGAGATAGGTTGATTTATCCTATAATTTATCTATGTGCAAAGATCTGTTCTCAGCAGGATTTTAAAAAGTGGAAGCCTTTCTCTACCGTCCCAGGTCAGGATCTAAGCACATCTCCTGAAAATTTTGAAAAAGAAAATTGAAGGAAGAAAATATTACTTCCCTGTATTCAAGAGGGGAGCATGAGTTTTGCTCAAACCCACACGGACTCAATCCCCTAGAATACTAGAGGTTTTCCAGGTATCCCTCCTGTATTATTCATTTGACTCTACCACATGTATTTTCAATTTTGCATCCAGCCTTCCTTAGTGTTATTGCTCTGTACCACTAACGTAGTGATCTTACAGGTCAAGAAATGATGTAAGTAAAGTGGGAAAACCAATTTAGGAAAAGTCAGTTTGCATTACAGATCTGTCTGAACGTTTTCATGAGATTAAGTTCACTTTAAAACAAGAGGAAGAGGTCATTAACATAAATGTAATAAATTGAAAAAAATCTCAAGAAAAAAGCATATTACAAAAGAAAGAACATAGGGTTATAGGAAAGGAAAAATATACTGGTGATACAAAAAACTGGGTGATCATCATCATGGGAGTCTAGAAGGCGGAGAATAAAAATGTTATGCAGACCATGGGCAGTTCAAGAGGCCATAGCTCAAATAATCCTGAATACACCATCAAAGAAAAGCTGTTCTCTTTTTAAAAAAAATTTTTTAATTTTTAAGTGGAGCATGGAATCATTTAGGCTCTACTAAGCTAAGAAAACACTAAGAACCAGTATTTTCTCTAAGAGATTGTATTAACCTTAAACTCATGTACCTGATCTCAAACCTCTTTAAGTCAATTTGTCCCTCTCTACCAGCATCTGTTTGAAAATCGTAAAGGTTTGTTTTTCAGAGGCTGGGTATCTCCTCTGTGCCTGTTCTCAGAGCTGGTTAGGAGGCGGTTTGAATTCGATCCAACGAGATCCTTCCTTACTTCCAAGTTGCTTCTCCTTGTCTTCCCTTATGAAACACAGCAGACACCACAGACTTGTCCTGGATGGTTGCTGGGTATAGTAAACACCCTGCGTCCCTCTTCCACTAAGCACTGTAAGATAAACATTCTAATTGTTCCCAGCCGCTCACTATCTGGACTATAATGTCCTTTTGTTTTTATTCGGGGGTGGGGTGAATTATTTACTTCTCAGCTGTGGATAGCTTAGCCACCAGTATCTTCAAAAACAGCCCGAGATCACTGAACTTGGCAGTATTCTTAGAATCAAGCAGCACAACAGACAAATTTAATAAATTATACTTTCAGAACAGGAAATTTGATAACCTCATGTGGTAATCCATTTTAATGATTAATAAATCTGCTGTCTAAAAACATTGCCATTTATGGCATGACTTCAAGTGACAGGTTGAGCCTGTTTTATCTTGTTTTGTCATCAGTGTACATGGCCACTCTTGGCCACTGTCCTGTTGTTATAGAGCCTTTCCTTTATTTTGTCTGTAATTCCATTTTCTATTTTTTTTAAACTTTATATGCTTCTTTATAGCTCTCATGTCACCTTAGGTTCCAAGATTTCTACTTTGCTTTTAAAGTTGCTGCTGTCAAAAAACCCACAAAAAAACCAGACTCTTGACTATAGAGAACAAACTGGTGGTTGCAGAGGGGAGGTGGCTGGAGAGATGGGTGAACTGGTGAAGGAGACCAAGAATACACTAATACACACTCACGCTGAGCACTGAGTAATGTATAGAATTGTTGAATCACCATATTGTACGTCTGAAACTGTATGTTCATTACACTGGAATTAAAAATATATATTAAAAAACCTCTTCAACAAAATGTCTTTAGGTGAAAAAAAAGGAATATATGTTTTACATAGCTCATGTATCAACCAGTAAAGATAGTGCCTGCCAGCGTGTAGACTAATGCCTACTAAACTTCAGAAAATGTTTGTATTAATTTTTGGTGGCAGGGAGAGTACCATCAAGGGATTAACCTGAATGGGAGTTAGGAACAGAACTGCAGTAGCTAACACAGGAGACCGAGAGTGGATGGGGAGTTTTTTCAACAATAGACGTCATGGTGAGAAACGAAGGTCATTCACCAAAAAGGTCCAGGTGCGAAGAGAAGGCACAAATGTTCCCCGGGGGATATTTGTTGTTGCTGTTGTTGTTTGCTTGCTCGTTATTTCCCCTGAGTATCTAATACAGTAAACAAACTTACAGGTTTTGGTGTAGTTCCTCCATCTACTGGGTAGGAGACAGGACTTGGATAAAATATGCTTTGCCCTTTACAGTTAAAACATTTGCAGGGTTGCTAAATTACTATTCTGTGGCATCAATCACTGTTTATTTGGAAATAAAATGGATTAAAAATTCTCAAAAAAAAAAAAGTGGTGGCTGTCAGAATTGGCAGGTGCCCTGGTAGGATCCACTAGCATCAAACACACAAGGAAACTGGCCCGATGGTCCTTGCGTACCAGCAAAAAGTGCGGTGATTCCTTGCTCATGCGTGGTCAGTTATTCACTTTGACCCTACACATTTTGCTGCTGTATGTCTGTATGGCCACAGTCTCTTTCTGCCTTTTCTTTTTGATAGTTTAGTTTGTCCTGGCTGTTTGTTTTGTACCTGCCCCCACTCATACTGTGTTCTTTGTTTCCAACTCTTCTCCGGTTGTCCAAGGTCATTTTGAATTCTGATGCAGCCTTATGGATAATGCTTGTCAATATTGCCTGAGAGAGTTGAGGACATCGCTTCTGTCCTCTCATCCAGGTCTACACTAGGCTCACGACAATTTACTTATATACCAGCAAATATCAGTGAGAAAATCTAAAGGGGGGAATTTCACCCACAATAGCAACAAACTACAGGAAATACCTAGAAGCCAACTTATGAAGAAACATGTAAGGCTCATACAAACAAACATACACAACTACTGAGCTATAAAATAATTTTTTGCACAGGGTTTGTAGCTGAGAAGGACTTAGCATTTGCCCAGAGGGCATTACGGTGAATGAATGATCATATGAATGGTTGGGTTCTTAGTGCAGGGGTGGGAAGCCAGTGACTTTTTACTTCTAAATCCGTAAAGTCAAGGATATTGGGGGGGGGGGTATCCTGTCTCCCGCAACCTGAATTACAATAGGAACGCTAATTACAATGAGCATTTGGTCAGGTTGCCCTGTTTCTTATAGACAATGGTTTCTAGTTTTGTTTATGAGAAAATAGAGGCATTTTTGTTTAGAAATTAAAAAACAGGGGCACCTGGCTGGTGCAGTTGGTTAAATGTCGACTCTTGGTTTCAGCTCAGGTCATTATCTCAGAGTTGTGAGATCGAGCTCCACCTGGGGCTCCGGGCTCAGCTGAGTCCTCCCTCTGTCCTCCCCCTCTGCCCCTCCCCCTGCTCATGCTCTCTCTCTCTCTCTTGCTCTCTCTCTAAAATAAATAAAATCTTAAAAAAAAGAAATTGAAAAACATTGTGAACTTCACTGATCGATTTTAGATGTGATTATTTAAGGGCATCAACATTAGGCTTAGAAATTTACTTTAAATGTGTAATAAATTGGGCATTTGAGCTTCAATGTAGTTAATTTTTTAAAACCTTCACGTGACTCTTTTTCACTGACACCTCTGGTGACCGGAACACCTAAAGGAATGAGTTTTTGAGATAGCCTAATTTTCCCCATTAGTTCGAACAACTTAAAATATGTAACATTTTTAGATGGAAATTTTCCTTAGGACTGTTACATGTTCTCCTACATCTGTGAACGCAATATTCAGAATAGAGCTTAGCTTTCATTTGATGCCACAGGTTCAAAGGAACAAAAGGGAGTCAGGAGCTTTTTCTAATCAAACCCCGGTTCTGCCATCTAACAGCTGGGTGCTTGGGGCTAAGTCTATCCATCTCTCTGAGCCTTAGATTACACACAACCTCAGGTGTTTCCTTTTCCGGGTTGTTGTGAATACGTGAGAGAGGAAATCAAAGCATGGGTTGCACACTATTAAATGGAGCAGTGCTGTTTTAAGTTGAATTTGGGATTCAAAAGAGAAGAGAGAAATAGAATTTTTTTGGAGTGGTGGTTTTGTGTCAAGTACTTCACCTATTTTGCCTTCTTCAATATTCTTGACTATCTTATAAGGCGGTTATTATTATTCCCATTTTATACATGAGATGTTAAAGCTCAGAGAAGTTAGGTAACTTGCTCTTTGTAACCGTAATGAGAGAACGAGAGTTTGGGCATTTTCTTCATTTTAGAAGCGGTAAATCAAGCCCAGAATTTGTCGTGGTCATCAACTGGGTAAAACTAACGTTTAAACATAATCTTTTTTCACTGTCAGCTCATTGGGGTTTTTGCTTTAAACTTTTAGTTTTCGGGGTTTTTTTTGCATCAATAGAGAAAGTGTACGAGTAGATATTTCTTGATGTTACAGAATTATTATTAATTTCAAAAGTATGATAGTGTTATTATGGTTATTATTTTTTAAAGAGTCTTGTTATGGACTGAATGCTTGTATCCCCGAGATTCGTATGTTGAAACCTCCCTTACCCATGTGATGCTATTAGAAGATGGGGCCTGCAGGAGATAATCAGGGTCAGATGAGGGCATGAGGGTGGGGCCTTCCTGGACGGGATCGATGCCCTCTGAGCAGGAGAGAGCTTGCGTCCTTTCTCTGCTCTCCGCCATGTGAGGCCTCAGCTGGAAGTCAGCAGTCTACAACCCGGAGGTGCGCTCCCACCAGAACCTGACCCTGCTGGCACCCTCGTCTCAGACTTCCAGCCTCCAGAACTGTGAGAAATAAATTTCTGTTGCTTATAAGCTGCTCAATTTACAGTATTTTGTTATGGCAGCCAAGCTGATTTTAAAAAGTCCTTTCTTTTTTAAATATATATTTTATTTATTTATTTGAGAGAGAGAGAACAAGCAGGGGGAGCTGCAGAGGGTGAGGGAGAAGCGGACTCCCTGATGAGCAAGGAGCGACAGGAGACTTGATCCCAGGACCCTGGGGTCATGACCTGAGTCAAAGGCAGACACTTAACTGACTGAACCACCCAGGTGCCCCAAATCCTTTCTTTTAGTCCTTTCCTCTACCTTCTAGAAAATTTACCAATGAATAGTTACGGTTTCTGGAATTCGTTAAAAAAAATTGCTTGGAGGTGAAGGGGATTGGTGTGGGTCGGGGGTATACATGAAATAAAGCTAGCATGAGTTCATACATTATGAAACTGGGTGATGAGACCTGATTCTAAGTCCCCTTGATTCCAAAGCCCATACACTATGTAACAGGTGCGATCTCCGAACACCGTCTATTACAATACCGTATTTCTTGGTCTCCTCTAAATGACGTGAAGCAGTGATTTTTGAAAACCACTTATTATGAGGCACTCTTCTTGTCTTCTGCATTTTCGTTAACCCACTCGAAAGGGGTCAGGTCTTGGGAAAGGAAATAGAAAGTGTGTGTTTCCCCTTTGGGCCATATTCTGTGATAGCGCAGGCCCCTCTTTCTACTGACCGAATGGTCCGGATTCATGCAATGCTTCCGTTAGTTTGCTCGCGGAGGTTGATCCCCACCCCCGGAGGAAGCGTCTGCGTTGTTGCTGATTCGTGTGGTTTAGCTGTAGAGACTGCAAGTGATTCCCGAAGTCTTCAAATGGCTAAACTATGGGGAGCCATCTGCTGTGGCCCCCACACATATTTTCTACTGGGTTTTTGATGGCTCCTCAAATCTGAATTGGAAATTACCCGGTCACCCAGAAGGGGCGTTGTCATGACGTTATTAAGGTTTAAGCTTCAGGGTTTACCGCCTGTCGGGGCTGCTTCCAAGGCCCCAGCAATAGGTTAGTGTCATGAATTCAAGGAGTACCTTAGTGTGTCCCTGCCAAGAAAACTTGAATTGCGCTGCTATCTTACAGTTGGTTTATGATAAAAACGTGATGTTTTCCAAGCTTGACAGCAGTCCTAGAAATGATGTTGGGAACGGTGAGCAGTGAACATGAAAGACACTTTTCTGATCTATCAGTAATGAGAAAACTTTGATCAACTGTTCAAGAGGAAAGATTATCTTCCAATTTCCTCTGTAGATAATATTGTAAAATCACTATCATGTAAAGATGTTATCAGAGATTATACGGCCAAAAATATAGGGAAAAGATGATAGATTGTGTCATGATTAACTAGGAAAATATTATGTTCTTTTTTTAGATTTGGGAATGTTTGTGGTGTTTGTCAGCTTTTCAAAATTTGTGATTTGTTACAGTTCCTTTTCTTATTCTGTATGAATATTCATATTGAACCTAAGTGTTTTATATTCATAATTTTGAATTCTTTTTCATGAAAGGCACTTCAAATCATATTAATATCAGGTATCATCACACCTGGACCCGCTCTTGTACCCATCCCACTCGCTCTGAGTCATTCGTACACTGAACTCTTAAAAATACTGTTTTTGTCTTCCTACAGGAAGTTGACAGGGCTCCCCAAAGACTTTCTAGTTCTTCCTTTCTGAGAAGAAAGGGAGACTTACCGTGAAAAGTTGGCTCAGGCTGTTGGTCCCAGTGGAGCCAGGCAACAGTGTACAGGGGATCTCTTGTGTCCACTTGACTTACAGGTGGGGTGAGGGTGTGTATTATGACAGCTTTCCCCACTCCTCATCTGGGATGCATGTATGGTCTGGGCTAAGCCTTGAGACTAGCTGTTAGCGCGGGCTCCTCAGTAAGCAGCCCGTACTTCCAGTATCTCTGGTTTTCCTGGGGGTGGGGCACATGCCGGCCATCCTAACGAGATTAATGGCAGCTTCTTTCTAAGCTTCCCCTTAGCAGAGGCCATCTGCATATGCCCTGGTTCCTACATCATGGTCCCTAGTACCTGGAGCAAGCACGACTCTCAGAGAACTTGACACAGGCACATTCGCAATTGACTCTCATGATCGCTGAGCTGCATTATTATCATTGCTAGACTATTTAAGGCTGAGTACATTTTGGGTATATTTGGGTAGCTATTTTCTGAGTTGAAAGTTAGGGAAAACAGTATGAAAATATTGAGTGCCCTATGGGGTAATGGGAATAAATGCTTAAAATCTAAAGTGTCCTGAAAAATCCAGAAACTCCGTGAAAGAGCAGTTTGCTGGTGCTTTCAGTGACCCCAGATTATCGTGCATTTGCATTTGTTCAGCTGCTCTTCGCTAACTCTCTCTTCTCTTGCTGGTGGATTAGTTAGGGTCATTTCTCACTGCTGTCTACAGACCTGCGAGTTACCAGCCCTTCTTCTCAGTAGTTAGTGGTCTTGAAAGTAAGTCTGGAGCCCAGCTGTTTGGGGGGACACCTCAGATCTGCCCCATGTAACCCTGAGCAAGGTACTTAGCCTTTGTGCTCTTCAGTTTTTTCCATGTGTGAACTCATGAGGTTGTCGTGAGGATTAAGTGAAATAAAACTGCTTAGAACAATGCCTGGAAAATAATGGGTGCTCGATAAATATTTGTTATTGTCATTCTCGTCCTCATTTGTTATCTCAAATCTGCTAAGGACCAAGAAACCAGATAATCAGGCTTATCAAACTCTAAATAAGATCAGATGAAATGGTCTTTGGGTGACTGCCTACCCAACTAGCCCACGAGGAAAGTGTTTGAGCATTAGGCAGCTGTCCCATTCAGGCAGGAAAAGCTTTAATGATGTATCATTCTGTCACGAGCGCGGCTCACCTGACTTCTAATCAACAGAATCTTGACTCCTGTTATTGGTCTAGACAGAGAATTTTAATGTTATGCAAAAGTACTCTTTATTTTTTTATTTTTTAAAATTAAAAAAATTTAAGTTTTTATTAAATTCCAGCTAACATACCGTGTTATATTAGTTTCGGGTGTAGAATATAGTGAGTCAACACTTCCATGCGTCACCTGCTGCTCATCTTGGCAAGTGCTCTCCTCAATCCCCGCCACCTATTTCACACCCCCACCTCCCCTCTGGTAACCATCAGTTTGCTCTCGATAATTAAGAGTCTGTTTCTTGGTTTGTCTCTCTCTCTTTTCCCCTTTCTCATTTGTTTTGTTTCTTAAATTCCACGTATGAGTGAAATCATATGGTATTTGTCTTTCTCTGACTGACTTATTTCACTTAAAATAATACTCTCTAGCTCCATCCATGTTGTTGCAAATGGCAAGATTTCATTCTTTTTTATGGCTGAATAATATTATATATATATATACATATATATATACACATATATTCATATACATATATATATATACATATATATATATAGTGTATGTGTGTGTATATATATAAATATATATACACCACATCTTCTTTATTCATCAATCCATGGACATTTGGGCTCTTTCACTAGCTTGGTTATTGTAAATAATGCTGCTTATACACATAGGGGTCCATATATCCCTTTGAATTAGTGTTTTTGTATTTTTTTGGTAAATATCCAGTAGTGTAATTGCTGAATCATAGGGTAGTTCTATTTCTTTCTTTCTTTCTTTCTTTCTTTCTTTCTTTCTTTCTTTCTTTCTTTCTTTCTTTCTTTCTTTCTTTCTTTCTAGAGAGATAGGGAGAGTGCACGTGAGCAGGGGTGGGAAGAGGGCAGAGGCAGGGAGAGAACCTTAAGCAGGCTCCACGCCCCCCTGAGATCATGACCTGAGCCGAAATCAAGAGTTGGACGCTTAACTGACTTAGCCACCAAGGTGCCCCAATTTTTAACTTTTCGAGGAACCTCCATACTGTTTTCCACAGGAGCAAAAGTATTCTTCAGTTCAAGTCTTTATAATGACAAAAAAAAAATTAGACTAAAGTGGCTCAGCCTGAAACAGGAACATAAAACTAACAAGTAGCTGTATTAAACACAGTGATGCTCGGACAAACCTTGGTGTTCTGTGAGGTTCTGACGTGGATCTCTACTATTCCACGTCTAGGATTGTTGACACCCATAGTCAGGAGCAGATAAAGGGAAAGTGTCTGTCCCCATTCGATTTTGATCCCCTTCGTCCATCACCCTGGTTAGCACAAGCCTCAATCCTTAGTTCACTCATTCTAGCTATCCTTCTTTCTTGTTTTTCCAGAGCAGACCCATGTAATGCTGAGATTTCCAGGGCGCAGTCCGCCTTGGCCTAGTCTCAGACAAAGTTCTGTCCCTAAGATGGAAGTGATGCCCAGCACATAACCTTAATTCTCTTAATAAATGTTTATGAAATGAATGGATGATGGCTCTGGCTTTCATGGCTCTTGCATTTCAGAATAATGCACATGGTCTAGAAAAACTCCCCCCAACTATGCAGAAATTATTGACGCTAAACGTTGTGTTTCCTATGCCACACTATCAAACATCATCCTGGCTCTTCTGGCCAGGCCTGCATTGTTTAATGCACACACAAAGTCATCTACACGTGAGGACGTCTGCACACAAACAGTGCGACACTGGCTCTGGTGTGGCAGAGGTAATTTTTGCTTTGTCCAGTGGGATGGGTCACACTGTTCACTAGCAGATCACAGGTAGGAGAGCAGCTAATGTAGTTGTGGAGCATATTAAAATCTGTGTCAGTTGAATTTCTAATTTACTTGAAATTCTGAATTTTTGTTTGCCTGTGGTCCATCTTTTCACACAGAGCTTTCGGTTTACTAGCATGAAATGCACTAACAGCAACGATGTTTTTATTAAATGTTCTCTGCCAGAGGTTATAATAAATGTCCAAACAGCTGATGAGGAAAAAGAAAAGGGAGCAGATAAGAAACAAGTGACCTAAAATCAGGACTAAATTCAAAACAAGCTTAAAGTTTTGCCATGAGTGAAAAATTTAAAATTTAGTTGCTCCATCTAGTGGTGAACCGTTATATGACTTTAGTGACGAGCTTTTAGTTTTTCATGCTGGTTTTATTCAAATTTTGTTCTGTAAGTAGAAAAAAATACTTAATAGATTCCCTGTCATATTGTCCCAATTAAGTTAACAGAAAATTACTCCACATAAGAAGAAAACATCACTACTTAGGGAATCTCATAGACTTAAAGACATATTTGCTAACCAACTCAAATTTCAAACTGTTTCTTCCTCAGTCGGTCTAGGAACTAGCATCAGTGCTGATATCTTTACCTATAACTATATTATTAATCCGTATATCATCCTGAAAATACAAGAAAATTTAGGCCTAACTTGGGTTAATAGGAGAGAAAGGGTAATGAAGAGATTAAGTCTTCTGCTGTTAAGAGCCTGAGATTTTGAGTCAGGACTTAATAAGGCCTGAAAATTGTTCTGAATTGTGTGAAAAATATCAGTCCAGTCAATAGGTGAAGGGGATTAAGAGGTACAAACTTCCAGGTATAAAGGAAATGAGAAAAATAAAGATTACGTGTGTACCTGAAGGAAATAAATTCTTCCGGTTAGTGGGGGCTCTCGGTCAGGCTACTTGGGTTCGAATTCTGACAGCAGCGCTCATTAGCGGTGTGGCCTTTGTATCTCAGTCTCATCATCTGTAGACTGAAAACCATACTACCCTCAGAACTGTGAGGTTACATTAGATACTGCACGGAAACACTTGGAACTACATCTGACACAGAATAAGTACTCGATACTGTTTTCCTGGTATTATTCCTGACTTTGTTTGGTGTATACGGGGATTTCTTGGTGTTGGTTTGGTGTGTAATTGAATTGTGTCAAGTAGTCAGGTATCCATTTGGCATGCCATTGGGAACCTCTCGCTTCTCTGACTCAGGGAAGTTGTTCTCACTCTGGAGGGGTCTCTTCGTTGCACTATCTTAAGTGTAACAGCAACCCATATCCCATTCTGCAACAGTGTTTGTATGGCCAGTCTTTCACTTCCCAAATTCAGCTTTGTCTCCCAGAATTCCAGCACTACCTGGAACGTAGAGATGGTGTGTCTTGCTCCTAGGCAAGCCCAAGGTTTGTTAATTTTCTCCTCAGAACTCCAAAACCGTGGTTGTACTTTAGTCTTTCCTGATTGCACAGTTTGATGAGAAAAGTAGGACTGATTCCATGAAGCTACCTGGATACCTATTCTAGGAAAATGGCACACTGGGTTGACCATATTAGAGTATATTTTCTTTTACTCTTAGAAGGCTGTCTTCCATGAAATGCCTCCCTTCCTCCAGGATCTACTTGCAGACGCCCCTAAGAGCCTGAACTATGGAGCTGGAGGGGCCTAGTTTTAAATCGTAGCTCCACCATTTAATAGTCGAATGACTTTAGACAAATTATTGAGCTCTGTGGGCCTTTTGTCTATTCATTTGTACAAGGGAAAGCATAGAAGTTATGTCAAAAGTTGTTCTGCAAACTAAGTGAATTAATATGTATAAAGCTCTTAGAATAGTGCCTGGTATGTAGTAAGCGATCCATGAGTTAGTTGTTGCAGAGTTATTATTTGTACTTATTATTCTGTGGAACATGAAATGTTGTATCTTTCCAGAAATTTCAAAGTCAAGATAATCTAAGACTTATCCTTTCACTTTCACATTTTGTGACATTTTCCCATACACGCTCTTCTTGACTCCGGTCTTCAATTTTGTCTCTTCCACTTCAGAAATTCTTTTCTCCTAGTAATACATTTAACTCTAACTCTTCTACATCTTACCAAGGAATTTCTCAAGAACATAAACTCTGTTTATGCTTTATATGTTTCTGATGCTTCCCACAGAGCTAGTAGGTGCCCAACAAACACGTGGGAATTAAAAATACAGAAACACTAGCTTGCATTTGCACCTCAAGTTTGTGATTGCCTCAGAAAAGAATACCTACAATTATAATTATTGTCATTTACTTAATAGCTATTCAATGTTAGACACTTTCCTACGGATTTTATATAGCATGACTCCTTAAATGGCATGAACAATTTGGGGGGATAAATCTTATTAGTTTCATTTTACAAACCAGGAAGCTGAGTTCCAGAAAATATAAATTGTTTGTCCAAGATGTCATTGTTAATAGCTAAAGCCCCTTTCTCTTGAAAAAATCTTCTCTCGGTTATTGGACATGTCCTTCATTTTTTATTCCTTATAGTATGTTATTTTAGGGTAAGGCCACAGTTCTTTGGTCTTTCATCTCCGGCAGGCAAATGCCTTTGCTGAACTCCCCCAGAACCACACGTTTGAGAGGTTGCAAATTCTAATGCTACCGGAGCCATACAGAGAACGGCATTTGTTGTGTGAGGGTATGGGTCATGTCTTGGAAATCCAGTGTTTTCCCCATCCTGTCACCAGGACCTGTGAATTTTCTGTGAATAATGTCAGCTATGGCCTCTTTGTCCTCCCCTCCCCCTCCACATCACTCTGGTTTGAGTCCTTGTTACCTCATGCCACCCAGGATGATTGCAAGAGTTGCTTAACTCCTTCCTGCAGATCTTGTGTCTTCCCCTCCCTAATCTAGTCCATTTATCACAGCAAAACAAAATTTCAGACTTTAGCTTCTTACTAAAAAGCCTTTGTGGTTTCCCATTGTTTACTACTGAGTCTAAACTTAACTTTTCATTGTGGACCAGCCACAACATATTCATGCCTAACGCTCCATTCTTATGCTTTCACCCAAATCCTCTGCTTTGGTCCGAATGGTTCCATTGGCAGTTCCTGAAAATGCCAAGCACAGATTTTCTTTTTCTTTTCTGCCATGATCTTTTCTTAGCTTCTTCCAGTTAAATAAATCTTATCCCAGTTTCCTGTTCTACGCTAGTTTTTTTGTTTTTGTTTTTGGTAAGACGAATGCTTGCCTGTGTTTCTTTCTTTCTTCTCTCTTTCCCTCAATATGAATTTCCCTGACACTCTACCACTCTTATTAAATCACGAACATGGAATGCCTTCTGTATACTGTTTTGCAGAAAGTCGGTAGAATATAGTAGTCCAACACACAGACTCTGGAGCTAAGCAACAGACTTCAAATTCTGGTGGTACCCTTCACCTTCCTGGTGACCTCAGTCAAGTCACTAAACCTTTACTTCTACTCTACATTGAAGATAAAGTAACGCCTGCCTGACAAGACCGCAGAGAGGATTAAGTGAATCATTGCATGTAAAACAATGTCTGGCACAAGGTAAGCACTAAATAATAGCAGTGATGATGATGATGATGTCATTTGCTCTTTTGTGTGTATGGCATTTTTCCACAACTGATTTGTAAACTCTTTCAAGTCAAAGGTTTCCATATATACTTGCCATACACAGAGTCTGATACACAAGTTCATAGAGGTCAGGAGACCAAGCCTATGAGGTTAGGCAGG
This sequence comes from Ursus maritimus, assembly GCF_017311325.1. Taxonomy (NCBI): domain Eukaryota; kingdom Metazoa; phylum Chordata; class Mammalia; order Carnivora; family Ursidae; genus Ursus; species Ursus maritimus. Next base: position 31,175,089 of record NW_024423564.1, read on the forward strand.
TCTTCAACTTTCAGACTCACTTTTGCTTAGGTGGAAAATGGAAATAATTTTTTCTTACACCTGTATAGTGTATTAAAAGTAGTTTTTCATGTACAAAGTTCATTTATTATCTGCCTACTCTCTTCACATATGGGATACCTTATGCAAGCCTTGTTGGAAACTGAGGCATGGGGATATCAACTATATGACCAAGGTGCTCAGTTGTGCTGTTTGAAGAATGGGATCAGATGCTTGTCTTTCCTTCTCTCCCCTCCCCTCTCATCTAAACTCCATATAAAAAGAATTAGCAGAATTTCTTTTTGATGTTCTTAGTCAGTAGTGTCTGTCCTTCCATGGAGCCCTCTCTCACCCCCTCTTCCAGAAAAGCATTATTTTTAGAAGGGCAAGTTGTGAGTGTGAGGAGAGGCAGCTGGTTCTATGGTACACCAGTGCCTGGACGAATAGTAGGATTTGAAGAAATCTCCTAAAATAATGTTCTAAGTCTCGTTCCATGGAGTTTAGGTGTTTTGTTTGTTTGTTTGTTTTGGTCTATGGTTTATCAGGGTGATTACTATCTCTTTTCTGAGGTAAGAGGAGATACCAGACTTCGAGGAAGGGGAGTAGAGTGAGTGAGGAATAGAAAGCAAATAATCATCGTGGGAGAAAAGAAAGTCAGAAACTGGAAACTGACATAGGGCAATGAAAGTATTAGATTAAAAATGAATAAGAGGTGGAGCCATACAAAGTGAATATGGTTTTTTTAAGGCAAGAAACGGTGACTTGTTTAGTCTTTGAGAAGCAGAATATTATCAAAAACATAGTAAAATAATGAGTACAGAAGGGTGTATGGTATGGCCAGCTGTGGGAAATTCTTGGCTGGCTTCTGTGCTACTTATTAAGTATCCCAGCTCTCATTCCATATTCAAACTAAGCGTCCATAAACTTCTCTATCTAGCGGGACGAGACCTAGGAAGATATTCCAATACCAAAGTAACTATGGAAATAGGAAGAACAAAGAAGAATTCTTGAAAGTCTCTGGGTAAAGATAAAAGGAAAACAGAATAAAGAAGATCTCACAGCAGGGGCTTGTGACAGATCTCCAAATCAAGAAGTCAGGGAAGATGAAGTGGAGCAAAGCCAAATCTCCACAACCAGGGAGATGGTCCATAGATTTCAACTACCCAGTTAACTTTCAGATAACTCACTCAGGAGAACAGAACTGGAAACATATAAAACATAAGTTTAATTCTCTCAGTAAATGAGGCAAAAAGAGTAGCGAGAATTTTGAAAATGGTCTACATTCTGAAGAAGATTTAATAGACTGCCTGAATGTCTTAAAAAACCTGGAGAAGAACGATCCTGGATTAGCCGAAGTCGAAGTATGAACATTATTTCAAAACGTTAGGAAATCAAGACTAACATGCTTATAAATTTGATGGGTTATAAAAATATGTATCTAGGTGTGTATGTGCATATATAAATAATAAAAATTTTTTGAAGGAAGATTGTAGATCTATGCCATATCAAATAAAAGGCAAGAGGTACTTTGAAATATATATTTATTGTAAATGCCTTATTGGACCCCTGTTCCTTTACTATAGTCTGAAATTAGCTGTGTGTTTTGGTGATGTATAGATTACGTATTTCTGTCCAGGAAACACCCCCCAAGCTAGAAGTTCCTACATGGTTTCTTGTCCTCTCTTATGGTCTCTTGAGGTCTAGGCTTGGAATTTACACAATGTCACTTCCTCCTCACTCAGTCAAACCAAATCTCAAGGCCAGCCCCTATTGAAGGGCTGGGAAAATGGACTCCTCTTTGTGAGAGGAGCTAGAAAGAATTTGTGGTTATTTTTCACCTATTGTAGGTGTTTAACTCAATTATAAAATGAATAAGAGGTAAGAGACTTAAATTGAAAACTGCTAAATTATTGCAAGGTGTTATTAGTATGTAGCTGACCCACTGCTCCTTCCCTCCTTCTCCAGGGTCTTTTTGGGGCAGATATCCTTATGAGGAAGCTCAAGATAGGCTGCTGAAACCTTGCTGAGCCAACTGGAAGGGTGTTTGGGGTCTTGGCCACTACCTATTTATTCCTGGCTATTCAGTATCTCATGTATGAGTCTGCTACCAATTCAGTGACATACAAAGTACACTGAATTTCAGAAAGAAAGATTTTTCTGTGTGCCGTAAATCTTGTGATAATATTTGTCATTAGCTCAAGCACTGATCCATAGTTCAAAGGAAATTTACACTTCAACTGAGTAAGACAGGTTTTTATCTTCTTAAATCATGGTACCAGAGGCTGGAAGAAAAATAGGCAAAAAAAAAAAAAAAAAAAAAAAAAAAAAAAGGTAAGGTTGAATTACCTCATTTATTCAGGTCTCTGACATCCTCGTAAGAACTCAACAGAGACAGTGGGCCTGAAGGGTCCGTGAGTCTTTGTCGGAGGCACCTCTTGGGTGGCTCCACTTGCAGGGTTGCCCTTCTCTAAGGGGCTGCCACGTGCACAGACATCTGTTCTCCTTCCCCCCACCCTGACGGCCATCTCAGCGTTGAGTCTCCTGGACCATGGCTTACTGGCTGAGGCCTGTCATCTGCTCTAAGGTAAGCCGAGCAGTGTGTCGCGCTTGTGAACTGGAAATCTTGCCTGAGGAGCCACAGTTGCTCTGGAAGGAAGAACCCCCACCTCCTGCAAGAGAAATACACAGAATTGCACTTGTTCTTACCCTTTCTGAGCCTGGGTTTAATTCTTCCTTAGATTTGGTAAGGTAATCCATTAGTCTTGCACTCAATTCCCTGTTTTTGCTCAAACTACTAGAGCTGGTTTCTGTTCCTTATTGTCAAAAGAAACGGAAGAGAAGACAGCCACAACCATGGCTGAACGGTTAGAAGAAAATGGTTTATCTGGATGCCATTTCATCCGTTCATTGAGTCATTCAATGGTCATTTATTGAGGACCTATTATATGCCAATCACAGAGATAGGTACACAGATAAGACAGAAGGAGGTGTGGGGAGACAGTCAGGCAAACATATAATCACACTAAATTGTGATAATGTTCTGGTGGAGATACTTACAAAGTGACGTGGGGGTACAGATAAGAGTATGAATGAACTCTCTGGGTAGGTTGGGGAGCTGGGGTTAATCAGCCTGGAGAAGGATATAAGTTAAAGACTAAATCAAAGCTATACAGCAAATTCAATCTCATTACACTACAATGGCAGCAAATGAAGAATGGCTACATGGAGGCTGAAGACCAGCTGTTCTCAATATCGACTCAGCTCTGCCGAGTGGAAACTGATTTGAACAGCAGCATGAGAGACTGAGATTACATATGGAAGAATTTCCTGACAGTGAGAGTAGTTAACGTTGGGAGATTGTAGAATCTTCTCCTCTGGAGGTTTAAAAAATAACATAGCTCATCATCTGCCTGGGAGAGCATTATTGTGATGCTGTCTAAAAGTAGGGAAATGGAAGATAATTGCTCAAGGTCTTTTCTAGCTTAGAGTTTTCATAATTCTGTCATTTTTTTAAGAAAAACTTTATCGAACCAATGGAAAATAAAATTACAGGCAGAAAACGAAAAAGGATAGAAAAATAATTGAATTATTAATTCCCTCTTGGTTAAGGAATGAGGAAGAAACGAAGGGACTAAAAAGATTGAGCATGTGTTATTTTAGAAATTATTTTGAAATCTGTTGATTGTTTAAGAACTCCCAGGTTGGGCCTCGACTGGTTGCTAACTAATGGTCCTGTCTTTTCCTTCCCAACCCAGAGTACTTTAGTTTCCCCTAATTCACTTTATAACTAACTTCTTCAGCTTGTAGAACATTTTGTATATGTTTATAAATTTCTTTTTATTGTGAACTTAAGCAAATGTATAGAATAAGACAGTCAAATGAACATTAGTTCCCTACATCACTCAAAATTCACATTTGTCCTTTTTAAGGTTAGCTACCTGCGTTCTGCTTATAGAATTTTTGAATTCTGCTTTCTTCCACATGATTGATGTCATTTATGTATGTTGATGCATTCCCCATACTTGCCACACTTAATAGTACCGGAGCACATCACTGTGAGCCCATGTACTAAGTGAGGTAGCTAGAACTGCGAGGGAGGTCAGCCGCCCTGGGGCCATCTGTGATCATCACTGCCTCACACCTGTCACTGGAGCCTCATCAGGAAGTTAATTCTCCCTCCCTCCCTCCCTGCCTTCCTCCCTTTTTCCATCCCTCTCTCCCTTCCTCTCTTTCTTCCAATTAAAGAGACTAGCATGCACTGAAAATTACAACATGGGTTTAGAGAATTGTGAGTCCAGTTGGGCTACAGATAAAGTATATGACTACAAAATAAAATTAGAGAATTAAGTTAGGCAAAACTATGTAGAATTTGCTAAGACCACAGAGTTTAGTTTGTTGGGCCGGCATTGGGAAACCAATGAACATAGCATTTGGAAGTGTTGCACAGTGGAAGGCTCTAGAGAATGGTAATCAGTTTAAAGACTCAAAGTGGGGACTCATTCAAAATGAGACACACAGATATACATACATACACCAATATTTTGATATTGGGCTAATGCCTTGTTTTATTTTTTAAATGTGAATCCGCTCAGTGTTCTGAGTTGTTTTATTTTTGCTTTCATCTTAATCATAATTCATTGTCTATGATTTTCAGTTTTAGTTTCTTGAAAGTTGCACAAAACTTTAAAGACATTTGCAAAGCAATCTTAGTGCAGTATCCCTTGAGATTTTAATTTTTTTCACCAATCTTTTTATCTCACTCACACTTAATTTGACAGCAGTTTTTTTTTAGCAACTCCCTTTATCTAGTTTTTACCAAAGCATTCAGTGTAAGTTTCATAAAAAATCTACCTCTCTTTTCTCGCACATACTTCATCAGTTTATAAAATTTTTAATTCAATAATGCAGTTAGAATAATAAAAACACATCACAAACTGATTTTTGATAAACATACATCTTGACGGGTGGGAAGAGAAGGTACAGGTGCGGTAGAATATAGTCTTAACTGGGAGTGTTTGGTATATGTGGACATAAGACTTATATTTTGGAATGAGGGAAGAGAACATGGATTAATCTGTGCCAGTTAAGAGAGTTTAGGGAAAGGGGAAAAAAACCCTAGAATTTAGTTTTGAGTCTTTCACCAGAAAATCAAATTTTGGTTTTTGGTGTCCCTACATAGATTTATTATACTATGTTTAATATACTAAACTTCCACCCGTATCTTTGCATCTTTCTCATATTCATTTTTCTATTTTCCTGAGATTCTAGAGCACGAGGGCAGGAACTGAATGGAAATATTTCAGTAGCCTAGATAGTACCCTCTTCTGGGATGAAGATATCCTTGAGAAAGGGAGAGGGTCTTCTTGCTACTGAGACTGTAGAGGATTAAAAGAGGGATTGTTTTGTGTCTTGGTTTGGAATCTCCTCAGTGCATTTTGACTTGTAACCCTTTTTTCCAGGATACACTTTCCACTGGGAGTATGATGGGTGCAATTCATAGTTTTTGCCTTTTTTTTTTTTTTTTTATAGAGCTTCTGGTATTAACAGATCACCAACATCTCCATCTGGTAGAACTGAGAGGAGGGGGAGGGGGAGGGGAGGGGGGAAACAGGAGAGAAAGAGGAAGAGGAAGAAACCTTCCTTCTAGTTCTCCCTAAGGTACACAAAGAGTAAACATAGCCCTTTTCCTACCTCCTCCTTGGGGTGACTTGCAAAGTTAGGGTACTGGAAACCTTTAGAAAGTGACTTTCCTAGCTCAGGGCTGTACATGGTGCTGATTCACATGGAACTTTGTATCCTGGGTATCAGAGCTACCTTGATAGTCATCTTGTGGAAACAGTATAAACTTGTTTCTTGAAAAAGAAAATATAAAATTATAAATGATTTTTCCTTTAAGAATAAAATCAGGGTTAACTAAAAAGCTGGAAGAACTCTATTGCATGCTGTAGTGTAGCTTAAAGTCCTTCAGCCAATTACCATCTCAAATGACAATGGGGGTATCTTTTTTTCTGATAAAGATCAGGAATCTAGTATTGTCCAAACACTCAAAAGGTGCTATTTGTTTCAAGTGAAATGGAAGGGTTTATACCAATTATTGTGATGAATGAAATGAAATGAAGAACACTTGAAATAGTTAAATGTCTACTCACATGACCAGGTGGGTACAGCAGCCCTAGGCTCTCTGGTGGGAGCAAAGATTCCTGGTATGTTCTAGCCCATGTATTGAAAATACTTGACAAAACCTAAATTTTAGAAGAAAAGCTGCTGTCTGGTGGTGTTAGTGGTGCTTTCTTTTGACACTATGTATTGGGGGGTACATATTTATGTAAGGTCACTATCTAGGTCACTCAACAGTGCTTGAAACTAATGAAGCTTAGCCTCAGGGCCCCTTACTTTTACCGGCCTTTCAAAATGCTCATATGGTCATATACTTTTGTGAAGTTTGGAAAAGTAGGATACTTTACCTGCAATTTGTTAAAATCACTAGACCATTCTACTTTGACTTCCTGTGATGGTTAATTTTATGTGTTAACTTGACTGGGCCATGGAGTGCTGGGACATGTCATTCTGGATGTCTGTGGGAGTGTTTTTGGATGAGATTAACATTTGAGTTGGTAGACTGAGTAAAGCAGATTGCCCTCTCTAATGTAAGTGGCCCTTATACAATTGGTTGCAAGCTGATTGCCTACCTTCCCACGAGTAAGAGGGAACTCCTTCTGCTTGAGTGTTGATCTGAGATTTCACTCTTGCTGCCTTCACACTTGAACTAAAACATGGCCTCCTCTTGGGTTTTCAACCTTGGGTTTCGGACTGGAACTACGCCATCACTTCCCCTGGATCTCCAGTTTGCTGACTGTGAGTCTTGAGATCACCTCCACAACGGTGTGGACCAATTTCTTAAAATAAATGTCTTTCTATATAGATATATATCCTTTTGGTCCTGTTTCTCTGGAGAACCCTGACTAATATCCTTCTTTCATATTTACCCTTGAGTTGGCTGATATTGGAAGTGTTTGGGAGGATCTAAGAGGAAATTTAATTGGGGAATCATTTAGTTGAGTATATTTATATAGTTTGCAGTCACTTCTGTGTATAGTATGCTAGCCTAGTGTGGATATGGCTTCCAGCTTTATCCCCCTGCCCACTGTACCAGCTCACTTGATAATGTGACTGAAGACCTCTGATGGAGTTCTTTCACTGTGAGTGTTTAGCACCTGACACTGAAAGTTTGTGGATGGTGGAGAAAAATGATGTCAGAGGATCACCTCATAGAAGGTTAACTCCCTTTCACTTATGGAGTTTTCATATATGGGTACCATAGCATTTGTGCCTTGATATCAATCCAGAAACCCCAGGGCAACAAGTGAGAAGTGAGCAGCACAGGCATGAGATAAGGTGTAATAAGGTTGTGCCTGCATGAAGTTAATCAGTACAGCACTAGCTCAAACAAGAGATAGGTAGGACAGGTCGTTAAGACTGAGATGCACACCAACATTGTATAATACCATGCTTCATATATGGATCTTTCTTCAATTCTAGAACATTTGCTGCCATTATGTCTTCAAATATTATGTCTTTCTGATTCTTGATGTTTTGAAGTCCCTCTTAACTGCCTGTTGGAACTTCTTATTTTATCCATGATTTCTTTTAATTCTGCTTTCATGTATTCCATTTCTTTTTTTCTTTTTTCTTTTTTTCTTTTTAATAATATTTTTTATTATGTTAGTCACCATACAGTACATCTGTAGTTTTTGATGTGAAGTTCCATGATTCATTACTTGCATATAACACCCAGTGCACCATGCAATACATGCCCTCCTTACTACCCATCACCAGCCTATCCCATTCCCCCACCCCCCTCCCCTCTGAAGCCCTCAGTTGGTTTCTCAGAGTCCATGGTCTCTCATGGTTCATTCCATTTCTTTTTTCTTTAAGCTGCATTTAGACTGATTTTCTAGGTTCCATCTTTTAATTCTTCAGTTTTCTCTTCAGCAGTGTCTACAATTCAATCCATCCATTATGTGTTTGATTTTAATGATTGTATTCTTCATTTTCAGATATTCTGTTTTATTATCTGTTTTTAAAAACATAGTCCTTTTATTCCCCTATTTTATTCTTTTATCATTTTGAACATTTTAAATATGTTTAAAATTTCGCTCAGTTTTCTTTTTCTCTAGTTCTTGAGGAAAATTCTGTTTTTATTGTATTTATTTATGTTTTCAACATGGATTGCTTCTTCCTGTGTGTCATTGTTCATGGGAGACCTTGGTCCTGGGAAGGTTCCTATGAAAAGTTTCAAGTTTGCTTTTGCCAAAGCTCTAAGAGCTCCATCTGTTCTGGACCAGGGTTTTTATTTATCTAAAAAAAATTTTTGAGTATAGTTGACTCACGATATTACATTAGTTTCAGGTGTGCAATATAGTGATTCAACTCATACCATTTAACTGTTATAGCTTATTCCACTTTATATCTCTCTCTGCCCCCTCCCCCCTCAAAAGCACAGGGCTTTAACTTGTATCATATGAATCTTAAAGGGAGGGGGTTAGATCAAGGTTAGTGGACTATAGTGTAGATTTTCTTATGGTGCCCAGCCCAAGACATGAGCACGAAATAAATATGTTCTAGGACTGAGGGAATTTAAGAGTTTATGTGGGGAATTTACAGCCTCTTTTCACCTCTTCTATGAAATTACTTGTATCTCTACCTATTTTTTTCTTAGTACCCAAACCTTTCCATCAGTGAAACTCCTTCTCTCCTGTACCTTCAACTTCTTCTCTATTGATTTAATTTCAATGTCATAAAATACAGTAAATCTTTTCCATTAATTTGAATACAAATTTCGGGTATCGTCTCAGACTCTTGTGATCATTTTCTTTTTTAATAAAGCTATTACTTGACCCTAGGCTGTATTGTCTGTCACTACTGCCATCACCGCACCTTTGCTGCAGTCTGGAATTGGAGCCTCAAGCCTGCATGGCTCCTGTGGCCCCCACACTGAGCTCTCTGCTCTAGGGTGCTTTTAATGTTTCATTCAGGTTGGAAAAATAACTACACTCAGGGCGTGGAATTTGACTTCCTGATGACTGCTAGGAGATTGGATGACATAGCCTGGAAGTGTGGAGAAGTAAGTTTCTTATAGGATGAATATTGACCAATGAGATTGAAGAGCAGCAAAGGATAAAGTAAATTCCCGGTGCTCCCGCCTACCCCATGCAGACTGCTTCGAGGTGTGCCTCCTTTGTGCAGCCTTCTGTTCCAAGTGGCAGTCAGTGTTTTGGTGCAGCTCGTCACACTGGTTTGCGTCTCTCCTTGCTTTGTTCCTCCTTTCCTTACCCTCATTTCCCTGGGCTTGCATCTCACAAATGAAGAATAGTGTCGGTTGTTTTTTTTTTTTTAAGATTTATTTATTTATTTTAGAGAGAGCACAAGCAGGAGGGGCAGAAGGAGAGGCAGAGAGAATCTCAAGCAGACTCCGCACTGAGCAGGGAGCCCAATGCAGGGCTCGATCCCACGACCCTGAGATCATGTCCTGAGCTGAAACCAAGAATTGGCTGTCTAACTGTGCCATCCAGGTGCCCCATGAACAGTGTTTTAATCTTCAATTCCGGTGTCTTTCCTAGAAGACTTGGGCTAAGGTAGCCATTATAAAAACATTTTCCTTAACCCCACATCTCCCTTCATCTATTCCATTTATATTTCTCTTCCTCAGAAACTTTTTGAAAGACTCTTTTTTTCTTTCTTTTTCTTTACTCTTTATCTCTGTTTTCTTATCTGCCATTCATTCTTCAGTCTAGCTCCTCTCTCCCATTTCTCTTAAAGCTGCTTTCACCAAGATCAATAATGACCATGTTGTTAAATCCGAAGGATGATTTTCAGCCTGTATCTTACCTGATCTGTGTGCAGCACTGGACACTGATCTCACATCCTCCCAGCATTGTCTCGCCCTGAATTCTAGACAATGTACTCTTAATTTTTATCTTGCCATTGTAGCTGCTCCATCTCAGCCACCTTTATATATCTTGTAAATATTGGTGTTTCCCAAGAGTCTATCCTCAGTCCCTTTCCTTCCCTCCCCTCACTTTCCATTATTCCCTTCTCTTTCTTTCCTCTGCTCTCCTCTTCTCTGGCATAAACCATCCCTGAGCAGTCTTACTTTTTCACATAGCTTCAAGCACCATCGAATGCCAATTACTTCCAAACCATATTTTAAATCTAATTTTCTCTCTTTTTTCCCTATATTCATTTAAGACAGGGAATACTTTATTCAAGCCCATCAGAGAAATGGACAGCTTGGGTCTGTAACAAAGCGTGTGTTTTAAAGCATAGGTCAGTAGTTGTGTATGACAGTATACACTGCTACACACAAATGAACTGATCAGAGCACAGCTCTTCACTGTCCAACACAGAACAAGCTTCCCTGTAAAAGCAGCACGTTTGGAACGTTTATAACTTTAGTATTCTTTTCCTTCTTCACCCTCTCCTTCAACAGAATTCACACCAGCTTCCTCATAATCCTTCTCAAGGGCAGCCATGTCCTCATGGGCCTCCAAAAACACTCCTTCCTCCATGCCCTCACCGACATTTCACTGAACAAAGGCACACTTGGCATTCCTCAGGTCAGACTTGTGGTCCAGGTGAACCCAGGCTTCAGCAATGGCAGTGGTGTTGCTCAGCACGCACACAGCTTGCTGTATTTTGGCCAGGTCTCCACCAGGTACCACAGTAGGAGGCTGGTAATTCATGCCCAGTTTGAAGCCAGTGAGGCACCAGTCCACAAACTGGATGGTACACTTGGTCTTGATGGTGGCAATGGCGACATTGATATCTTTGGGAACCACATTGCCATGGCACAACAGGCAACAAGACATGTCTTTACCATGGCGAGGGTCACATTTCACCATCTGGTTTGGTGCATTGGTAATCTCTGCTACAGAAAGCTGTTCATGGTGGGCTTTCTCAGTAGAGATGACAGGGGCATATGTGGCCAGAGGGAAGTGGATGTGAGGATAGGGCACCAGGTTGGTCTGGAATTCTGTTAGATCAACATTTAGGGCTCTCTCAAATCTGAGAGAAGCAGTGATGGAGGACACAATTTGACCCATCAATGTATTTAGGTTCGTGTAGGTTAGTGTTCAATATCGAGGTTTCTATGACAGATGTCCTAGATGACCTCACTGTCAACTGTGAAGGCACAGAGTGCCCCAAGGTGGTGTGGGTAGTGAGGGTGGAGTTGTAGGGCTCACCTACAGCTGTGGGAACTTGGAGGGCTCGCTAAATGGAGAGCTCCAGCTTGGACTTCTTGCCATAATTGACAGAGAGACATTCCATCAGCAGGGAGGTGAACCCAGAACCAATTCCCCCTCCGAAGCTGTGGAAAACCAAGAAGCCCTAAAGACCTGTGCACTGGTCATCCAGTTTCTGAATTCAGTTCAAGACAAGGTCAAAGATCTCCTTGCCAATGGTGTAGTGCTCTCTGGCATAGTTATTGACAGCATCTTCCTTCCCAGTGATGGGCTGCTTGGGGTGGAAGAGCTGGTGATAGGTGCCAATGTGAACTTCATCAATGACCATGGGTGCCAGGTCTACAAACACTGCCCTGGGCACATGCTTCCCAGCACCTGTCTCACTGAAGAAGGTGTTGAAGGAGTCAACTCCTCCCCTAATGGTCTTGTTACTTGGCATCTGGCCATCAGGCTGAATGCCATGTTCCAGGCAACAGAGCTCCCAGCAGGCATTGCCAATCTGGACACCAGCCTGGCCAACATGGATGGAGATGAATTCACGCATGGTTGCCGCTTTGTGGCTGCCAAGCAGATGGCAGAGAGGAAGAGGAGAGGTTGTTGCTTCTTACAGCACAACTCTTAAGTGGTCGATGTAATAGAACTTGCCAAGTACCAGATTCTTAAAAGGACTAATTGTCTACCAGACATTTCTTCTTTGGTGTTCTATAAGCTCCTGAAACTTGACATGTCTGAAAATAAAAGTCAACATTTTCTTCCCACCTGAATCTGTTTCTTTTCCTGCCTTGCCTCAATGACTGCTATCTCCATTCCCCAGCCAGAAATTAGGTGCCACCCTCACTCACCCACAACTTCAACCCCCATTAGGGTGACAAATTCATCCCTGTTTTCCCAGGGATTTCTTTTTTTTTTTTTTTAAGATTTTATTTATTTATTTGACAGAGACAGCCAGCGAGAGAGGGAACACAAGCAGGGGGAGTGGGAGAGGAAGAAGCAGGCTCATAGCGGAGGAGCCCGATGTGGGGCTCGATCCCATAACGCCGGGATCACGCCCTGAGCCGAAGGCAGACGCTTAACCGCTGTGCCACCCAGGCGCCCCTTCCCAGGGATTTCTTGGTGTTAGAATGAAAAGTTCCATATTCATGAAATCCCCACAGTTCCATAAAACTGGAATGGCTTGCCTGGAGCTCTCTTAATTTTAAAACTGAAAGTCTCATGTTTTGGGAAACTCTTTAGTTCTGGGCGAACCATAAAGTGGATAATTCTTTTGCCTATATCCAATCAATCATCAAGACCTACTGATTCTAACTTTTTAATGTGTCTAGATTGTCCAGTTCTCCCCCTCTTCACTGTTACTCCGGCCAGCATAGGTCATTAACACATCCCGCCTCGGTTGCTGTGAAGCTTCGCCCCTCTCCTTTGTATCTGCCATTACTCCCTCCAACCCATTCTCTGAATTTCTACTAGACTCATCTTTCTAAACTATGACTCTGTATCTTTTTTCTTCTTAAATCTTTGTAACTGTTCTTTATTTGTCCTAAGATAAGGGGCATACTTTTTTTTTTTTTTGAAGTAGGCTCCATGCCCAGCATGGAGCCCAACGTGGGGCCTGAGCTCACAACCCTGAGCTCAAGACCTGAGCTGAGATCAAGAGTCAGTTGCTTAACCGACGAGCCACCCTGGCGCCCCAAGGGGCATAGGTTTTAATATGGCTCACATGACCTCTCATGAGATCACCCTGCTAATTCGTCCAGGCTCATCCCTTCTCACTTCCCTCTTACACTGCATGTAAGCCCAGATGCCGGCAGTCTCCTCTACGAAAGCAACCTTTGTTTTTACTCTGCACCCACACGGACATAGAACTTTTGCCTATCTTCACATTCGCTACCTTGAGCCCACTACTACAAAATCTTGATAAGAAACAGAGAATTCATAGAGACGATGAAAGGGATCTTCCAGCCTGTGTGCTATGGCAACAACCCCCTAACTCACTATTTGACATTTCTTCTCTAAAGTTCCTTCTCAGCTCTGACACTCCTAGGATTTTTTTTTTCTTTGTCTCTACTTTTCCTCCAAGGTATACAGTCTTCCTGGATCTACACCCCCTCTTCCTGTGCCCCCACACCAAACTCTTTACACTCATCTCTTTATTATCCTAAGTGATTTTTCTTTGCCCCAGGTCCTGTTTATAAGTGTACATTCCCAGCTCTATCCAAGGGTTCAACAAAACAAAGTGTCCTTCTATTTTGAGGTTCCATTTTCACTTGGTGCCATCATTTTTAGCTTGAATATGTCCCTTGGGGTCTCATCTCTCATCCCAAGTAGCTTATTAAAATATTTCTTGAAAAATATGGTGCTACGATCCTAGAGAAGTTGTTCCACCAGCTGCTAAGACAGTAAAAGTTTCTTCCTTTTGTCACCTGTGTTCCAGCTATCCTAGCTTCCCTATAGTTCTCATAATTTTTCTTTTTCTCTCCTACTATGTCTTTGTGTAAGCTGCCAAATCACCTGGGATACTTTACCACCATTTACCTTAAAAAAAAAATGAAAAATTTGACTAACAAATATACCTAAAGTTATAATATTTTTATGTCCCCTCGCCAAAATTTGTCTTCAGCATCAAGAAAGACGGACAGCTCTTATAAATGGAACCGGTGTTAGATTTACTTCATGGGGCTTGATTTGAACAAAGAAATTCCTAATTATATCATGACTCATTTTAGCATTTTTAATCATCATGGCATGATGAAATTCACTGCATTGGTCTCTAGGGGATTAGAAAGAAAACTAATTTCAATTTTTTGAAAGTCATTTTCAAGACCTCCAAAGAAGGCTCATAGAGGACATGAAAGGGGCCTAAGAATTACATAGTTCTCAGTCTGAGTCTGAGAATTAGTACAATTAATCAAAACTGCAATCCACATTCCCTTAGAAAACAACAGTATGCAAAACACATGGCCACTGTGTGCAGTCCAAGCAATCATGTACATTTACAGGTAGGTTATACTCAACCTAGTTTATTTTCTTGATAACATCATTGAATAGATCTTCATTTTCACTAATGCAAATGATTGAAGATTTTAAGATGGCAGTGGAATAACTTTATACTGCATGTGGAGAGCCACACTACTAGGATTTCTCAGTGGCCTTCCTTAATGCTAGAGGCCCTGAGCTTCAGAGACTTGAGAGGAGTGTGGATTAACAAAACGAACAGAGAATTGGAGTTCACAAACCCAGACTTCCATACATACAGCTGTATTTTCTTACGTTATTTTAAACTCTGCATTCTCTTACTTTTTAAACAATCTTTGCACTCACATTTTATTATTTTATTTCATTTATTTTTTAAAAGATTCTATTTTTAATAATTTCCACACCCAACAAGAGCCACATGCTCTTCTGACTGAGCCAGCCAGGTGCTCCTACACTCACATATTATTATTATTATTATTAGTGCAAAAAGATGGTTTTAGTACAGGGACAGGACCCGTGGGCAGAAAGAGCTGCTGCACTGGGGTTGTGAGGAATGGCTGATTAAAGCTATGGGGTTGAGGGAGATAAGGAAAAAGGGAGGTGTTCAAAAGGACTTTCATAAACCAAAGAAAACCCGCAGGATACTGGAGACCTTGCCATTATCAAGCTAAGGTGGTTTTTCCCTCTAGCAAGGCATTAACATTAAGATAGTTGGAAGTTTCTTGGAGGAATGTCACACATCTCCCACCCAGCAGTAGGGAGAGGGAGTTGCAGGGTGTCGGCTTGTGCTTTGTCCTCAGTTTGCCTTCTGCTCCCTCATCATTTCCCCCCTGAACAATTTTGACCCTTAATTAGTGAAGGTTGGGGAAGGTGGAAGGTCTTATCTTCTGTAACCTCTTCCTGCTGAATAGGGGTGTAGAGATGTCCCTACCTATGGGTCAATATTGGTCAGTTGGGGAACATAAGGGGAGTTACCAAAGGCAGAGGCAGCTGAATCCAACGCAGTCAACATTTATGAACCTCCTTGAGTAGATAGGATCATCTGTCGTTGTGAAGTGATTGTATTGATGGAGTCTTGGCACCAAGCAGAGAGACACTTCATTGTTGTTTGAAGAGGAATTTGAGATCTTCTAGAGGTTCACAGGAGTAAGAAGGCACGTTAGTTTGCTCATTGGTTTCCTGAGACACTGGTGGGAAATCAGAAGTGGGCAGTGTTAAGTCGGGGGGCTGCTTTTCTTTCTTTTTGACTGCGAGGGAAGAAGCAGCCATGGTGCCTGAGGCACCAAGGATGGTGTCCTACACTCACATTTTAGAAGAGAGATCTTCCCTTGTTTTCTTTCTCTCTGCTGGAGGAGAGGTGGGTAGGGGGAAGGGATAGTTGGGGGATGGGCATTAAGGAGGGCACGTGATGTGATGAGCACTGGATGTTAATATGCAACTGATGAATTATTGAACTCTCCATCTGAAACTAAGGATGTACATGTTCACTAATTGAATTTAAATTAAAAGAAAAAAGGTAAGATAAAGTAATAGGTGTGAAAATACTTTGGAAATGAAAAAAAGCTTTCCAGTGGTAGGTGGGCCTGTCATCTTTTAAATTTGCAAAGGGCAAGAATGAAGAGAGTCACTGTACTCATCTGTTCATCCTTCCTACTATTCAACTATCCATCTGTCTTACCCCTCCGTCTTTCAACAAGTATTTATCGAGTACTTAATGTTTGCATGTAACGGCTATGATCCCTGTCCCTCATGGAACTTACATTCTTGTGTAAATAGTATACAGACAATTTAAATTCAGATTGATAAAGGCTATACTTGATAAAGGGAACTGTGGGATGGTTGGATCAACTAGGGTTTGGTTGGGGAAGGTTTTCCACAAAATGATGTCTAGATTGATCTGTTAGCTCTCATGAGAAAATATGGGAAATGTTGTTAAGCGTCATGGGAAATATGGGTAATAGCAGGACAAAGGTGATAGAATGTTCCAGGTAGAAAGAACACAATGTGCAAAGGCCCTGAGGCAAGAGTCAGTTGAGTTCAACAAAAATTTCAAGGTAGCTGCTCTGCCAGGTGAGAAAGATTCATTTGAATTATTTATGAACAGTGGAGTCGCTGGTTCCGTAGAATATCTGACGTGTGACGGGTGTGCGGTTTATCCATTTGCAGCTGTTCTTTGGCCTCAAGTCCTAGACTGAATTGTACTACCCCTGGCAGCTCTCTTTGTCTTTTTTTTTTTTTTTTTCCTCTCCCCAACCTCTGGAAAGTAGATTGCTAAGACTCTTAAGCTTTCGGTTTTTAAGGCATGGCGCTTTGAATTGAAACACTGCAATTGTCAGAGGACTCAAGAAAAACCTTCCCATCTCTTCTCATTTTGAAGAGGAGGAAACTGGGTGGCAGAGAGGCTAGTTACCTTTCCCTGGGTTCCCTAGCTATTAAATCGCAGCTGCTAAAGCAAATATAGGCTAGACCTGGGGTAACAGTGGTCTCCACATAGTAGAACCGGGAGCAACATGACCACTGGAACACGCGAAGATCAAGAACAGCCACGCAGGCCGACTACTGCCTGTGACGATACAGGGTGACAAGGCTACTCTAACTCCTATCATGGGCAGAAGCGTATTCTTTGTCTCATTCGATGGATCAAGGCTTCCGGTCTGAAAACATTGCCAAAATTACCTGCCATGGCTCCTTCCTAAAATCCTATTATTAGAGTAGCTGAGTCTTGAAAGCATGATTTGTTTCCTAGCATTCCCTCCACAGCTAGTGGAGCACGAAACAGGGGCCTGGGCAACAGTTGGAAACCCGGAAGTGTGAAATAAGAAAAAGGCAAATGAAGTGGAAGTTTACGAAACCCCAATACAAACTTCCGTTTACCTGGGGCTGACGGTTTAGGATTCCTAGGGAAATTGAGTAAACATAATCAGAATAATTGCTAAACATCTCCAGTCTTAACCAACGATTAGTCACAAGGATGACAAAGCACCGGAAAACAGTCCCTCTGATTATTTGGATACGTGTGTAGTTAGATATGGTGAAGAGAAGCTGGTCTGTCCCCCGTGAAGGTAGCAGCGTTCTTTCTTAAGTCTAAGAGATGCATAGCACACCAAGAAACATTAACGATTCAAATCTTTTCACACACACTTCCCTAGTGAATATACATCAGGCAGCAGCAAAACTTCTGTTGTAATTGTTTTCCTGCCACAGGAAGCTTTGCAGATGATGTCCTAACCCTTGAGTGAAATCAAAAGGGAACCCTCTCTTATCAGAACTGTTCCTACCATAAACCTTTCTGTATCTTTTAGGAAACTTTCAGTTGCAAGGGAACAGAATACCTAACTCAAATTTGTGTAAACATCCCCTTGATTGGTTTACACATTTAAAGGGCCAGAGGTAGGACTTGTCATAGATGCAGTTTGATCTGGGGGATCAAACGATGATTTTCTTACCAGCTCTCAACTTTCTCTTCCTTTGTGTGCCAGCTTCATCTTTGGGTTACTTCTTTCCTAAGATGAGATGGTGGCAGTATTCCTGAGCTGCATATTTTCAGCTACAAAATTGAGTGGAACAGTGAAAGCTTGTCTTTCTCAGAGATAATCACCATGGCCAGGGAGCTGGGCTGGTGAGATTTCACTTAAGTTAATCAAGGTCCTCCATGGAGGTGAGGAGTGGGATTGTTCCCACCCGACGGAGTCGGCAGAAAATTGGGAATGGGAGGATTTCCCCCAAAGAGACTTCTGCTACTAGATGAGTGGGGAAATGGATGCTAAATAGCAAAGAAAAGATTGTTGCTCCCCTTGATTTTTTTTCTTCTTTTTTGGCATTCCACCTGGAAGGGCTCTCAGTAAAGTTTAGCTTCTGCATTGGTTAGAATATAGCTTCGGGTGTGTGAAATAGGGACTCAAAAGAACAGTATACTAAAGAAGAATGAAGGTTACTTGCACTCTCATTTAAAGTCCGTGGTGCCTCTGCACTGTGAAACTCTACAGGACCAGACCCCTGCTTTGCTTTGTCGTCTCCAGCATGTGGCTTCCATCCCTGTGGTCCAACATGGATCACTACTCTGTCCCAATGCCAACCTGACAGGGGTAAAGAAGGGGAGGATATGTTTCTTCCCTTTAATTCAGAGTTTCTCAACATTGGCACTATTGACACTTTGGGCAAGATTATTCATGGTTGGAAGGGAGGACGTCCTGTGCGTTGTAGGATGTTTAACAACATCCCTGGCCTCTACCTGCTAGATGCCCGTAGCATCAGCCTTCACCCCCGCCCCAGCTGTGACAACCAACACAACTCTATATTTGCCAAGGATTCCCTGAGGGGGGCGTAGTTTACCTCTGCTCACATTCTTTGGCTAGAATTGAGTTATATGGTCATTCATAGCTGCAAGGGAGACTGGCAAGTGTGGTCCTTTTCCTTTTCCTTTTTCCTTGATGGCTATGTGCCACTAAAATGGGACCACTGACATTCCTATCAGTGTTCAAGTGTAAGTTCAAGTGTAAGTTCAAGTGTAAGTGTATTCTCTGTTAACAACAATCGAGGGGCACAATATGATAATAGAGAATAATTATTGAACTTTTGCTTTTATCCACTTCCAGGAATCCACAAAAATTCCCTGAAATATTTCTGAAACTCTTTAGGATGCATTTCTTAATTGTGAACATTCTTTCAGACTATGACAATGGGAACTTGAAATCCATGAAATTATATGCAGGTGTCTAACAAATAATATTTTCACTGATGTCGATTTTGAGGGCACTGAAGTCTGTGTCATATCCAATTTCTAGTAACTCTCAAAGCTTTCTCTCCAAAGCTGTTGGTACACCCTTATGCCTGCTGTTACTGCTGAAGCCATTGGCATCAACTACCATCCTACTGCATTATAAATCTCTTCCCACCCCCAGTCTTTGGTCTTGATGATGTACTGATGAGGGCTTCCAACATGTTATAGGCATTTCGTAAATCTGACTTTTTGACATGGCTTCTTCTCTCCTTAGGACTTACAGAAAGATTGTGAGTGTTGGGATGGAAGACAATTCTGAATAACACAAACCTTGATGTTCTCAAAATCATTCTTCCATTCTGATGACTGAAACACTGTTATTGAATCAAGCTTATGTATTTAACACTTAGCAGAATTATTTCCCAGAACTATTTCTCAGTTTCATATGTAAAGAGATTTCATGTATACTATCCCATCAGTTTTTCTGACCAGCCCAAACATGGAAGATCCAGTTTAGGCTCCAACTGGAACCCCTGGCTATTTGTTGATTTAGACATAGATTTCAATCATTCATTATTTTCACTTATTTATTCAATCAATACATTTCTTGAATGTCTACTACATAAAGATATGTTCTGGGTCTTGGAGTTGCAACTGTGAGTACATCTGCCATGACCCAACTTACATGATCTAACAGGTGCTATGGTGACAGCTCCCTCCTCCTCCACATTATCAATTTGTGAATTGTATTTTTCAGAAATTGTTTTTTTAAAAATTAACATATAATGTATTATTTGTTTCAGGGGTACAGGTCTGTGATTCATCAGTTTTACACAATTCATAGCACTCACCATAGCACATACCCTCCCCAATGTCCATCACCCAGCCACCCCATCCCTCCTACCCCCCTCCACTCCAGCAACCCTGTTTGTTTCCTGAGATTAAGGGTCTCTTATGGTTTGTCTTCTTCTCTGGTTTCATCTTGTTTCATTTTTTCCTCTCTTCCCCTATGATCCTCTGCCTTGTTTCTCAAAGTCCACATATCAGTGAGATATGATAATTGTCTTTCTCTGATTGACTTACTTTACTTATCATAATACCCTTTAGTTCCATCCATGTCCTTGCACATTGCAAGATTTCATTTTTTGATGGCTGCATAATGTTCCATTGTGTGTGTATGTGTATATATATATATATATACACACATCTTCTTTATCCATATCTGTTGTTCATTGGAAATTCTTAAGTTAGATCAGAATCTTTCTGCTACCAGTTGCTGCCAGTGGTGTGTACTCAGGAAACTCAATATTTGTGCAGGTCAATCCTACTGGTGAAGATTTTTCTGAGACAGAAAGTAGAAGTTATTCAGTCACGCACTCTCAAGTTAAGCAGGATGCTCGAGTTGTCAGGAATCTTGGATTGTCTAGTATTTGCTGAATCTAGTTTTTTTTTTCTTCACAAGCTTTAGTCAGACTGAGGGGTAACTCCCTTGTAATATGTGACTTGCTCTTCAAGAGTTCATCATCTGAAATGCTTTTTATTTTTTAGAATTCTTAAATAACTTTTATTGTGATAAAATATACATAAGATTTATCATTTCAACCATTTTTAAATGTACATTAACTATATTCACACTGTTACTCAGTCATCACCACCATCCATCTCCAGAGTTTTTCATCTCCCCAACGGAAACTCTGTACCCATTGAACAATAACTACCCATCATTAACTACCCATCAATAACTACCCAATCCAGCCCTTGGCAACCACCATTTTACTTCTGCCGAACCTAGGGACCTCCTATATGTGGAATCATACCATCCTTTTATGACCTTATTTCCCTCAGCATAACATCTTCAAGGTTCATCCACATTCTAGTATGTGTCAGAATGTCCTTCCTTTCTAAGGATGAATAGTATTCTATTGTATGTATAACCTACATTTTGCTTAGCCATTCATTCACTGATGGACTGGAATGCTTTTCTTCTGCTTTTGAGGCGGAGTCTCATCTTGAATACTAAATTCTGCACGCCCCCCAAATCTCGCACTGGTAAATGTAAACACTTTAAAGTAGGGCATTCAATTCTGTGGCATTAATGAACAAGCTATAAAATCTGCAAATGCCATTCAACAAGAAAATGTAATTTTACAATAAATCAAATTACTGCCACCTTTTTATTAGCAGTAGAAGCCCCAAGACGGGATTATGAAATTACTGTTTTATGAAAAAAATCAGTTTAGAAATTTAGCAGTCTTAATGCCATTAAGTATATTTAAAAATAATGAAAAATCTTTCTCTGATGTATCTGTGCTGACCAATATGAGAGCCACCAGCCAAATGTGGGCTTTAAAATTTAAATTAATTAAAATTAAATGGAATTAAAAATTCAGTTCCTCAGTCATACTAGCCACATTTCAAATGCTCTACTGCCATTGCTAGTGGCTACCATGTTGAACAATACAGACAGAATGTTTCTATCATCCCAGAAAATTCTATTCTATAATGCTGATTGTGTTAGCTGGGATTTTTCTCCCCCAAAGTCATTAGAGATCATTTAAACTTCATAAAATTCATTGCTGCCGTACAGAGTGCAACATTCTGAATGCTTCTTGGTTTTGCCTGCCTGCAGTCTGTAGTCAAAGGACAGGATTGATCCTCTGTGGAGCATGAGGATGCGTCAGTATGGTCTTGGTGGTTGCTAGCCCCTCGCTCTCATAGGCACACAGAGCCCAGGATGCACAGAGGAAAGGGGAAAGGTAAAGGTCCGGTAAGGGTGAAGGAGGCAGGAAATGAAAGAGTCAATTCTCTGTAAGATAGTAGCATTTTAAGTTTTCATGGTTTTGGAAACTTAGTTTGCAGCCTCTCAACCTCCAAGTAGTAAAAATGCACATAGATGGAAACCTTCAATAAATAACACATTTGGACCTAATGCCTAATAATTCTTAGGATAGGATACCTGGAAATCTGTAGAGAGAACTCTCATGGGGATAGTAAATAGGACCTGATTATGACAAAGGCAGACTTCTTTAGAAATGCCTCTTTTGCAGAGAGGTGATTTTTTAAAAAAATATTTTATTTTTTTGACAGAGAGAGAGTGAGAACAAGCAGGGGGAGCAGCAGAGGGAGAGGGAGAAGCAGGTCCCCCGCAGAGCAGGGAGCCCAGTGTGGGGCTCGATCCCAGGATCCTGGGATCATGACCCGAGCCGAAGGAAGACGCTCAACTGACTGAGCCACCCAGGCGCCCCAAGAGAGATGATTTTCGATCCTTTCTTGGCAACTGAGATGTCCTGGTAATAATGGTTTATTTATAATTATTTTGTTATTCTATTTGAATGACATCATGTGCTCTTGAAACAGAGCAAATAAATTTCATTTTCAGGGTCTTGATATCCCTTGAACTTATTAAACAGAGGCATTTTTTTTTTAAGCAACAAGCTGTATACCCAGAGCATAGCATAATTTGGTGCTCAACAATTGTTGAATGAATGAATAAATGAATATGAACATCCAGAAGTTCTGGAAGACTGGGGTTGGGAATCATCCCTTTAGGAAAATTGATTTTCCATGAAAGAGACTATTGAACCTATTCATCAATAGGCTTGCGGGGTCCTTCTTCAATGAACAGGGAAGGGACAGAGGATAGTGGTTAATCTGGTCGCTATAGTATAAGATGGCTTGGGTTCTAGGTCCATCTCAGCCTCTCATTAGCCGTGTGAACTTGACCATATTAACCTCTGAAAGCTGTTTCCACATTTGGAGCCCGATAATAACTATATGGTAGGATTTCTGTGAGAATCAAATTTAGATACACAAACTATTTAGCAAGGTGCTTGACACATATTTAGCTCTCAGGACAGGTTAACTTAAAAAGAGGACTCTTTAAACATGTGTAGGGAGAATCTAGACTTGGGCTAAAAGAGAAGGAAAGAGAGAGTGTGTTATGGGAATCTAGAAGAAAGAGAGCTTGTGACATGTTCTACAGAATCTAGAATAAAGGAGATGAGAGGCGGTACAGCTTTGGCAGCTAGAAATATCACTGCTGAGGAAGAACTCATGTTCTGGATACCTACTGGGTACTTGACGGACCCAATGCATTCCAGCCTCTAGGCCTTTGAATTTTTTAGTCTTTGTTTGAAATGGCCTTCCTCCAGGTATCTGCAAGGTCACTCCCGCAATTCATTTAGGATTTTGCTCAGATGATGCTCCTCTCTGTTGAGCCTACCAAAAAGGTACCACCTAAACTCCTAATGCCCTATCTTCAATTATAAAGATAATTACACACCCTACTTTTTCTTATGAATACTTTCACTATTGACACTATTATACATATCCTTTTCACCCACTATGTTCTAATTACATGTGTGTAGGGATTGTCTTTTTGTTGTTGTTTGCTGTATTTTGAATAGTGCGTGTTCATGATAGACTCACAATGAATTGTTTTTTGTTGAATTCACATTTTTATCATTTGACCCTTACAGGAACGCTGCATGGTAAGTGGCTTTAACCTCAGGCTGTGGGGGGAAAACACAGAGTTCAGAGAGGATAAATGACTTGCTAAAGGTCACATAGCTAATGAATCTTGAAACCAATACTTGTGATTCAAAAGCAAATGGTCTTTCTACTATATCACATGCATTCGTTTATGCTCTTCTTTCAAAAGGACTCACAGGTTGAATGCGGGGTGGGGGAGTACTCATTATGCAAAATAAGGCAAATAGGGATAAAAGAGAACAGAGAACTTGAATATAAAGTTAAGGAACTAGGTACTCTCTGACATCTGAGATGAGCAAAATGTTACCTCAGTTCTTTTTTTTTCTGGGCCTAGGGCAGCTGTTAGAAGCAAACAGGTTCCCATTGACCTTGGCACTCAATCTCTTATCCCAAGTATTTGAGATCTGACCCCAGAAGGCTGAATCTTCAAGTAAGTCTGTTT
Organism: Ursus maritimus; assembly: GCF_017311325.1. Taxonomy (NCBI): domain Eukaryota; kingdom Metazoa; phylum Chordata; class Mammalia; order Carnivora; family Ursidae; genus Ursus; species Ursus maritimus. Next base: position 31,198,952 of record NW_024423564.1, read on the forward strand.
TCTTTATTACATTTATTACAAAATCTTTCAGAACAGGAGCTATATCTTAACATCTGAGTCCCTTACATCCTTTAGCATGGTGCCTTTCCAGATGGTCAGTGTCTGTAGGGTGACAGTCATCTGTGCTTCTATGCGTTGCAAAGGAAGTTAGGGTAAATGTCTTCCACCATTCTGCCTACCTCTAAGGGTCTACAGATTTTTTGAAAAGTGCTTGAAATGTTGATATGTGCTTACTAAAATAGTCATCCATGTTGAACCCTAGCATAAGAGAAATTGGAGGGAATAGCAGTTAAGTCTACGTGGGGCATATATTCTCCCTTTAGTAGGTGGCTAGCCCATCTGCGTATGAACACGGAGTGGTAGGGGTGCCTTAGGTGGAGCCTCCTTTGTGTTCCGGAAAACAGCTTTGATATAAAGGACGGGTGAAGCCTTCAGTCTCTGTACTATATACCATGGAAGAGATCGCTGTAAGCAGATATAATTTTGAGTAAATGTACAATTTGATTACTCTTTCATCAAGTAGGCTATGTATAATAGAAAACCCAAGCGTTAGTGGCTTAAGTCAGACAGGGGTTTATTTTTCTTTCATAAAATAAAAGATCTGGAGGAAGGTAGGGATGGCACAGAGGCTCAAGGACATCAGGTCTCTAAGAGTCTTGCAGTTCCTCTTAGCCTTTCCTTTGTAGTCAAATGCAAGTGGCTGCTGTGGCACTTGCTATCGTGCCTGCACTTGAGGATGCGTGAAGGAGAAATTAGAAAGAGCACAAAGGGCAGAAAGGGCATGCCAGCTGAGTCTGTCCCCTCTTCTTTAATGGTCTTTTTTTTTTTCCTACTTTCAAACACCTGCTTACATCTCCTTGGCCAGAAGCCCTGACATATGGATACCTTTGTCCACCTATACGACTATCTGCAATGGAGGCTGGGGAATTTTGTTTTTATTAGCTGGGCACTTTGCCCTCATTGTCCAACAAAATCAATGTTCTGTCAGTAGGGAACAACGGTAGAATTAATGGATGTTGAATAAACATCTAGCAGTCTTGCCATACCATCCATTAAAGAACCTCAGAATGGGCCATGGAGCCTCTTACTTTAAAGAATACTGCATTTTGATGGGTCTCCTGATGAGTTAGTTGCATGATAACATTCTGAAGTAGCTTCATGAGTTTATTTTTTGGTAGGGATATTTAAGAGTAGTTCTTCTCTGAAATACTGGGTATTACATAGAAGGAGCCCTGGAATTGGTTCAAATTTTGGGACCACTACAATTCACCGTGAGCTACTTTGAAGTTCAACTCAATTACTTGTAAAAGGAGATATGGCAAACTGAGTTTAAAATTTATTTGTAAGAGCAGATGATTATGAATAAACAAGATGTTCCTAATGAAGGGTGGATAAACTTCCTTATCAGAAATTAGAAATTTATTATAAAGCTCTGTTTCTTCAGATGGCCTGGGATTAGGTGCAGAGCTACACAGGCTAGCCAGTGAAATGGCAAAGACAGCCCAGAAACAGACCAATATTTTTAAAAATGGAAATTTTATTTATGACTGAGATGACACTGCAAATTGCTTAGAAAAATATAAACTTTTCAATATATGGTACTGGAACAATCGGTTATCTGAATGTGAAAAGATGAAATTGGAACCCTATCTCACACCACATATAAAAAAAATCAAATCTATGTGGGTTAAGACTTACATGTATAAGGCAAAATGCATAATGTTGAGCGGAAATGGTAAGTTTCCAGTCTGTTTCCACTTGAACAAAGTACAACACCAGCAAAACTACACAATGTATTTCTTAATAATACAAACATGGTTAAGTATAAATAAAAATAAGGCAAAGATAAAGAGAAAATTCAGGATTCTAATTCCTCTTAGGGGAGATGAAAGGGGACAGAGAAGACCTAAATATTCTTGTTCTTAAATTGGGTGGTGTCTATAAAGAAGCTTTTTATATCATTATGCCTTTTGCCTTACACATTTTTATAAGGATTCTTTTGTACCTACATATGACTTTTAAAAGATTTAAAATGCAGCTATGGAAGATAATAGTATCATTGGATTATTATAAATATCAAACATGAAAGTATTTGAAAAAGCATTTGATAAATGTAAGTTATTTCTATCCACCACACTGTGTACTTCTTGAAGGCAGAATTCATTCTTATTCATCTTTGTATCCTTAGCCCAGGGTCTGAAATACAGTATGGACATAATAAGCGTTTTTTGAATGAATGAATGAATGAATGAATGAATGAATGAGAAAGCCATTTTAATGTTAGCATATATTTATACAGATGTTTAATTTTGGTATTATTAGAATTAAGCTGCTCCTTCGAAATTTATTAACAAACGTCACTCTGTGTACTCACTTATTCATTTATTATCTTCAAATATCTAATAAGGCCTACAATGTTCTAGATGCCATGCTAGTTTGGGGGGAACTGAGATGAGCCACCCATATTTCCTCTTCCCAAGAAGCTCACAGTTTAGTGGAAGAGACACACAAGTAGCTAGGCAATAATAATTGCTTCTGCAAACCATTACTTACTAGTGATAAGACTAACACTCACTATGTATAATATAGGATGCTTATCTTCCTGGTCGACTTTTTCTTTTCTTTAGATAATGAGAACATTTTCAACGTGTGCCTTGATGAGTGGTAGCTCAACTTACTTAGCTCTACTTCATAGACATTCCAGAGAAATGAGATTTTATTATTTTACATGAACTAGACGCTGGGGAGTAGGCATGTTTTTGCTTTTAAATTAAGTTTAGTTTAGCCTGGACATCAGGTCTCAATAGGAAAGGGATCTACTTAATCAGCTCCGCAAGGAGCCTAGTGACAGTCAGAGAGAAGTGCTTTAAGTACAGAGAGTTTGTATTTGACAGACTTCCGCACCTGGCTGGCAACATAACAGCCAATGCCAAGATGGGCCGTGATAGGTGTGGGGAATATGAATGCAGCCAAGATGAAGTCCACAACAAGGAGTGAGGAAGATTGAAACTTCGGCTGGGTTGACACTAGGGTGATTACATTAAACAAGACAGACAAGTGTTGAAGACAAGATTTCCCAAATTGTCTCCTTGGAATGTCATTGCTTCAAAGACGCTTTATAAAAAGAGGAATTGAAATACATTTGGGAAATACTGACCTTCTCCTTGGATTCCCAATGCAGAGTATCATTTTAAAGGCCCCCATGAGACCAGTTCAACTTTGTTTAGAAAGATGACAAAATGATGTGAAGAAACTCTTCAATTTTTGATGTATCTGTTGTTTCCATATTTATGTCTTATTTTCTCAACAATAAATTCTTGAGTGCCTACTGTAAGGCAATGGAGAACTTACTGTAAGTGAATTTAATTGACTATTAAGTTAATAGTGATTTGGAAGAAGGTAAAAGAAATTTTAAATGAAAGAAAAAATATGGAACTGGGTCATTGTCTCTGGGGTCACATTACAGCACTATGTATGTATAGCAACCTTAAATTAAAATGTCTTGGGGGCACTGTCTGACTCGTGTGGTAGAGCATGCGACTCTTGATCTTGGGGCTGTGGGTTTGAGTCCCACATTAGGTATAGAGATTACTTAAAAAATAAATAAATAAAATCTTGAAACAAAGTCTTGAATCGCTGCTGTAGAAACAGTGTACCATCTAGCGCCAGTTCCTGCAAGCGCAGGCACGTCCCATAGGTGGTTTTCCATCCCTTCCCTGAATGGAGATAGAGAACCTCCTCCCACAAATGGAAATCCTTAAAAAGTAAGTGCAGCTTGGGTGGGCCATGAATTAAAAAAACTTTATTGCAAAATTAATACATGTTGATTATAGAAAATATGAAAGATACAGTTACAAAAGAAAAAATAAAAAGAAACCAGGTATATATACATATATATGTGTATATACATACGCACATACACATAAGTATACATGCTCATATTTTCTATGTATTCATCCATACTATAAATGTTTTATACTGTAAATTGTACTATAATTGATGATTATAATAAATGTTCTTTTATAACCATATTTCCCATAATACTAATTCATGGATATCTCTTTATGTCAATGAATATAAATCTAGATACTTGAAATTTATTGTATAATATTCTATTATATGGTACAGTGTAATAATTTAACCTTTTCCTATTGATGAGTGTTTAGGTTGTTTACAAATTCTCATGATTATAAATAACACTGCAATGAACATCTTAGTATTCTTGACACTTATTTCTTCAAAATAAAATCTTAAGAAATGGAAATGCTGGTCCTTGGGATATACACATTTAAATTTTAAAATTTTCTCTCAGAAAAGTTTTTACCAATTTGCATGCTCACCTGTAGTGGTCGTGAATGCCTTTCTCACCATATCGTCACACACTGAGCAGTACACATGTAACACTGAATTTTATACGTAAAGCTAATGTGCCAATATGAAGACAAAATGTCTCATTGTTTTAGGTTTCGTTTCTTTGATTAACTACCGAGTTAGAACCTCTTTTCTCTGTGTTTGCTGTTGGCTGTTTCCTTTTTTTTGCATAGTCTGCTTCTTTCTTCTCCTGGGACTTTGGATGCCTTCTTACTGGTATGCCATCAGACTGCTTTGCAAGTGTTTTTATGTGTTGGTTTTGGACTTACGAGTTTATAAAAATAGTACATAGAATTCCTGTACACCCTTTACCAGCTTCCTCTAATGTGTTATTCTTATATAACCAGAGTATAACCTACAAAGTTAGGAAGTTAACGTTGGCACAATACTACTAACTAAACTACAGACTTTATTTGAATTTTACCAGTTTTCCCACTAATCTCCTCTTTCTGTTCCAGCGTGCAATCCACGATTCCACATTGCATTTAGCTGTTATTTCTTTTTAATCTTCTCTGATCTATAACTCTTCCACAATCTGTCCTTGTTTTTTTTGCAACCCTGACTCTTTTAAGAAGAACCAATCAGTTATTTCATAGGATGTCCTTCAATTTGGGTTTGTCTCATGTTTTCTCAGGATGGAATGAGGTTATGCATTTTGGGCAAAAATACCACAAAAGGGATGTTCTGCCATTCTCAGTGCATCATATCAATGGGTTCATGATGTTGATATATTATTGCTGGTGATGTTATCACTTGGTTAAAGTGGTGTCTGCTGGATTTCAATAAAGTTTCTATCTTTCCCTTTCTAGTTAATATCTTTCTCAGGCGAAATTCTTTGAGGCCAGACAAATCTGGTTTCTCCTCAACTAATTAAGTTCTTGCTTCAAATTGAATAAATTGAAACTGAAAATTGTATATGATAAATTATAGATGGGGTTGTTATAAGACAGATATGTAGGATGACAATCACTGGGGCCATTCTCAAACAAAGGTCTTTGATTCTACATTTTAATAAATTGGTGAATAAATATTTTATATCATGTTTTATATAAAATATGTAAAACATTTATATGTTTTAACAAAATAAAATATTTAAAGTATTTATTATCTTTTAATAATTTCATACTTTCACTGATTTCTTCAATTAACAACTTAGTACTGACCATGATTACGTTTGATAAGAAGGCTCCTACTATATAAAAACTATGCAATATTGCTTGGTTGAAACCTTAAATCTGTAGAAGATAATTTGAGGAAATACTAAATGCTGAAAGAATTGTGGTCTTCTGTTTCTTTATAATAGATCACATAAAATTTTATGAGTGTTGACATTGCAAAATTCTCTTTTTGCATATCTCCTATCCCTGAAGAGACACAATGACTTCAGAGAAATGGTTCAGTTGTCCTGGAAAAAACTAATTGTGTTTGAATTCTAAGATTGCCTCTTACTAGCCATATGACCTTGGACAAATCAAGTCACCTTTCTAAGTCTTAGATGCCTTATCTGTCTCACAGGGCCATTGTAAATACCAACTCACAGAACACTGGCCAAAGAGGTATGTAAACTATAAAGCAATAAACACATGCAAGGGGATTATTAATACTCTTATTTTTTATTAGCTCTTAAGACCATTCTTAGAGGTTTAAGTGTTGGTTACTATGATGTCAATTTTGTTTCTAGGGAATAAGGGATTATTATGAAGTATATGGCATGTGCTATAATATATTTTGTTTTTTGTAATATACAGTATTGCATTTGATTCATTTCTATATTATTTTCTTGGTACAACTTCCTACCACACTTTGACAAACAAGGAATGAGCTGCTTATCTATAAAGATTTATAGCGTGGGGATTCTATAGTCTTGGGAAGATGTCATTGGCAGTGCAAATAGCAAGGTTAACATGGTTGTTTATGAAATAAATACAAACTTCAGTTAGTATTTCATCTTGAAAACCAGTTTAAGCACTTTTTAGATAACCCCTTATAATTGAAGTCCTTTTATAAGCTTGGCCTTTATATTGAGTTTTGTCAGATTCAAGGTCAGGCAGAAATTCTAACATTAATCGGTTCAAAATCGTGGCCATTGTCTTCTCATGAAATATACTAGCCGTTGCTTGCTTTTCTATCATCTTCCCTTTTCTTCTTATATCTCATATGTGTAGTTTTTTTTAAATAATTTCATTAAGTTGAATTAGTCACAGTGGAACAGAAGTTCTTGCCTTTTGGTTTAGTGAATACCTTCTGACTTATTACACCCACAGTCAAAAGCAGTTCATTCTGATTTGATAAATGCATTGAAAGCATCTGAAACTGTTTCATCCTTTTTCTTTCTTGCCTTTTCATCTTTTCGTGCAATCAAATGAAATATCCTCTAGGTTTCCTAATCGAAGCTGTCTGCTCTGTCCTGGTGTTAAAAAAAATGTGTGTTTCAATAAGTATTCCTGTGTAACAGTAAGTCCCCCAATCTTAAAAGTATGTTATGTTAAAGTTCTGAAACAGAACACCCTAAATCAATTTCCAATATGTTTTCAAGTTGCGCATTTATTATTAGATCAGTATGTATCTATTACACATGGATGTACAATACATTATATGTACTATGTATAACTATAGAACTATGTATAATTCTGTAGTTGAGAGAGAGAGAAATATTGTTTATCAGTTGTTTTGTTAAGAAGGACACAGACCACCCATGGTAACTTCTGTGCTTGCGTTTGTCCCATCCATGATTTCAGTGCTAGTACACTTTCATGGAACTATGGTCTAGAACATCGTTTAACTTTTAAGATGTTTCACAGTCTATCCTAAGAACCATGAGAGCAAGAAATTGACCTTACTTACTAGATCATTTGTTAATAATTGATTTGAAGGACACACATATTTAGTGTTAATTTTAATATAGAATTTTTTCCTCTGTGGAATTGTCCTGCCCGAAGTCATCTTCAATATGTCTTGCTTTCTTTGTCATAATACTTTTTGTTTCGTTCTCAAAAAAGTTTGTATTCACTTTCACAGTGATTTTTCTCTTTTCCCTTAATCATAATATCATACCGATATTTTCTGTGATACTTATTTATATTACGCAGTCACTAAAGTGGAGAATTACACTTTGCCGAAATACATATAGTAGTCCAAGATGCCGATAGCGTATAGAGAGGGTGGGATGGAATTCTGCTTTTATGCAAATGTGACGGAACATCTCCACATCTGTATAACATACCTTCTTTGTTCCTTGGCATTTAAACTACTAGAGTATCAACAATGGGCTCTTCTACTAAGCAGTTAAAGCCTGTGGTTGCAAAACTATAACATGGTCAAAGTGGTCTGTGGCAGTGATATTTTAAAACCCAAGAAGATGGGGACATTTCCTATGTTTCAAAAGGAAATGGTGACTCATCATTTTGCACATGGGGCCAAAGACTGAAGAATACTCTGTCACTAGTTTTATGAGGCCCCTAAACTAAGTGTTCAGTATTTTGAAACACACTGTGAAGGGCTAAGAAAGAAGCACCAAGGAAGATATTCATCTCCTCCAGAATTATACCTTTTTCTCTTGTCTCTGCTGTACAGGGCTTCCATCTTGCTAATCTCATCCATTCTTTGGATCAGTTTAGATACCATAGCTTCAAGGAAACAAACCCAGGTACCTCGGGCTATTTTAGGGCCTTCTATTCCATATGCATACAACACCTTGACTTTTTTTTCTTTAGATCACTTCTCGCAATTGTTATTCAAATGATCATTTAAGTCATTATTTGTTTAATGTCTGCTTTCACCATTAGCTCTCGTGGAGTGGTAATATCGGCAAATGGAGTTTTAGGCATTTGTAGTTATTTTCAGGTAGAAAGATTTAGAGGCTGAATAAAAGAAAAGGCTTTGGTTTTATATTTTTATGAAAGAAGAAAGGTATGAAAATGTAGCAATGATGTTGATTTCATAGAATGGGAAAATATGTTTATAAAGTAATGAAATAACTTTAAATAAAGAGCTACAAAAACATAAAGTGTAGGTATTTATATGTTCTAGATGACTTTTTAATTTTAAGCTTAGTTTTGTAAAGATAACTAGAAAGGTTAAATTCTTGAATTATGGATTGACTCATTAGCGGTAGCTATGTGAGTTTTGATTTTCAAGACTCTCCTTAAATACCATATTATAAAGATTTTCTTGTTAAAGGAGTATATCAAGGAAAGATTGCCACTCTAACTACAGCTGTTCCAAGTCAGATTCCCTGGGAAGAAAATTCTGAGATTAGTATGCAAAAAGTTTACTGGGGAGCATTCTTGGGTTAGCACCTGTAGGTGAGTGAAGAATGCAGGATGGGGAAGAGGGAAAATGAAAGCTCTGATGTTAAAACCAGACCTCAGCTGACCCTACAGGAATTCTGGATCTAAAATGGCTGTGAGCCAAGGAGACTGAGCTTTTATACCTTCTTTGACCAGTCAATGAATGCAAGTGGAAGTCCAGTCCTTGTGCCACTCAGGTCCACTTGCCTTGTTGAAGTTCTAGAGCTAGCTCTTGCAGGGTTTTGGTGGGCCTCTTTTCATGGGTGGAAACTTTTAAGAGGAAGGTTAATGGAATGAACCACAGCTCCCACTGTTGCAGCTGGACACAGTTCAGCTCACGGTGGACAGTCCTGACTGTGTGGTTACCATTGTCCCATGGTCAGGCATTCCATTTCTACCAAGGCCCTGTAGCACACTAAGAGCTGTGGTTTTGTTTTTGTTTTTGTTTTGAAAGGTGTCTAATTGTCCACTGCTAGTGGTGTGGCTTTGCTTCAGAATCCTGGGATTTTTCATTGTGATCCTCATATTGGAGTTTGTCATAAACTCCATATAGCGTCTCCCCCTGCCCCTCCACCAGATACCTGTAAACCCACAAGGTCTGCTGTGTCCTCCGGCCCAAGTGGTAAGACTCCTTCTACCGTGACCGGGACCTGCTGCACACCCTTTGGCAGCTCTGGGATGCACTCAAAGCTGGCAACCTTTCATGTTTCCTGGTATATGGGTCAGAACAATAGAGCGAGTGTGGAATACGCTTTTTCCAGGCCTTCAAAAATGCCTTCCAGGACTTTTGCTTTCTTCTTTGTGGTGGGAGGTAGGAGATGTAATTATTTCTTCTTTATTTTGAGAGGATGTCCTGGCATGCTTCCAGACTACTGGGCCTCTAACATTTTACTGAGGTTGCAGATCTCTTAATCTCTGTAGGGTTTATCTTTACTCACTTGAGGGTTATGTTTATTACTGCTTCCAACATACTGCTGCTTCTCAATATTCCAGCCCAGTTTACTTATCCTTGATACGGCAGGCAAAACGTGATGTTCTGCAGCATGCCCAGATGATCGAGGTCCCTTCAGATCACTTTATGATGTAGGGCGAGAGAATTAGCAGAGCCCTGGGGCAAGACTGTGAATGTTCACTGTTGTGAGAACTGCTTCTCATAGAGATGGGAAAGAGTGCCTAAGCCAGGTCAACGGCTGCGTACCATGTGCTGAGGCTGTGCTGATCTGGTCTAGCAAGATGCATACCTGGTAGTAGCTACAATGGAGACTGCTTGGTTGAGTTTTGGTGGTCTATTGTTAAGCCTCCCCGATCCATCTGATTTTGCAGGAACCAGACTTGCAAATTAAATAGAGATATGGTAGGTACCACCCTTCTTAAGTCCTATAGGTCTTTAAACGTGGCACCAACTTCTGCCAGTTCCCTCAGGATGTAATGTTTTTGGTTTACTATTTCGGCTGGCCAAGAAACCAATTTGGGGTTGCACCAACCACCACAAAAGTTTCTTTCAATTAGAGGACCTATTGATGGGTCTACAAACCCAGTAGACCTTGTGTGAGTTAGACTTTCTTTTCTTTTCTTTTTTAAAATTACCTGGTCTTCGGACGTCCCCATTCTAATAGGTGGCTGTGAATGATGCCTTGGGTCCTTGGTATAAATGTCAACACGGAGCCTGGATCCAAAAATCTCCAAAATATTTGATAATACCTTATACCAGGCTCAGGTTCAGAAATTGGGCAAGGGATTGGGACTTTTTACATGCCACCAGCCTCCCGATCACCCATCTTTGATTTTTTTTTTTTTTTGATTTTACAGACTGAGTAGTACTTTTTTTTGTTGCGCATCTGTCTTGCCCCTAGGAGTATTATGTTCTAATAATCACGTCTATTGTGGGTCTGTGGGTTGTCAAAACCTCCAGGCTGCCATTCCAGTCTTGCAGCTGTGTCCACCTTACTTTTGATGATTATCTTCCACCACTTGGCCTCTATTTTGTTGTCTTATCATCCATCTGCTATTAAGGGGTCTGGGTTTATGATGGAATCTCTTACTGTCAGCTGTGGTCAACAAAAGGCAGCCACTATTGAGGCACTCAGCATCAAGGTGTCTGTCACCATTACTCTTAGCAACGGGGCAGTGAGTGCAGCAGTCTTGGGAGTGGGGTGGGGAAGACTGCGGCATCTCCGTTGTACACCACGGTCTTCACTACAACAGCCTTCCATTTTCCATGTGGTGTCCTTCTCCACCCTCCACCTCTTACAGTCTGAGTGCAAACATGAAGCAGATGACTGAAAAGTTGTTATCCTGCGGACTTCCTTCTGAGAAGTATCCTGAGAGGTTAAACAATACCAATCTAAGTTGTAACCTTATAATGTAAATACCCTAAGTGCTTAAGGACAATTGGACCTGCCAGGTGATTTTTTTTTTTTTTTAGATTTTATTTATTTATTTATTTATTTATTTAAAAGATTTTATTTATTTATTTGACAGGGAGAGAGACAGCCAGCGAGAGAGGGAACACAAGCAGGGGGAGTAGGAGAGGAAGAAGCAGGCTCCCAGTGGAGGAGCCTGATGTGGGGCTCCATCCAGGACTCCGGGATCACGCCCTGAGCCGAAGGCAGACGCTTAACGACTGAGCCACACAGGTGTCCCTTTATTTATTTGAGAGAGAAAGTGAGCAAGCAAGTGAGAGAACAAGCAGGGGAGAGGGACGAGGGAGAGGGAGAAGCAGGCTTCCCTCTGAGCAGGGGACACAGGGCTCAATCTCAGGACCCTGGGATCATCACCTGAACCGAGGGCAGATGCTTAACCGATTGAGCCACCCAGGCGCCCCATTGCCAAGTGATTTTATATGCTTGGCAAATACGAGGCACTAAAAATTTTTCTTTGTGTAAATAGATGAACAAATGATTAAGTGCCTGCTGTTTACCTGTGGTCTATCACGCCTTTAACCACAATGATTGATGAAGAGCTGAGATTTAATTCAGAGATCATCCAGATAGAGTTATTTGATTTTCAACTCTTCCCCGAGTTAGAAAGGAAACTGAAAAGAGAACTGAATTTGGACTCAGTAGGCTTGGATACATGCTTTGACTGTGTTACTCACAAGCTCTGAGAACTGGGGCAAATGACTTGACCTCCATGAGTTTTGGTCCCTTTATCCATATATTCAGTATAATAATCCTGTCTTCCTCACAGTTTGCTTATGAGAGTTAAGCTGAAATATTAGTAGCTAAAACGTTGACAGCTATAAAACATTATGCAGATATGGGGTATTTATAATTATAATTATTACTGCTACTAGTATTAGTAGTGCTTTTGCCAGTCATCAGAAGAAGCAAGAACGTGTCAGGGAACACTAAAATAGATAAAACTGGAAGAAGAAAATGAACAGGGAGTTTGCACAAGTCAGGACAAACTGTGACTCATTCACTATCAGCATGCAAATGTGTATTCCTGGCAGATGGTTTTGGGGCCATTTGTTATGTCTCAGACTCTGTACTAGTAATCAAATAAAAGAATGACCAAATTCCTGATTATTTGGTTAAACACGTAGTTGTAATATTTATCTCTGTGTTAAATTGAAATCTTTTGCAGCATTTTTTGTATCTTCTTTATTATTTGCAACTTCTGTTTCTCTCAAGCATCATATAATGAGGCCTATCGTCAAAAGGGTGTTTATCTGGTGTTGATTTTCATCAATCTCATTTAATTGTTCAGAGCTGAGTGTCCCATGCCTCTGTTATGGTACATTATTTCTTTAAACCACACGATTAAGGTTATGGATTTGGGTATCATTGAACATAAAATACCTTCATTGGGGAGGAACTATTTTATATCCTCTCACAAAGACCTTATGCCATGCAATAGCAAGTAACAATAAAAATCATTGTTCCAAAAATACTTTTTTGACCCTGCAGCATAGATGGCCGCTGAATGCTCAGTATTCCAAATGTTTTCTTGTTATCTTGTGAGTGTTCAAATCCAACTCATTTAAACTGTTAGTTGTGTGATGGTGCTGTAAAGAAAACCTTCTATTGTATATACATTATAAATCATTCATTGCCATGTGTCTGGATTACTAAAAGAGAATTTCTAGAGTCACCTTTTCTGTCCTTGCCCATGTTCCCCCGTTTTGCTCTGAGAAGCAGAAATCAGGTAGGGGGACAGAGCTATTCGGATCGAGTTACACGTTGGCAAGCTCACGTCAGCCACCGAAATACATCAGCAACATATCTATTTTCTCAATTTGAATTCCTTTAACCTAAAACGCTGCCTGAAAAAAGAAGGCGTTCAGCGGAATCCAGGTTCATCACCCGCCAGGAACACACACACCGGGAGAGACTCCAAAACGGGAAATAAATGTTCCTATCCTCAGGACCTTAAACACCTAGTAAATGACTAATAAATAACTGCAAAGGATGGCAGGGTGATGAGTGCCACAGAGGGAGTTTCAACTAGGTGTTGGGTTTAAGCTGGAAGGAGATATTAATTTAAACCATATGTGGTGGGGGTGGGGTGATTGGGGAAAACTTCTTAGGGGGGGTAGAGTTTGGGAGAAACCCAGAGAGGCATCCGTAACCTTTTCTTGTGCTTATGGACCCATTCTCAGAATAATGTTTTAAAACCTATTAAATAAGACACAAAATATTATAATGGAAACCAATTTTATTGAAGACACAGTTGTTGAAATATCAAAAAAAATTATGAAATAGTAATAAGTACACTTCTTTCTAAGGTATTAAATAAAAATTTCCAGTTGCAGATCTAATAACTATTGTAATTTTGAAGTAGTGATGAGCATAAGTGATAATTCAAGATATTTGCAGTGACTGTAATGTGATATGAATGTATTTGATTTCTATTTGTGACAAAGTCACGTGTACTTCTAGTGTTTCTGTAGTTTGTTCCCTAAATTCATAATAGAAGGAAATGCTACATTTCAGTTAGGAGTTAGTGAAAGTCAAGATGTAATTTTTCTTTAATCCAAGTTCATAAAGCCCCTTAATTTGATGTCTGGCCCTTTGAGGATCCAGAGTGCAGGTTAAGAAATGTTGGCTTGATCCCCAAACCAGGCAAAGACCCCATCAAAAAGGAGAATTACAGACCGATTTCCCTAATGAATATGGACGTCAAAATTCTCAACAAGATCCTGGCTAATAGAATCCAACAGTATATTAAAAGGATTATCCATCATGACCAAGTGGGATTCATCCCTGGGATGCAAGGGTGGTTCAACATTCACAAATCAATCAGTGTCACAGATTTTATCCAGAAGGAAAAAGCCAAAAAATCATATGATTCTCTCAATAGATGCAGAAAAAGCATTTGACAAAATACAGCATCCTTTCCTGATTAAAACCCTTCAGAGGGTAGGGATAGAGGGTACATTCCTCAATCTCATAAAAACCATCTATGAAAAGTCTACAGCAAATATCATTCTCAATGGGGAAAAGCTGGAGGCCTTTCCCTTAAGATCAGGAACACGACAAGGAGGCCCACTCTCGCCACTATTATTCAACATAGTACTAGAAGTCCTTGCAACAGCAATCAGACAACAAAAAGGGATCAAAGGTATTCAAATCGGCAAAGAAGAAGTCAAAATGTCTCTCTTCGCAGATGACATGATACTCTATATGGAAAACCCAAAAGAATCCACTCCCAAATTACTAGAAGTTATAGAGCAATTCAGTAATGTGGCGGGTTACAAAATCAATGCTCAGAAATCAGTTGCATTTCTATACATGAATAATGGGACTGAAGAAAGAGAAATTAGGAAATCCATCCCATTTACAATAGCACCAAAAACCATACGTTACCTTGGAATTAACTTAACCAGAGACGTAAAGGACCTATATTCTAGAAACTATAAATCACTCTTGAAAGACATTGAGGAAGACACAAAAAGATGGAAAAATATTCCATGCTCATGGATCGGAAGAATTAACATAGTTAAAATGTCCATGCTACCCAGAACAATCTACACTTTCAATGCTATCCCGATCAAAATACTGATGACATTTTTCAAAGAACTGGAACAAATAGTCCTTAAATTTGTATGGAAACAGAAAAGGCCCCAAATCACCAAGGAACTGTTGAAAAGGAAAAACAAAGCTGGGGTATCACAATGCCGGATTTCAAGCTGTACTACAAAGCTGTGATCACAAAGACAGCATGGTACTGGCACAAAAACAGACACAAAGACCAATGGAACAGAATAGAGAACCCAGAAATGGACTCTCGGTTCTTTGGGCAACTAATCTTTGATAAAGCAGGAAAAAACATCCGGTGGAAAAAAGACAGTCTCTTCAATAAATGGTGCTGGGAAAATCTACATGCAAAAGAATGAAACTTGACCACTCTCTCACACCATACACAAAAATAAACTCCAAATGGATGAAAGACCTCGATGTGAGACAGGAATCCATCAAAATTCTAGAGGAGAACATAGGCAGCAACCTCTACGACATCGGCCAAAGCAACCTTTTTCATGACACATCCCCAAAGGCAAGAGAAACAAAAGATAAAATGAATTTATGGGACTTCATCAAGATTAAAAGTTTCTGCACAGCCAAGGAAACAGTCAGAAAAACTAAGAGGCAGCCCACGGAATGGGAGAAGATATTTGCAAATGACACTACAGATAAAGGACTGGTATCCAAGATCTACAAAGAACTTCTCAAACTCAATACACGAGAAACAAATAAACAAATCAAAAAATGGGCAGAAGATATGAACAGACACTTTTCCAATGAAGACATACAAATGGCTAACAGACACATGAAAAAATGTTCAAAATCATTAGCCATCAAGGAAATTCAAATCAAAACCACACTGAGATACCACCTTACGCCAGTTAGAATGGCAAAAATTGACAAGGCAAGAAACAACAATTGTTGGAGAGGATGTGGAGAAAGGGGATCCCTCCTACATTGTTGGTGGGAATGCAAGTTGGTACAGCCACTCTGGAAAACAGTGTGGAGGTCCCTTAAAAAGTTAAAAATTGAGCTACCCTATGATCCAGCCATTGCACTACTGGGTATTTACCCCAAAGATACAGACGTAGTGAAGAGAAGGGCCATATGCACCCCAATGTTCATAGCAGCATTGTCCACAATAGCTAAATCGTGGAAGGAGCCGAGATGCCCTTCAACAGATGACTGGATTAAGAAGATGTGGTCCATATATATGATGGAATATTAGCCACCAGAAGAACGATTTCTCAACATTTGCTGCAACATGGACGGGACTGGAGGAGATAATGCTAAGTGAAATAAGTCAAGCAGAGAAAGACAATTATCATATGGTTTCTCTCATCTATGGAACATAAGAACTAGGAAGATCGGTAGGGGAAGAAAGGGATAAAGAAAGGGGGGTAATCAGAAGGGGGAATGAAGCATGAGAGACTATGGACTCTGAGAAACAAACCGAGGGCTTCAGAGGGGAGGGGGGTGGGGGAATGGGATAGGCTGGTGATGGGTAGTAAGGAGGGCATGTACTGCATGGTGCACTGGGTGTTATACGCAACTAATGAATCATCGAACTTTACATCAGAAACCAGGGATGTACTGTATGATGACTAACATAATATAATAAAAAAACATTAAAAACAATTAAAAAAAAAAGAAATGTTGGCTTAGAAATATGAGTGAGACTGGGCGTCTGGGTGGCTCAGTGAGTTAAGCATCTGACTCTTGATTTCGACTCAGGCCATGATCTCAGGGTCCTGGGATCAAGCCCGGGGTGGGACCTGAGTTCAGTGGGGAGTCTGCTAATCTCCCTTTCCCTCTGCCCCTCCCCCCGCTCACACACTCTCACACGCATGTGCTCTCTCTTTTAAATAAATAAATCTTAAAAAAAAATATATATATATGTAAGACATTGACAAGGACCTGGAGAAAGAGGAGAGAAGTGAGAGGTGGAGGGCTTTCCAGGTAGAACAACCTGAGCAAAGACCTGGGGGACAGGGCATAGAGGGGGTTTGAAGCCTGTGTGTGGTGCCCACACAGCGTGGGGAAGGACAAGAAAATGATGGATGGACAGGAAGAGGAGAGACAGCTAGGGGCTTGGGATCCCAGACTGAGGAGTTGTATCAGTGTGGAACCATCAGTGATGTTTTATGCAGAGAACTGACGGAGTCTATCTTTGTTTTAGGAAAGTAATTTGCAGCATAATGGGAGTTGGGTTAAAAATATTGGAAGCAGGAAGCCTTTTAGTAGTTTATCGCATTGGTTAGGAGAAATCTATTGAGAGCTTGAAGTAATTCAGTAGAAGTGACAAAGAGAAGACCCAAGCAAGAGAGAGAGGGAGAGGGGATGGGCAGATTGAGAGGACTTGGCGACTGAATGAAGAAGGTAGATAACAGAATGGGGAGAAAAGCTGACAAGTGTTTACCTTGTCATACAGGCGAAATGAACCCAAGTAGAGGGCACAGCACGATGGGTCAGTTTGTGGTAAAGGAATGAAAAGTTCTTTTTGGGTATATTGAAATTCGAGGTACTCATGGGCTACTCATGTGGGAATAAATGTCCAGCAGGTTGTTGGAGATGTGAGTCCAGAGCTTGGAGAAAAGTTCAGGGCTGGAGATGGAGATGTGGTAATCATGAGAAACACAGCTGAAATCAGAGGACAGACAGAAATTGCCGAAGGAGACTAAGGGTGCCGGAGACTGAATCTCATGCGACTTCCCAGGCTGAGCAGAGTACGCTTCAAGAAGAACTGCTTAGCAGTTTTGCATATTTAGTTCTTCCTTCTTCAATTCGACAACGTGAAAAATGTACCTGTTAGGTCTCAGATTTTCTACTTCCTCCAAGATCGATAATGCATTGGGCTGCTTTCAAGGAATTAATATTTCCAGTAAAGAAGTCGACATGTGGACAAACAAATACGACTTAGTAGAAGATGTGAAATAACGGAACTATGTACACAGTACAGGGATGACGGAGAGAGAGGTGATTAACTATGGGGTGAAGGAAAAGGACAGCTCCTTAACGAAGGTGACATCTAATCTGGGTTTTAAGGGATGAATAGTAGTTTGCCAGGTGGGAAGGGCATTTTAAGTAGTGGGAATGGAATGTGCAGGCGCTTGGGGTGCTCAAGGAACTGCCTTCTTTGCATTGTTTCTTATGATTATTCTTGTCCTGTGTCATACAATATTTGAATATTTACAAGACTGGAAGTCTTGTCTCTCTGTGACTAGCCCCTCTCTTTCTCTTAAAGAAGAACCCTCAAATTCAGTTATAAAACTTTATGCTTAATCAAAATCTTTTTGGTTGAAATTAACTCCACTTTCTCTGTTTTTTTTTTCTTTTTTTTTTCTTTTTTTTTTTTTTTGGTGTTATTAACTGTACCAAACAAAAAAAGGTTTATTTAGTACTTCAAGTTATAGTAACATTTTTTAAATAATATTTTTTATTATATTATGTTAGTCACCATACAGTACATCCCTAGTTTTTGATGTAAAGTTCGGTGATTCATTAGTTGCATATAACACCCAGTGCACCATGCAATACATGCCCTCCTTAATACCCATCACCAGCCTATCCCAATCCCCCACCACCCTCCCCTCTGAAGCCCTCAGTTTGTTTCCCAGAGTCCATAGTCTCTCATGCTTCATTCCCCCTTCTGTTTAACATTTTTAAGGCATCAGTGGCCTGGAGGTGTTTTAAGTCAAGGAGTATGTTTATGCAACACTTAGAAAAATTAAACTTGTGAATTGCATAAGTTCATGTGCTACCGGACTTACTAAAAAGGCCAGAATGTTTCTTCATATAAATGTACAATTGAATGTTTATTTTTTTTTATTTTTATTTTTTTTAATAATGATTTTTTATTATATTATGTTAGTCACCATACAGTACATCCCCGGTTTTCGATGTAAGTCTCGATGATTCATCAGTTGTGTATAACACCCAGTGCACCATGCAATATGTGCCCTCCTTACTACCCATCACCGGTCTATCCCATTCCCCCACCCCCCTCCCCTCTGTAGCCCTCAGTTTGTTTCTCAGAGTCCATAGTCTCTCATGTTTCATTCCCCCTTCTGATTACCCCCCCTTTCTTTATCTCTTTCTTCCCCTACTGATCATTCTAGTTCTTATGTTCCATAGATGAGAGAAATCATGATAGTTGTCTTTCTCTGCTTGACTTATTTCACTAAGCATTATCTCCTCCAGTGCCGTCCATGTTGTAGCAAATGTTGAGAACTCATTCTTTCTGA